>NC_081407.1:216504043-216815280 GCF_030272615.1 Cryptomeria japonica
CAGCAAGTCCTAGAGCGACCAAGCGATGACCAGCCAAGAAGAAATCGGAAGTTTCACCTACCAAGGTTTTTGAAAGAAAGAGGAAAACTAAGAGCATATCACCATATTCTAAGGATACAGAACTTGAAGTGCAGCCTAAAAAGACTAGGCAAATGAGGAAGAAAACAAAGACAACCAGCAATGAACTGGCATCATCAACACCGGTAAATATAGACATCTCCTCTTACAAACCATTGACACATTGTCAAAGAACTATCAAGAATATTAGGAGAAAAGTGCTAAGTGATTTAATAGGTCATTTTGATGATTTTAATGACAATGAAAAGGAGGAAGTTGAATAGGAAGTTATTCAATATTTATGTATTAATGACCAGTCAGCATCATAAATTAGATCTATGACACCATATTTTTTATATAATTATTTAGATAACAAATGATGCAATGCCATAGAAAAGGAACAAGAAATAAGAGAAGAAATATTTTCATAATATTTTCATGATGTGTCAAATTCAGAGCTATAGGAAGTTATGCATAAATACAAAGGCCTCTTCTTGATGAGAAGAAGAAGACTCTTGTTACTGGAAGGGAAAGTTCTTGAAGTGGTGAAAGATACACACTCACATGCCCAAGCCACTTTGAAGTTGCACCAAGTGTCTGAAGCCAACAAAAAGCCTGAACAAGAACCGGAAACCAGAAAACCAGATGAGGTATATGACAATGAAGGAGAACAAGTTACTAAACAAAGGGACACAATTGATGTTGATGCCTTAGATTGTGAAAATGTCACTCTAGATGCAGCAAAGGAAAAGGTTGATAAAGAGAGAGTGGACAAGGAAACACCAGACAAAGAAAAGGCCGACAAAGTGCAAGCGGAGAAAGAGGAAAAGAGGAAATGGGAAAAAGAAAAGAAGAAAAATGAAGAGGAAAAGAGAAAAGAAGAAGAGAAAAGGAAATAGGAAGAGGAAAAGAGAAAATAGGAAGAAGAAAGGAAGAAAAAGGAAGAGGAGATGAGGAAACAAGAAGAGGAGAAGAAAAAGGAAGAGGAGAAGAGGAAATAGGAAGAGGAAAAGAAGAAAATGGAAGAGGAGATGATGAAATAGGAAGAGGAGAAGAAGAAAGAAGAAGAGAAGTAGAAGGAAGAAGAAAGGAAGAAGAATGAAGAGAAGAAAAAGAAAGAGGCAGAGGAACAAAAGAAGGTAGAAGAGGACAAGCAAAGAGCTGAAGCGAAAAAGGGAGCAGTAAAGAGCACACATGTGGAGATACCAAAGGCAACTGGTAGTCAAGCCAAACCGACTAACATTACCAGTCTTATTGACCTCCAATCTGCAAATGAATCAGAGCTGATCCAAAGCATTAAGCTTGCTCAAGAGTGACTAGAAGCTTTAAGGAGGAAAAAGGAACAAGACATTATTCAAACTGTGGTGGATACACTTACCAGTTTGATTCCTGATACCAACCTCCCCAGTACTGATTCCTCTTTGGCCCAGCTAAAACTTCTATGCATAGTTATGGAGGATCAGGTAGAAAGCTTGGAAGAGGTTGTTGAAGCTAACACATAGAAGAAGCATCAAAAGGCACTAAACACTTCCTTAGTGAAGAAATTGAACGAGCTCTAGTGCGAACTTCAAAAAGAGTAGAAAGACAAGAGATGCTATGGATGAGGGGAAATTAGTGCTCAGTAAGATAAGCCAACCCCATCTATTATGTGATGATGTACTTGCTTAGAAGGAAAAACTGCAATTTGATTTGTAGGCATATATAAGTAACTTCAAGATTCCCTGTGATTCCTTCACTACATATGGGCAAACCATTCACCAGTTTCAGCTCCAGTCTACCAGAATTGAGTTGGAGATCAACAACTAGACCAAATATTTGTAGGAACTTCAACTAGTTCTACTATCTAGATTGCAAATACTTCAGAAGTGCTATCTTAATCTGGATGCCTTAACAGTCACTCAAGAGATGAGCATAATAGATGCCATGGAGGAATAGGTATCTAAGATGCAAACAAAAAGTGAGGTGGCTACCTCATTAATTGAGTCATGGTCTTTATCCATGAAGACCTTTATGTATGATTTTAAATCAGTTTTTGATAAGTTTCACTCATTATTGTCATAAAATTATATTATATTAATGATAATGAGAAACAAGGGTTATTCTGCAGTACTTTGTCATTGTTGGGAAAGGGGGAGTAGTATTTTGTATTTTAAATTTTTGATGCATGTATACTTTCATGTCATCTCATTAAGGGAGTAGTATACATTATATTTTCTGCAAAAAGAGATAGTGTATATGCTTAGGGGTAGTAATTTTGATTATGGCATATTTTTTTTGTAAAACACTTAGATGTCAAAAATTTTCCTAAGTGTTGCCATCAATGCCAAAGGGGGAGATTGTTGGCATATTTTTGATGATGATGTTGTGATTGTCATTGATAGACACACACTTGCTTTGAGATCACTTTTTGTATGTATAAGTTATGCTCAACCAGTATTTGTTCCAATCGGTATTATATATTATAGTCTTTAGACTATCGGTGTTTTGCGAAAGTGTTTACTGATCCCAAGCAGTAAGAAGACCCAAAGTGGTATGAAGACCCAAAGCGGTATGAAGACCTCAAGCGGTTCGAGGATATCAAGCAATACGAAGGAACTAAAGTGACAATTATCATTTTCCCAGTCTTCATTTTGACAATCGATAATCGGTTAAATATATGAACCGGTATTACTCTGTGATGAGTTACCAACCGGTATTTTTGTGATGAGTTATTATCAACCGACACTTTAACGATGATTCTGTGTCATGTTACCAAATGTGTCTAGATGCACTAAACCTAGGAACTTACAATGTAATCCTATTGGACCGACATGAAATCAGATTCCTTTATAAGGACATAATGTCTAGGGTTTAAGTATGTTGGAGTGAGGGTTTTAGAAGTGTATGAGTTTTTTGCATGTGCGATCAGAGAAGAGAAGATTAGGTCTATGTGAAGAAACAAAGTATGGATATATTGAAGACTAAAGTAGTGCTGAAATGCATTAAGAATGAGCTATCATGGATCTAACCAAGCACTCTGTGCTATTTGCTAGATCACTCACTTGTTGATTACTCGCATCTTCAGCAAGTTTGAAACCCTTAATCGGGTAGGCCTAGAAAAGCCTTTGTAAATCCTCTAACAAGGTGGTTCACTATTGTGGATCTATAATCCTCTCACAAGGTAGTCTTTAATCGAACTTATCTCCTAAAAGAGATTGAGATTCCTAATAGGATCTGTTCTGGTGAAGAAAATTGTATGACCTTAACCGGTCTGGTTTCTATTCTGCAGATAGTTACTTGTAAGTTTCAGCTCACTATGGTTTTTGTTAGGGATCCCATAGATACTGAGAGGGGGGGTGAATCAGTATCTAACTGGTGAATGGAATTTCTTAACTTAAAACATTGAGAACATAATATAACAGTGTACCGATATGCAAGAAATAATGCAATAAATAGAATCAAGAACATCCACATGAAAAGCACACCATAACACAAGATTTTAACAAGGAAACCTAGTGTGGGAAAAACCTTGGTGGAATTTGTGACCCACAATATTCACTCACTAGCCAATAAGAGAATATTACTTACAATAGGGGCCTGCACATGTAGGAAGGCCAACTGCCTAGAGCTCATTGCTCAATGGGAAGTCTCACTGACTTACAATAAGGATTATACAAATCCAATATCTTATGCTACTTTACAATAGCATCTTCAATGCCAGATTTAGTACCGGTTCCTACTCTGTTCTTTACATATACCCCTTGACCTATATTTCGCACAATAGGTCTGCCTAATATTTTTCTTTTTTTTTTGCTTATATCTCCTATATCTAATATCTACAATGATCTCTCTTATATATAGGAGTCATTTTACAATTTTCCAAGTTGGCTTACACATTTTTACAGTAATAAACAAAATATAATATAACAAAATCCTTTCAGCCTCTGTGTCGGTATACTTCCTTTCTTCTGTGCCAGTGCCAGTGTCCTGAGTACCAGTGTAGAGTGTGATCTACTGATGCCGGTATAATGCCTTTGCCGGTGCCATAAGATTGCAAGGTTGCCATCAATGAAAAAACCTTCAATCACATACAATGTCTCATTGGAGTGTGCATATGCCAACAATCTCCCCCTTTGGCATTGATGGCAACACTCAGGAGAAATTTCAAAAAAATGATCCAAAAATGTTACCAAAAATGTGTGAGCTTCCCCTGAGCATATGATTCCTATGATTTGAATTTTCTCATCCCACTACTCCCCATTTGGCATCAATGACAAAGGTTGTCAAGATGTCAGTAGAGTTTGTAGTTTCAACCTTGTAACTGGGTAGTTACAATTTGAAAAAGATCTCCCAAAATCAAGTTTAATGCTCGGCCAGTGTTTTGCTTCCCTATATTAGTGCCTCAGATACTTCCTTCCATAGAGATGCTAGATAGTCCAATCTTGGACTTAGTTTTGATCTCAAATGTTTTTCCTTATTCACTATTCTTTCTTTCTCTCTTTCCAATTTGAGTAGTTCTTCCTCAAAATTTGTTATCTTCTCCTCAAAAACTGATAGTGTATCAGGTGAGTTGATGAAACTATCTGCAAGTTTATTGATCTCATCCTGTACCTTGCTCATATTCTTGTCTATATCTATAGTAAAAAAGTTTGTTTTACAGGTATCTTTGTACAGATTTTTGTACTCTTTCAACAAATTACATAATTTCGGTAGAAGTGTGTCAAAATCTCTATTACACTTCTTTATTTTCTCATCAAAGAATTTCTATTTTTCAACTTCTACTTTATCCTTCACTAACTCTTCTTTTATTTTCTCAATGTTTTCTGAGATATATTTACATAGTTTATCAAGTTCTCCTAAAGAATCTTTGTTGTCTATATTACAGTTGGAAGCAATTACCTTCAAAATTGGTATGATATCATCAATTGCTTTGTAAGCTTGTGAGCTGCAGTCGGTTATTTTCTTGATAGAATCAAATAGTACCTCAGTCACATTAGTTGATTTGAAGCTTTATGATGAATCAACAATCTGAGTATCGGTGGAAGTAACCAAGCTTGTATTGACCTCTGGTAGGTCTGTTTGTGTCTGCATTTCTTTAAGCAGTGGTTTTTCACTAGTTGCCGGTGCTACGGTTTCCTTATGTACTTGTTCCTATTCCAGAGCCTTTTGCTCTATTTGTTCCTCTGTTTGTTGCATTGCCTCAGTCTGTGTCTGAGTCTCTACCTTGTGTTCTTTATCTTCTATCAGTTTCTCCTGTTAGTTATCAGTTTCCTTAGCTACCGGAGGCTCACTAGCCATATCTATTTTATCTGTTGTATCTTTGTCTACCACTATGTTGATCTTTTGAGTATCAACATCCACAGTATATAAAACTTTAGGATTAGGATTATCATCCTCTACATCCATACTCTCAGCTGTCGGTTGATCTTCAGTAGTTGTTGATTTTACCGGTGGAGTAATTAAAGGAGGTGGGGGTAAGTTGTCTCTAACCTTGATACTAGGTGGTCCACCAACTTTTCCTTTCCCCTTGTCTCTATCTTTCTGATAAAATTTTATGGGTTTGGGGTTCCTATACTCTTCTTGTTTTTCTTTCTCACCTAGGAATATATCCCATCCATTTTCTATCTCCTTTATTACCTCATTAACTCTTCCTACCATTAAAGCAATGTGTTGCTGTGCAGTAGAAAATACTGTCCGGTTGGCTTGAGCAATTAGGTCATCAATTTCTTGGGGAGAGTTTACCTGATATATAGCAACTAGCTTTTCAATCTTTATTTTCTTATCCATTTCTATCACTTCTTGTCTTCTTGCTTCTAGTCTTTTTAATAGTTTATCAGGAATTTCATTGACTACTTCCATCAAAAATTTCTTGTACATATCCATATGTAATATAACACTATTTTCAACTTGCTCTTTTTCATCAGCTATTAGAGTGTCATATATTTTCTCTATGTTCTTCAATTTACCTTCCTCTGTGATTTCATTTAGTAGTATATCAAGAGGGGCCAAGTCTTTGTTTGTCCTTTTCTTCTTCTTGGGTGTCAGTTTCTTCTTTGGTGTGGCCTTTCTTACCGGAGATCTCACTGCTTGTTGTTTTTGCCTTGTCCTCCTAGGTGAGGGTGTGGTTTCCGGTGAGGGATCTCTTTTTCTTACAACTCTTTTGAAAGTTTCAAGCATGTCACTCCCTGAAGAAGTACCTAATGGTGATAGGTGAGTTTTAGGTTGTGGAGCTGCTAACTCATTGTTATACCGATTTTCTTCAGTACATCTTCTTTGATGGCTTTTGCTTGTCTGGAACCTTTCCTTACAACTACCTCAACCTTTTTCACTCTTTTCTTTGATTGTATTTGGCTTTCAATGGTTTTTGCACTGCCAAATACTTCTTCCTTAGGTTCTCTGGGGGCTTCCAGAAGTGCTTTAGCATATGTTTCAACTATGTGATCATCTGTTTCATAGCCCATCTTGGTTACCCAAACTATCCTTTGGATGACTACTTCCATCCAGATTTCATCTTTCTTGATGACAACATATATTTCATCTTTGTATTTGTCTACAATCTTCTATGATAACCTTATTCTTTTCTTCATTTTGGCCTTTAATGCTTGGAAAAAGTCATGAATATTGTTTTCCTTGTTCTCACCCATGTTATTGAATAGTTCTGTTAATTGTTTACCTACCGGTATATCATATCCAAGTTCTTTGTAACCTATACCAGGAACCTATTTTGTTATGTGTAGCATCAGACATACTAACAAATTTCCAAACCTAAAAGTTCCTTTCTTGTCCTTCTTGATCTTTCCAAGGTTGTCAATTAATTCATCTTTTAACCACAAACATATGTCAATTTTTTCATTGTCTGTGACCATGTCATAAGAACTCTTAATGCATAAGCTTGAAACTGAATTAAGTCTATTTGCATGAGTAGCTTTATATCCTAATATCATGCTGATGAATCTCACATTGATATTTGTTACATCATTAACTCTTAGGGATCTCTTGTCGAATGTTGCACCAGTTAGGTTTATAACTAGGTCATTGGAAACCTTCTTGGTTTTATCTGGTCTTTTACCAGTGGTTGGTAACCCTGTGACAACTTTCATAGCTTCCTTGGTGATCTTGTGGACTGCATCCAACCAGAAAAACTCACCATGTACCCTACTTAAGAATATCCTAATCACATCCCTAGGAAATTCAGGAATGCTAAGGATCTTTCTAAATCCTAGGGTCTCAATGATCTTGTGTTCATCTTTTACATTGCCGGTTTTATCACATATCACAGTTTTAAACATGGTTTTAATTTGTTCATCTCTTAACTCTTCAATGTTGCGGTGGATGTACATTCTGGGGTCTTCAACATAAACAACTCCCTTAGGAATTTGAGAAAAAACACCTAAGGTATCATCTTTCTTTGCTCCCTCAGGAACTAATTGAAATACAGGCCTAGGTCTTTTTATCACTTCAACAATAGTAGGGTTTGCTATATATTCAATTGCAGAGGTGGATGCCATGATTAAATACCTTTTACTTCCTTAGGATGGATGATTGTTTGGAGTGTTCTTGCTTCTTGCTCGAAATGACTTAGCTTGGAGTCTTCGTGCTCTTCGTAAATGTGAAATCTTGGTGAAATGAAATGGAGCCAAAACCTTGATTATATAGTGTCTATTCGCTATCTACCACATTAATTGCATGTCAGTTAAGTATTCACTTAACATTGTTTGTCGGTAATAAGTAATTTCCAATTTCTTATCTCTAATCGAGGGAATAATAGCACATGTGTCATTAGATTGCCAAACCCTCAAGGAAATTTTCTTCAATTAGATAAAGAACTTCCTCCCAATGGAGCATTGCTCTATCCTTCTGGTGAAGCATCACTCTATTCTGCTGGTGAAGCATTGGTTGGTTCTACTGGTGGAGGATTATTCCCAATATTTAGATCAGCTTTTCTAATCCATTGTTCTGAGAATTCTTGCTTAACCTCTTCAACCTTTTCTTTACCTTTCAAGCTAGAACTTTTGTTGTCTACCGGTGTTCCTTTACTTCTACAGAATTTAGCAATATGTCCAATCTTGTTACATGCATAACAAGTTACATTATTTTTCTGAATAGCTTTCCCATAACCTATGCCAAGTTGTGTTCTGCATTGATTAGATAAATGTCCAAATCTTCCACAAATATAACATCTTATATTCATTCTGTAGTTTTCAAAATTGTGACCTACTTTGTTGCATTTAGAACATTGACTGGTGGGTGTGTTGATATTCTGATAATTTCTAGATCTACATTCATTTGCTCTATGACCATACTTATTATAGTTAAAGAATTTTCCATTGAATTTATAAGCATTAGGTTATCTTACTGGTTTGTTGTGATCCTGAGTATTTGCAGTACCGGAGCTTTCACCAACTTCAAAGCCAATTCCAGAAGTGTCACCTTTAGGTTTTTGATTCTTCAGCAATGTGCCAAGTTCTTCTGAGCTTTTCTTGAATTTTTCTTTATGTTGATTTGCAGTTTCTAGTTCTCCTTCTAAGACTTGTTTTTGTCTCATCAGTTCATTTGAGTCATTCTGAGTATGCATCAGATCTGCCTTCAACATGTCATTTTCATAGCTAAGTCTTGTGTTCTCATTTGCTACATCACTTAGTCTTCTGGTCAATTCTTCTTCATTCTTCTTCATGTCCTCAATCTCTTTGCAAAATCTCATAATCATATCCTGCATTTCATTCTTTGTTGTCATGATCTCTTGTTTCAACTTGCTTATCATATCATTAAGTGATTCCTTTTCATCATTCTCATTTTGCAATTTTTCACAAAGTTCTCTTATTTCTTGTAACAGTAAAGTTTTCTCGAAGTGCCTGAATGATGTCCTGAGCTACCCTTAAATCATCTTCTAGTTTGATATTTTTCAATTTTTCTGCATCATAGTCTGTAAGAGCTCCTTCCAGTTGCCTCATCAGATTTTCCATCTTTACCGGTGTCAAGATCTTCCTCAAGCTATTAGGCTTTTGAAAATAGAGGACCAAGCTCTGATACCAATTGCTAGGGATCCCACAGATACTAAGAAGGGGGGGTGAATCTGTATCTGACCGGTGAATGGAATTTCTTAACTTAAAACATGCAAAACATAATATAATAGTGTACCAGTATGCAAGAAATAATGCAATAAATAGAATCAAGAACATCCACATGAAAAGCACACCATAACACAAGATTTTAACGAGGAAACCCGGTGTGGGAAAAAACTCGGTGGGATTTGTGACCCACAATATTCACTCACTGGCCAATAAGAGATTATTACTTACAATAGGGGCCTGCACATGTAGGAAGGCCAAATGCCTAGAGCTCACTACTCAATGGGAAGTCTCACTGACTTACAATAAGGATTATACAAATCCAATATCTTGTACAGCTTTACAATAGCATCTTCAATGCTAGATTCAGTACTAGTTCCTGCTCTGTTCTTTACATATACCCCTTGACCTATATTTCACACAATAGGTCTTCCTAATATTTTTCATTTTTTTTGCTTATATCTCCTATATCTAATGTCTACAATGATATCTCTTATATATAAGAGTCATTTTAAAATTTGCCAAGTTGGCTTACACATTTTTACAATAATAAACAAAATATAATATAACAAAATCCTGTCAGCCTCTGTGCCGGTATACTTCCTTTCTTCTATGTCGGTGCTAGTGTCTTGAGTGCCGGTGTAGAGTGTGATCAGCTGATGCCAGTATAATGCCTTTGTCAGTGACATAAGATTCCAAGGTTGCCATCAATGGCAAAACCTTCAATCACATATAATGTCTCATTGGAGTGTGCATATGCCAACAATTTCTCCCATTTGGGTTTCCACGTCAAAACCTCTTGTTTTATGTGTTAGGTCTCGGAGACAACTGAGAGGGGGGGGTGAATCAGTTGTCATATAAACTCAAACCAAAAAAAACTTAACCAACTTAATGCTTAATACCGGTAAACCAGTTAATATGTCAATAGATAGTTTTAATAGTTAATTGCTATACTCGTAAGGATTAGCACATGAAATATAAACACAAAGTTATCCACAACACATAACACCAATATTTGTACATGGAAACCTTGTAAGGGGAAAAACCACGGCGGGAAACCTTACCCACAATCAGATGATACTACTACAGATAGTAAGTGTACATAAATTGGGTATGCACATGAAGAAAGGCCAAGTGTCTAGAGCTCACTGCTCAATCACAAAATGGGAGTCACACTAACTACAGTTGGATGGTTAAATCCAATAATAATGTACTGCACAAAATAGCATCTTCATATGTTGGATTCAATACCGATGTAGTTCTGATTGTCTTCACAAAAACCCTCCTTCAATCTTCAAATGATGTCTGCGTGTATAGCTCTTCTTATTCTTGCATATACCTTCACACATTCCTTTTTTGCATTCCACATCTGATCTTACAAATAAGATCTTACATTTGTACCATAACCTAAGACCAATTTTAGTAGGTCGGCTCTACAAGATATTACAATAAAAATATTTTATAAACAATACAATATCCGATGCAATAACCGATTGAACATGTCGGTTTAATCCATTTACAACAATAATTAATCATCTCCATAGCGTGCCATGTTGATCTAGAAAAGATAAACCTATCGGTGTAACCCTAGACCTATTTGCTGGTAACAACAAATATGCAAATATGAATATACCAATGAACAAAACTCCAAGACAAAATGTCCAAACGATGTCTTCGACATAACCATGTGTTTTCCATATCATTCCAAGTGTCGATGATCATTATATCTTGTCAGTGTACCAGATACCGGTGACTGTGCATGAGTCGCTTGCCGGTGAATGTTGCTGGTTCTCCAAAGTGCCAGAGTTGATAAGAGTTTAGTAGGTGTTGACATCAATGACAAAACCATACCAAAATACCAACAATCTCCCCCTTTGGAATTGATGGCAACACAAGATGGAAAAACCATCAAAGTGCCAAAATAGAAATGCCAAATACCAAAAACTAACAATCTCCAAAAAAATCATAAACAAAAATCAAAATACAGATACAAAGAGTAATAATCTCTCCCAAACAAAAATCTCTGCCCCTGGGAGAAACATGTGTCTTCCTTGTGTTTTTCAAAGTTTTTCCATACCAATCTCTCCCTCTTTGACATCAAATAAAAAAGTTACAACAAAAACCAAGTTCATATACAAAATACCAATCAATTCAATATACAAACTACTCCCCCTGAGAAGTAGCATCCCATCAAAGACTAGAATAAAAGATTTCTATGTTAATTATGCCGATTGATGACAATCATCAGTTGTCTAAGTCTCTATCAGTGGTGGTATGACTCCAAGCTGATCTCTGATATATTCAAAAATCTCCTTAGGCAAAGGTTTAGTGAAAATATCTACAATCTGCTCTTTAGTATTCACATAAACTAGTTTTATCTCCTTTGCTTCAACATTTTCCCTTAGAAAATTCAGTTTGATAGAAACATGTTTGGTTTTAGAATGTAGTACCAGATTCTTAGATATATCAATTGTTGTAGTGTTATCACAATAGATAGTAATAGGTTCCTTGCATTTAACCTTTATATCTTTCAACATTTGTTTAAGCCATAGTATCTGTGTACAGTTAGTTGCTGCTGCAACATATTCTGATTCTGTTGTTGATAAAGATGTACAACTTTGTTTCTTACTCAACCAAGAGACTAATCTTTTTCCAAGAAAGAATGCTCCGCCGGTGGTGCTTTTTCTATCATCCATATCTCCTACCCAATTTGCATCTGTGTATACACATAATTCAAATTTTTCATCTCTAGGATACCATAATCCAAGATTTATAGTGCCTTGTAAGTAACGGAAAATCCTTTTTACTACTGATTCATGATTTTCTGTAGGATTACTTTGAAATCTTGAAATAATAGATACTGCATTCATAATATCAGGTTTGGTTTGTGTTAAATACAGTAAACCTCCTATCATAGATTTGTATCTAGTTGGATTAATAGATGTAGATTCATCCCTTTGTGATAATTTGTCATTTGTTGTCATAGGTGTTCTTACCGGTTTAGAGTTCTCCATCCCAAATTTCTTTAGTAACTGTTTTAAGTATTTGGATTGACTCAAAAATATACCTTTATCAATCTGTGAAATCTGTAATCCTAAAAAGAATTTTATTTCTCCAATCATAGACATTTCAAATTCTTGCTGCATTTTAATAGAAAATTCTTTACATAATCCATCTTTTCCTCCAAATATTATATCATATAAAAATACTTCTATAATCAAGATGTCATCATTAGTTACTTTATAATATAAATTTTTGTCTACATTTCCTTTAGTAAAACCAATCTTTAAAAGATACTTATCCAATCTTGCATACCAAGCTCTCAGAGCTTGTTTTAATCCATACAAAGCTTTTCTTAACTTGCAAATCATATCATTGTCATCTGTCAAAGAAAATCCATCAGGTTGTTCAATGTATAATTCCTCTTGAAGATCTCCATTTAAAAATGCACATTTAATATCCATTTGATAAACTTTTTAGTTCTTGTGTACTGCAAAAGCCAAAAATAATCTGACCACCTCAATTCTAGCTACCAGTGCAAAGGTTTCATTGTAATCAACTCCTTCCTTCTGAGAATATCCCTTACACACTAGTCTTTCTTTATTTCTGACAACCTTACTATCTTCATTAAGTTTGTTTCTAAATACCCATTTGGTTCCAATTACGTTATTATCTTTAGGCCGGGGAACTAATGTCCAAGTGTTGTTTTTCTCAATTTATTCTAATTCTTCTTCCATAGCTTTAATCCAAAATTTATCTTCACATGCCTCATTAATAGATGATGGTTCAATTTAAGAAATAAGAGATACCTCTTCATTTTCCAATCTTCCTCTTGTCATAGCTGTAAAGCGGAAAAATCGAACCCTAGGTGTTCTCCCCCACTCCAAGGAGAAAGGGGGTCACTAAAATTGACGGTTTTCACTTAGGAGGGACTTTACATTTAAAAGAGGGGTTGAAACCCACAAGATCCAATCCCACACAATGCAGGATTGGATTCTAAATGAGTTTCAAGGGTTGTGACATCAAGGATACCCTCTTTTGTAAAGATTGTAGATAGAAGGATTGAACTAGGAATGCATGTAAAGTAAGAAAGATTTGCTTATAAACAGAGATAGGAATATAGGATGAAGCTGCGGACCTGGAATTAGTAGTAAAATGTCGAGATGATGATGTTCTGCAAATTCAGGTGAAAGTTGATGGGACGATGGCGCCCGACATGCACATTGTCATTCGAAAAATCTGCGAAACGAAGGGGGATTTGTTCGTCTCTGCACAAGGGTTCCAGATCTTCAATTACAGCCACGTACCTGCAACCTACACACAGAAAAGAGAGGATGATTGGAGGGTTAGGGATTAGGGGTTTGCCCTTAGGTCAAACCCCAGTTTTGGAATTAACCAAGAAATGAGAATGCTGTAAATGTAAATGTTTGTAATGTAAACAAGTACTGATACCTTGTTGTAAGAATGTTTGTATTCTTACATGCGAAGGTGTAAATGTTGTTGTATGTTGTAAGTTGTATGTGGTATGTGATCTCCTCTTCAATGGTTGAATCCTTGTCTTGAATGCAACACATAGCCTTGAATGGAGACTTAGAATGATCAATTGCTTGAAGGAATGCTTAAATGCTTGAAAGTTTGAATATTGCTTTCGCCCTTTTTCCATCTTCTCAAAATGGGAGAGGAAATGTAGTTTATATACTTGTCAATTAGGGTTGAAAGGCTGATTTTTCCGACCTTAGGCCGACCTGGGAAGATTATTTTCCAATTTGCAAGCTTAAAGACCTGAAGCCTCATAAGAGACCGGGCCCAAAATAGGGCCAAGGACCAAGGCGCTGGGCGCCATGGTCCTGGGGGACCAGGGCACTGGGCGCCCTAGTCTTGAAGGACCAGGGCGCTAGGCACCATGGTCCCACCTCCAGGGACAGTAGGGTGCAAGGAGGATCAGGCCAGGGTGCTGAAAAATGCAGTTTTTGATGTTATGAACAAGTTTCGGGGTCTCCATTCAGGTTCAGTGTTGCGTCACCATCGTGAAGACCCAAATGCAGTCAAAATTGCAAGTGTCACAATTTTAGGACACTACATTTATCCCCCACTTTAGCGGGAGTATAAGCGTATGCCCATACTTCCGGTAAAGTACAAGGAAACAACATTTGAAAGACTTTCACCACGTCAAGAAGGCAAGATATACCAAACCCCCAGTGGACTAAGGATCTTACAACTTCAATTGAGAAAGTAAAAGGGAAGATCATGAGGGAGAACCATGAATGTCAGTAGTAAGGTTCCCTCACTATGAGTCATGCAAGAAAGATATCAAAAATTTTCAAGGCAAAGCTAAATTTGTCAAGAAATTTTCAAATATCTTGAAGAGATATTAACAGGGTGTATGCCCCCTACATTAAAGCAATCGCACATGCCTCATCGGGGGTGATTGCTTTAAGGTAGTGATACATATAGGAAATGAAAAGGAAAGGAGCACGTTATCACAAGGATTTAGCCCCCAAGTGTGAGATAAGCCCAAGGATAATAGACACAAAACACAAAGCACAAGGTGACTTTGATTTCCTTGGGGTTAGTATGCTATATGATAATTCATGTATATCATATGTATGTATGCATAATTGTTCTTCATTCCCCAATCAAGGAAGGTCACCTAGAAGAAGGGAACACATGTGTCTTTTGAGTCAACATGAGAGAGACCAAAAGAGATCGCAATGCTTTGCATCGTCCTCAAGTAGACAACACTGAGGACAACAAATAGAAGAATGAGAATAACACATAGAAGAAGTAACAAAAGAGAGGAGGAGAGAGTCTGCTATGCTAATGAAACTAGTCTAGCACGTCATCTACCCCCCGATCTTGCTGATCAATGTTTCGGGAAGGCAGGGAACACGCTAGAGGAGGAACATCCAACACAGGAGATGGAGCTATCACAAGATCCAAACAAGGGCTATGTTCATGTTCCAAGCCACGTTGTTCTTGTCTAGGAGCTAGGATAAGTGCTTTAGAAAATTCATTAGATAAATGGTTATCAACATCAACAGATTCATATTCACTATCAGAATGAAAAGAAGTAACATTTTCATCATGAATAACATTTTCATCTATATCATCATCAAGATTTATAAAAATAGGATCTTAAACTCACACAGGATCAAGACCATCATGCATCTTATGTTTGGGAGATTTTGGCTCAATTTCTGGTTGAGGAGAAAATGGAATAATGCTAGCTAAAGGTGTTTTTGGGGATTGCAAAGTTTGAGAAGTAGCTGCCTGAGCTCTAAGATGACATTTCCATCGACGTTCACGCGCAGAATGATTTCATCTAGTCTTAGTAGGAAGTTGAGAAGATTGAGGAGGAGGAATGTTCTCATCCTTATCACTTGGGTGTTTAGGTTGTGGTCTCTTAGGTTGGATAATAGGAGAAGAAGAAGGTCTCTTCTCTCTATAAAAAGAAGGAGGAGGAACTGCTCCATATAAAGGAAGAATATTTGGTTTAGGAAGGAGACCAAATCCATCATGACGAGGAGGTATAGGTCTACCTTTAGAAGGTTTATTAGACATAGACATAGTCACATCCATGGGGATGGGTTGGGAATCTTCTTGAGGAAAGACATTAGTTTTATCTTTCAAAGGAAGAACTTCCTTCTCAAGAATGATAGGAATATCAAGTTTGGGTGTTCTAGGTTCACTTAGAGATAGGATCATATCTTTTTTCCTCTTTTGATAAGATTTGAAAAGATGATCACTTCGTGGAGGAAGAGATTGGAATTGTTTAGGCCAAAAATAATCAATAGGAACGCTAGAAGTTCTTTCAGCTGGTTTAAAGAGACTATAATTGACAGTAACAACTTCACCATTATGGGGAAATTTCAAACACTTGTGAATAGGAGAAGCAATAGCTTTCATGGAAGATAGCCAAGGATAGCCTAGCTTCACACGAAATTGTTCGGATGATGGAATAATAGCAAAGCTTACATCAAGAGATTTGTTATGGACCTCAATAGGTAATGTAATAGAACCAATTGCAAGAGAAGAAAATGCATCAAATAATTTCACAACCACATTTGTTTCGTCATAGATCACTTGATTCAATTGTAAAGTAAAAAGAAATTCTTCAGTAATAGCATTAACCATGCAAGAAGGATCAATAAGTACTCCACGGCAAGGTGTATTCTTGACTTTTGCAACTATATATAAAGGACCATCAGGTGCCCTGATAGTTTCACTAGAATCAAATGTGATGGAAGGCTCTTTAGGGATTTTCTGTTGCTCTACAAAGTTAATCACATTCGGAGTCATAGACACAAGATCATCAGGTGAGACAGAGGAATCATTAGTATCGATCGCATTAGAGGTATGAGAAGGTAATGGATCAGTAGAAATCTTAAGATTTTGGTTAGGAGGAGCTACAGATGTATTGCCTTTATCTTTCACTCCTGAAACAAAGATAGTATTATTATCAATCAAATCTTGAATTTTACCCTTGAAAGCAAAACATTTTTCAGTATCATGCCCAGGTTGACGATGAAATTGACAAAAAGATTTGTTATCAAAATAGGGTGAATTAATCTTTGTAGGATCTATTTTCCTTATAGGAGGAAGAGTAAGCACATTTTGTTCCAATAACTTATTCATAATACTATGCATTGATTCATTCAAAGGAGTAAACTTTCTTTCTTTCCTGAAAAACTTAGAAATAGGAGGCACACCTGATGCTACATTCACATTGTTGATGATGTTTTCATTGAATTTAATGGACTCTTTGTTCAGTTTAAACTTCCCAAATGGTTGTTGACTACTATCACCCTTATCACTCGGAGCCATAGGATTTGCTTGTTCCATTTGACTCATAGTCAGTTGATAATTGTGAAGAGTTGCACACAACTGTTGGAAAGAAGTAAACTCAGAAAACAGGAGTTTTTCTCTAATATCTTTTTGTAAATTAGAAATAAAGATTCTTTGAATATCATTGTCAGGCACTGGAAAAGAAATTTGAGCATACAAATGCTTATATCTACCAATGAAATCAGTCACTTTCTCTTTAACACCTTGTTTACAATGCATTAAATCAATCAAAGTAACTTTAGGACTTATATTGTTTTGAAATTGTTGAATGAAAGAATTTGCAAGTTGTTCGAAAGAAGTAATAGAATAGGAAGGCAACGAGCAAATCGTCAAATTGGTTATCCAATTTTGAAAGTTGTTCCACAGAAACCTCATGGAGAGCTTCTTCATCATTAAGAGGATTAGAGGAATTACCCGTGTCCTCGTTAAAAAGGCCATTCAAATTAGGTTCCATCTCCTCAGTAATTAAACCTTGGAAAGACTTAATTCTAAGGCTTCATCTAATAGGAATAGTGTAAGTAGGGCTTATTGTTGTAAAACTCATGCACTAGGGAGAGAGAGAAGATTTTGAATTTTAGAGGTAGCAAATTTCAGTAAAATCAGCCAATCTCCTAGATTTAGGCTATTAAATGCAATCACAACAATCTCCCAAAATTTTGGAAAAAATGTCTGGGACCGTGGTGAACGGAGTGCACACGGTCCTCGCAACTTTTTTCAAAATTTTCAGGGATGAAAGTTATGATGATTTTACAGCTAACCTGAAAAAATTGAGTGATTTTACGATCTGTAGATAGGCCAAATTAAAGTTGCAATCTCAAAATTGAACCCTACCAAGATTGTCAAAAAATGCAAAATTTGAATTTTGAAAAAGAGAGGGAAACTGAAATTTTGAATTTTATGATTTTATAGGGAATACTGAAAGCAATGCAGGTTTTGAAAATTAAAAATTGACTCAATTTCACACAAAATTCAATTTTGAAAGTGGAAATCAAGGTTGTCACAATTAAACATTTAATTCCAAAAGTCACAAATTGCAAAAATTTGAATAAAGCACTGAAATTTCGAATGAATGCCAACACACTTTTCAGATTTAGGATAGTAAGAAACACAATTTTGACATGAATTTCAATTTCAACAATTTTTGAATGATTAGAAGCCTTAATCCAAGCAATCCCTAGACCAACTTTGACTGTAATTTTGAAAGTGTTAGAATTAATGAAATCAGCCAAAATTCTGGATTTTAGCAGAAAAATACAGTAAGATCTAGCTCCCGAAATTTTGGAAAAAATGTCAGGGACGATGGCGCTCGGGGTGCACATGGTCCTCGCAACTTTTTTCCAAATTTTCAAGGATGAGAGATATTATGATTTTGTTGCGGAATCCAAAGTTACAGCCGATTCGGAGGTGTTTTGATCAGTGAAATCATCAGTCAAAGGCTGAATCAAGAGGGTTTTAAAAATTAGGGTTTTGACACTTAACCACTTAATTTTCAAAATTAAAGCATAGATATGTTTTGACAATTTGCAGTAGAAGGGTAGATCTAAAACAAGCATTAACAATTAAACATTTTGCAAGCTCAATTATTAAAAAGAAAATTTTTGGGTTTTTATGCAATTAACCTCTAAAATTTGCAAAAGATCAAACATGAAAATGTAATTAAGGAAGAAAATTTTTCAGATCTAACCATGAATAATCAGAATGAGGATGTTCACGTTGGGTTCACCAAAATGTAATGCGGAAAAATCGAACCCTAGGTGTTCTCCCCCACTCCAAGGAGAAAGGGGGTCACTAGGATTGACGGTTTTCACTTAGGAGGGACTTTACATTCAAAAGAGGGGTTGAAAACCACAAGATCCAATCCCACACAATGCAAGATTGGATTCTAAATGAGTTTCAAGGGTTGTTACATCAAGGATACCCTCTTTTGTAAAGATTGTAGATAGAAGGATTGAACTAGGAATGCATGTAAAGTAAGAAAGATTTTCTTATAAACAGAGATAGGAATATAGGATGAAGCTGCAGACCTGGAATTAGTAGTAAAATGTCGAGATGATGCTGTTCTGCAAATTCGGACGAAAGTTGACGGGACGATGGCGCTCGACGTGCACACGGTCCTCCAAAAAATCTGCGAAATGAAGGGGGATCTGTTCGTCTCTGCACAAGGGTTCCAGATCTTCAATTACAACCGCGTACCTGCAACCTACACACAGAAAAGAGAGGACGATTGGGGGGTTAGGGATTAGGGGTTTGCCCTTAGGTCAAACCCCAGTTTTGGAATTAACCAAGAAATGAGAATGCTGTAAATGTAAATGTTTGTAATGTAAACAAGTACTGATACCTTGTTGTAAGAATGTTTGTATTCTTACATGCGAAGGTGTAAATGTTGTTGTATGTTGTAAGTTGTATGTGGTATGTGATCTCCTCTTCAATGGTTGAATCCTTGTCTTGAATGCAACACCTAGCCTTGAATGGAGACTTAGAATGATCAATTGCTTGAAGGAATGCTTAAATGCTTGAATGTTTGAATATTGCTTTCGCCCTTTTTCCATCTTCTCAAAATGGGAGAGGAAATGTAGTTTATATACTTGTCAATTAGGGTTGAAAGACTAATTTTTCCGACCTTAGGCCGACCTGGGAAGATTATTTTCCAATTCGCAAGCTTAAAGACCCGAAGCCTCATAAGAGACCAGGCCCAAAATAGGGCCAGAGACCAGGGCGCTGGGCACCTTGTCCTGGGGGACCACGGCACTGGGCACCCTAGTCCTAAAGGACCAGGGTGCTGGGCGCCATGGTCCCACCTCCAGGGACAGCAGGGTGCAAGGAGGATTAGGCCAGGGTGCTGAAAAATGCAGTTTTTGATGTTATGAACAAGTTTCGGGGTCTCCATTCAGGTTCAGTGTTGCGTCACCATCGTGAAGACCCAAATGCAGTCAAAATTTCAAGTGTCACAATTTTAGGATGTGACAATAGCTCCTTTAAACTTATTTCTAATTATTTGATCTTCAGAATGATTCAGTCTTACATATCGGGGTGTCTTTGTTTGTTGTTGTTCCTCAATTACTGTGGAATCCTCAGATGATACTAGGGTAACTGGATCTTCATTCTGTACTGGTGGATTTAGAGTAGGTTCATTTGTCAAAATTTCTATTGCTGGTTCAGAGTCTGTATACCTTAAAGTTCCTTTGAATTGTTCATCAATTTTTACATTTGTACTTTCAATGATTTTTTGCAATCTTTTGTTAAAACATCTATATGCCTTTCTCTTAGATGAATAACCAAGAAATATTCCTTCATCACTTATAGGATCAAATTTTCCAATGTACTCATCTCTTCTGATATAACATTTACTTCCAAAAATTCTGAAATACTTAAGAGTAGGAGTATTACCAAACCATAGTTCATGAGGGGTCTTACCGGTTTCACCTTTGATGTGAACTTTGTTGAATATATAGACCGTTGTACTGAATATACATGTGGTAGGTTTGCTTCTGATAACATACTTCTTACTGCATTCAAGATAGTTCTATTTTTTTTTCAACAACTCCATTCTGCTGTGGTGTTCGAGGTGCTGATAGCTGTCTTCTGATTCCATTTACTTCATAGAATGTATTAAATTTCTTAGATGTAAATTCACCTCCTTGATCTGATCTTAAACATTTGATTTTCTTACCAATTTCATTTTCTACCATTGCTTTGAACAGTTTGAACTTTCTAGGTGCTTCTAATTTTTCTCTAAGAAAAGTAACCCAACACATTCTAGAATAGTCATCAATGATTAGCATGAAATATCTATCACCTTGTAAGATTTTAGTTCTAGTTGGACCACATAAATTAGTGTGAATCAAATAAAGAGCATTATTTTATTTTTCTGGAATACTTTTGAAACTAGCTCTAACTTGTTTTCCAAATTGACATTCCTTACATACTGTATTCTGAGGTTTGACAATTTTAGGTAAATCTCTAACTGCCTTAGTAGTACTGATCTTTACCATGCAATCAAAGTTTACATGATAGAGTCTCTTATGCCATAACCAACTTTCATCTATATGTGCAATTAAGCATGTCTTTTCATTGTTATTCAAATGAAAGATATTACCTCTAGTCTGATTACCGGTTGCAATTTCCAAACCAGTTCTATTCATGATTTTGCATTTTCCATTTTTGAATTGTAATTGAAATCCTTTCTCAACTAATTGACCAACACTCAAAAGATTATGCTTTAATCCTTCAACATAGTAAACATTGTCAGCGTTATGCTTACCATCAAGAGATAGTGTACCCTTACCTTTGATTGAACAAGCTTTGTCATCTCCAAATCTCACTAAGCCTCCATTGTATTCTTGAAAGTTCAAGAATTTACCTTTGTCTCATGTCATATAATGTGAGCATCCTGAATCAATGATCTATTCATCCTTTACTTGAACTTTAGCTGCCAGGGCCTGTATTACTAGTTGAGCAGTAGGTGCTGGTTGATCTTCTGTTATAGCAACAAAAACCCATCCATTGTCTGCTGGATCCTCATCAAAATCATCAGTCACACCTTCATCAACAATGTAACAAGATTTGTCTTTATTCTTCTTAAATCTATATCTCTGATATTCAGGGTTAGGCTTGTATGTTCTTCTAGCTTCTTCTCTTAGTCTAGCATGTCTATCAGGGCATCTTCAAGCCATATGACCAATCTTATTGTAGTTAAAATGTTTAAAGGTGCTTTACCTTCATACTTACTTCCAACTGGACCTTTAGGCATTTTTTTTGCAAATAGTGCTTCAAGTTCTTCAAGTTCTTCATTTTCTTTCCTGCTTTCTTCAAGTTCTCTTGCATAAAAGGCTTCCCAATCAGATTTGTCAAATGATGGAGCAAATGATGTTGATGCTTTAAAGGCCAAATCTATCTTTATAATAGCAACATGACCAAATTCTTCAATTTCAAAAGCTGAAAGTTTCCCAATTAATGTATCCCTAGTAACTGATGTATTAGGCATTGTTCTTAACTCATTTATAGCAGTGACTTTCATTTTATATGTCGGTGGTAATTCTCTTAAAACTTTTGAAACAATTTCATCATCACTTAAAGTTCCTCCACAACATTTAATACCCAAAACAATTTCATTTACTCTTTCCATAAAAGCAGAAATCCTTTCATCTTCTTCCATTTTGAGATGTTCATACCTAACCTGGAAGCTTTCAAGTTTTGCAATTTTGACTATGGAATCTCCTTCATTCAGTGTTTCCAAATGATCCCAAATAGCTTTAGCAGTAGACCTATCTAATAGTCCCATGATTTGTTGATCTGATAATGTGCTCAGAAGTGCTTCTCTTGCTTTGCAATCATTTTCCTCATCTTTAGTCAAGTTAGCTGGACTAGGCTGACCTTGTACAGCAGCAGTATAACCATTCTTTGTAACATCCTAGATGTCTTTTCCAAGGCAATTTAGATGTGTCTCCATTCTGATCTTCCATATGCCATAGTTGGTTCCATCAAGTTTAGAACTGTCCTTCCTAAAATAGTTAGTAGACATTGGATCTCCTCAAGCTGTTAAACTTTTGCAAAAGAGGACTAAGCTCTGATACCAATTGTTAGGTCCCAGAGACAACTAAGAGGGGGGGGGGGGGGGGGTGAATCAGTTTACAAATAAATTCAAACCAAAAACAACTTAACCAACTTAATGCTTAATACCGATAAACTAGTTAATATGTTGGTAGACAGTTTTAATAGTTAATTGCTATACCGGTAAGGATTAGTGCATGAAATATAAACACAGAGTTATCCACAACACATAACACCAATATTTGTATGTGAAAACACTGTAAGGGGAAAAAATACGATGGGAAACCTTACCCACAATCAGATGATACTACTGCAGATAGTAAGTGTACATAAATGGGGTCTGCACATGCAGAAAGGCCAAGCACCTAGAGCTCACTACTCAATCACAAAATGGGAGTCACACTGACTATAGTTGGATAGTTAAATCCAATAAGAATGTACTGCACAAAATAGCATCTTCATATGTTGGATTCAGTACTGGTGTAGTTTTGATTGTCTTCACAAAAACCCTCCTTCAATCTTCAAATGATGTCTGCATGTATAGCTCTGCTTATTCTCGCATATACCTTCACACAATCCTTTTTCGCATTCCACATCTGATCTTACAAATAAGATCTTACATTTATACCATAACCGAAGACCAATTTTAATAGGTTAGCTCTACAGGATATTACAATAAAAATATTTTATAAATAATACAATATCTGATGCAATAACCGATTGAACATTTTGTCTTAATGCATTTACAACAATAATTAATCATCTCCATAGTGTGCCATGCTGATCTGGAAAAGATAAACCTGCCAATGTTGTTGATTCTCCAAAGTGCTAGAGTTGATAAGAGTTTATTAGGTGTTGACATCAATGACAAAACCATACCAAAATACCAACTATCATGGATCTAACCAAGCAGTCTATGCTATTCACTAGATCACTCACTTGTTGATTACTCACATCTTCGACAAGTTTGAAACCCTTAACTAGGTAGGCCTAGAAAAGCCTTTGTAAATCCTCTAATAAGGTGGTTCACTACTGTGGATATAAAATGCTCTCACAAGGTATTCTTTAATCAGACTTATCTCCTAACAGAGATTGAGATTCCTAATAGGATTTGTTCTGGTGAAGAACATTGTATGACCTTAACCGGTTTGGTTTCTATTATGCAGATAGTTACTTGTGAGTTTCAACTCACCATGATTTTTCCCATTTGGGTTTGCACGTCAAAACCTCATGTGTTATGGTGATTGTGCTCATGTGTGTGAATGCCTTATTTGTTGTTTGGTTTGCATTTGTATTAACCAGTTTTTTATTAAATGTGTTATACCAGTTTACAACTAAACCGTTTAAGTGTTTGAGTTCAGTATTTGTTGGTATACTAATTCACCCCCCCTCTTAGTATTCATCAGATTGACCCTATCTACCTCAGGAATGTGCAAAGTCTCCGCAAACGGTGGAGAGCAAGTGATGAGTTATCAACTTCCTAAAGTGACAAAGAATGAACGTCTTGAGATCTGTTTGAGACTGTTGTATTCAATGTAGTATGATTAATGATCAAGATTGAAGCGATTGAATTGTTGAACCTAAATGTTTAGGGTTTAGGGTTTATGCTACCAACCTATCTATTTCCTATAAGGTCAATGATATTTTTCACTTTGAAGTTTTTGGCAAATGTTATGTGTGTATCCAAGTGAAGAGATACTTGATTCTTACTAGACCAGAGAAGTATGTTGATACCTACAGAGTGTGATTGCAGAAGCAAAGGAGCTAAAGTAGATCTTCCATGGTATTGAATGTTGTTATCAGATCAATGTATTACCTATTGACTTCTAACCATTTCAATAGTTGGAAAATCCCTTAACTGGGTAGCTTTAACAAGCTTCTGTGTAAATCTTTTAACAGGGTGACTCAATTCAATGAGTTCCTCAAATCCTCTTGTGAGGTAGCCTTTAATAGGGTTCTAACCTTTAACTGGGTATTTAACCATCCCTTAACCGGGTGATCCCTAGTAGGATCAGTTCCTAGGAGAACCTATTATAAAATTCTTTATCTAGACTAGGCTCCTAACAGAGTAGACTTCAAAAGAGCAGTTAGGGTTTTCTCTTTTCGACACAATCTTCATGAGATCCAATCCCACGTATCTTGGATCAATCACCTTTTCTTGAAGACTAAACCTATACACGGTTTTCATTATTCAATGCATGTTTTTCACAGAGTGGCAATCACGAATCAAATCTTTTTTCATGAAGTTAGATGACACATAAAGTGTTCTAGGAGTTTCCTTTATGAGAACATCCTGAATCAGATTTCCTTTGACTTGATTCAGGTGCCAATGACTCCCTGATCTTCCTCTATCATTCCTTCTTCTTCGAGCCACAATCAGTCAGATGCAATCCCATGATTTGTGGCTCCTTCATTTATGGCAATTATCTATTTCATTGATCATGTTGATGAGGCTTCACCAACCACAACACACTTGCCAACTCTTCTCCACATGGGATCAAATTGATCAAGACATGGCCCACCAACACTTAGTCAGGCCAAAAAAAAAATACCGGTATATCCCTTTGCTAGTAGAGTATTCTTCTTCTGTTAAACAATAGAGCATCCTATACCGGTTTCACATCTTCACCTTCGGTGGTGTGAGACAACTTTTAACATTCTGCCTCTTCATCATAAACAAGCAACCATCCTTCAGACCAGTTTGTACTTTTATCCTTTATGCTCAATCTCCATCATGTTGGTTGACATCAATGACAACTTAGTGCCAAAATGCCAACAATCTTCCCCTTTTTCATTAATGTCAACTTTTCACAATCCACTCCATACTAGTACATTTCTCCCCCTTTGACACAATGACAAAGGGTACTTGTGCACTCCCCCTTTGACCCATACCAAAGCTCCCCCTTAACCACATAAGGCCTTCCTAAGAAGATGACACAAATCCCAACTTGTTTTGGAGGTACTCAAAAGAGCTTACCGGTAACGGTTTGGTGAAAATGTCTACTACTTGTTCACTAGTAGGAACATAGTCCATCCTTACCTCCTTCCCTTCAACCTTCTCTCGAAGGAAGTGATATTTGATAGCAATATGTTTTGTTCTGGAATGCATGACCAGATTCTTTGCTATGTCGATTGCACTTGAATTGTCACAACACAATAGGTTCAATGATGTCCACATGTATATCTTTGAGAGTCTACTTCATCCAAAGCACTTGAGATCGGCATGTAGAAGTAGCAATGTACTTAGCTTCAGTAGTAGATAAGGATATTAAGTCCTGCTTCTTTCTATGCCAAGAGACCAACCAGTCACCTAGAAAGAATGCACCACCGCTTGTCTTCTTTCTATCATGAATGCATCCTGCCCAATCAGTATCAGTTTATGCTTCCAAGATAAAATATCCCTATTAAGGATACCACAAACCATAGCTAAGAGTTCCTTGTAAGTACCTAAAACTTTTACTAACAACATTCATGTGTGATTGCTTCAGTGCAACTAGAAATATGGCTACCATGCATACTGCCTGAACTATATCTGATCTTGAAGCAATGAGATACAATAGACTGCTTATCATGGATCTATACAAAGTCTGATCCACCACTGAAGATTCATCATTCTTACTCAATTTGATGTCATTCACCATGGGGGTACTTACCAGTTTGCAATCTTATAGTTGGAATTTCTTCAGCATCTCCTTTGCATACTTGGCTTGTGAGATAAAGATTCATTTATCCTTTTGTAATATCTAAAGGCCAAGGAAGTAAGTCAATTCACCAAGTATTGACATCTCAAATTCTAACTGCATTTGATCAGAAAACTCTTTGCAGAGAGTGTCCTTGTTGCCTCCAAAGATGATGCCACCTACATACATAGCCACAATAATAATGTGATTCCCATCTTTCCTTATGTATAGATTGCTATCAACAGTTCACTTTTTGAATCCCCGCTCTGTGTGTACTTCTTCTAAATTTCCATTTAGAAAAGTAGATTTTAGATCCATTTGGTATACTTTATATCCCTTGTAGGCAGAGTAAGCTAGAAACATCCCGATTTCTTCTAATCTAGCCACTGGTGCAATTTTTTCTTCAAAGTCAATCCCCTCTACCTGAGAGTATCCTTTGCATACTAGTCTATCTTTATGCCTCATAATATTACCTTCTTCATTCATCTTGTTCCGGTAGACCCACTTTGTGCCAATGATGTTCTTCTCTTCCGGTCTAGGGACTAATTCCCAAGTCTTATTCTTCTCAATCTGGTGTAGTTCTTCTTTCATGGCATCCATCCATTCTTGTCTCTTGCTAGCCTCATTAAAATTTTTCATTCAACTTCAGTCATGAGGCATAGGTTGACTTGTTCATCATTCTAGGCAAGTCTTCTTCTAGTATGCACACCATCACTCTTATTTCCAAAAATCTGTTCTTTTGGGTGATACAGTTGTACATACTGGTTGGGAACCTTTTGGGATGGTACCTCTAGTTCAGTATCTATCTAAGATTCATAATATTGATCACCAAAGTCATCATACTAGTTAACCTATGGTTCACATCCTCTATGCATATCTTCATCCACTTTTACATGCACACTCTCAATTACCCTTCTTAGCCTTTTATTGTAGAATTTGTAGGCTTTGTTGTTAGATGAGTATCAAAGAAAGAGTCCTTCATCACTCCCGGAGTCAACACTTCCTAAACTATCCACATCTTTCTTGATGAAGCACTTGCTTCCAAATACTTTGAACTATTTGGCTGATGGCTTCCGGTCATGCCATAACTCATAAGGTGTCATTTTGTTGTTTGTTCTTATTTGAACCTAGTTCAAAGTATATGCAGCAATGTGAACAACTTCTTTCCAATATTTATCTCGTGAACTGGCCTCATTTAACATGGTTCTGGCAATCTCCTTGACTATCCTGTTCTTCCTTTCTACCACACCATTTTTCTATGTTGTTCTAGGACTAGAGTATTGCCTTCTAATTCCATGTTTTTCACAATAATCTTAGAATTCATTTGATGTGAACTCTCCACCCCTGTTCAATCTTAGATATTTTAATTTGTACCCACTTTCCTTTTCTACCATTTGCTTAAAGATCTTGAATCTTTCAAATACTTCTGATTTATCTTGCAGAAAGGTGGCCCATGTCATCCTTGAGTAGTCATCAATGAAGAATATAAAGTATCTTTCACCAGCAAGTGATTTTGTTTGAGTTGGACCACATAGATCTATATGCACAATTTCAAGTGGTTTTGAGGTGTTGTGTGTTGGCATTTTTGATGATTATGTTGTGATTTTCATGGATGGACACACACTTGCTTTGAGATCACCTTTTGTATTAATTAGCTATGCTCAACTGGTATTTGTTCCAAACCAATATTATGTATTATAGTCTTTAGACTATCAGTGTTTTTGTAGAAAGTGTTTACCGATCTCAAGCGGTATGAAGACCTCAAGCAGTTTGAGGATCTCAAGCGGAACGAAGGAACTAAAGCAAAAGTTATCTTTTTCCCAGTCTTCATTTTGGTAAACCGGTAATTGGTAAAATATGTGAATAGGTAATAGGCAAATGTATGAACCGGTATTACTCTATGATGAGTTACAAATCGATACTATTTTTTTGTGATGAGTTACCATCCACCGACACTTTGATGGTGATTTTGTGTCATGTCACCAAATATGTCCAGAAATACTGAACCTAGGAACTTGCAATGTAATCCTATTGGACTAACATGAAATTAGATTCCTTTACAAGGACATCATGTCTAGGGTTTTATAGAGTCGTTAGGGTTTTTGTGTAGTTGATGAAGTTTTTGCATCTACAATCATAGAAGAAGATTAGGTCTATGAAGAAATAGAGTGTGAAGAGATTGAAGACTGAAATAATGCTAAAATGCATTAACAATGAGCTATCAAGGATCTAACCAAGTATATTGTGCTAGTATTTAGATCACTCACTTGTTGATTACTCACATCTTCGAGAAGTTTGTAACCCTTAACCGGGTAGGCCTAGGAAAGCCTTTGTAAATCCTCTAACAAGATGGTTCACAACTATGGATGTGAAATCCTCTCACAAGGTAGTCTTTAATCAGACTTGTCTCCTAACCGAGATTGAGATTCCTAACAGAATCTATTCAGGTAAAGAACATTGTATAATCTTAACCGGTCTAGTTACTATTCTGCAGATAGTTACTTGTGAGTTTCATCTCACCATTTTTTTTCCCATTTGGGTTTCCACGTCAAAATCTCTTGTGTTATGGTGATTGTGCTTCTATGGGTGAATGCCTTATTTGTTGTTTGGTTTGCATTTGTGTTAACTAGTTTGTTAGTAAAAGTATTATACCAGTTTACTACTAAATTGTTTAAGTGTTTGAGTTCAGTAATTTTTGGTATACTAATTCACCCCCCCTCTTAGTATTAATCAATTGGTATCAGAGCCAACCTTTCTATAAGTTTAACCACTTGGAAAGGGATATGGGGGAATACACTATGAGGGAACTTAGTCATCAACTCACTCAGACTGAGAAAGCCTATGATGAACTCAAGGTCAAGTAGAAGGCCTCTCTTGCAAAAAGAAGAGAGAATGCTGAGAAACTGATGGAACTAATTGAAAATAGTTCCTCTGATGAAGCAGACATGGAAGCCATAGTTTAAGAAGTTGAAAAACTGAATGAGTCTAATGCCAACCTAAGAAGGGAATTGGAAGGACTGACTATCAGGATGTGTCAAGAGATTGAGAACCAGAGAAAAGTTAAAGATCTGGTAAAAGACAAAGATCATGAGATCTCCAAGCCAAAGCAAGAAATTAGTGCACTTGCTGCTCATCTATAAGAGAGTAAAGTGAAAAAAGAGGAAATGCAAGGTGAACTAAACATGTCTATTTCTGAGAATGCAAATTTGAAGGAATCCAATGCTACTAGTTCCAAAGAACTCACTAAGTCAAAGGAAATACTTGCCAAATTCAATAAGAGCACTGTTAAGTAGAGCAAAATCTTGAATCAGCTAAACTGGTAAAGAATACTAATGGACTTGGTTTCTCTGTGTATGAGGAAGGTGAGACCTCTAGAGCAAAAGATGTAGCATCAAAGAAGCAACCGACATCAAAGGATAAAGGTAAGAAAAAGTTCAAACCTGTTTACTTTAATTGTCTCAAGGAAGAACATACTACTAATGTATGTGGAAACAAGGCTTACAATAACTTTCCTTATTTTCTAAATAATAAGTCTAGATCCAATAGATTCAATGGAAATTGTTATGCATGCAACAAGTTTGGGCATAGTGCATTTGAATGTAGGTCTATCATGCACAACACTGAAAGGTATCCTCAAAGGAGTCAAGGAGTTTTTCCTAAACCCTCTGGCAACTGGAATCCAAACCGATTTAATACCTATAATCATCAGTCAGGTAGCAGTGGCCATCAAGTGGCAATGAGATGGAGGGAAACCTATTTGATTTGTCATAATAATGGTCACACTGCTACAACATGCAGAAGGAAGAATGGAAACATGAATAAAGGACCTTGGAGAGCACCGAGAATGGTTTTCTATCATTGCAACAAACCAGGTCATACAACAAGATTTTGCAAAATGAGACAGAATATATCAGATGATATACCGATCACTCCAGAAGGAAAGATTGATGTTGAAACTATTCAAGCAGATATGAAGAAAACCTAAAAAAAGAAGCCAGAAGAAGTGTCTCAAGAAGAACCAGTTTCTTCACCTAGTGTGGAAATCTCTGAACTGGCAAACTAAGCTACAAAAAAGCTTAGGGGGAAACAAATCGGTGAAATGTTTCAAACTCCTGGTTTACATCGGTAAAAGACCTTAACTGGCATGTGATACCTGCTAATTGGCAGATGACCTGAGATGGTAAAAGGCAAATTAGGGTTTACGCCCTAATGGTGGAGCATTTATTATGGTAGGTGAAGAATTCATTTTAAAGGGATTTTCAAGTCATTTTCACTTATCAGTTTGTGAGTGAAGAAGTTTTCAAGTGCAGAGCGACAAAAGACAATTTGTCTTGTGATTGGGAGAGATTTCAAAACCTTGAAGAAGAATCAGAAGATAATATCAATCGGTCAAGTGTAGAACTCAAAGTGACAATCCAACAACTAAAGTAGTGTGTGGCAAAGTAGAATTTGCAAGCCTTAAATTTTGACTTGCGAAGGTATTTTTTGAGTTTCTCTATTTATCATGGCTTCTGCATCGCGCTCTAGCTCTAGTGCACCCGTTGATTTAGTAGATTTCATTCAATGGAAGGAAAAATATAATGCCCTATCCCAAATACCCACTAGTGTCATAGTTGAGGAAGGTATTTTAGACTATATTGACTGTAAAATTGAAGACCTAGGATCTCTAGTGATCCATTCTCAGTTAAGCTTATTCTGTGGGAAGGATAAGAAGATCAAACAGGAATACAACATCTTAGAAAAGAAGAAGCTTCACAATGCAGTCTATTTCCTTGAAGAATTTACAGATGATCACATTCGCATCATTCTAAGCAGAGTGCACGGTGACAAAATGTATTTAGAGTGGACACATGACATCACATCGGAAGCGATTCATGTTGTCATTGGTTTCTGTAATGTTGGAGAAGTGCCAGTCCTGAGGAAGGTCATCAAGACTGAAATGACCAAGCTTACCGGTTTTGTGAGTGACCAATGAGGAATGATAGTCAATACCATCAAGGATGACTTGGTCAAATACGCCTGCATGGTGATAGGTTACCAGACATTCTATGCTAGTAGAATCAACTCAGTCTCTGCTGCAGTGGTAAATGCCACCTACAGGATGATCATGGAAGATGCCTTGTTTGATTTATGCACTTGTATGCAAAGGCAACTTCTATTGAACCTGAAGTCAATTAAACAAGACAATGCCTTGGAATTCAAATTTGGACAACTATTGGTCGGATTCTTCTTCTACTTCCAAGGCTATTTCCTAGGAGTTGGGGATATTCAGTGGTCTGCTAACCAATCGGTTACCAAGAAAATTAGAGAAAGTCTACAAGCAGTTGGAACTGGTTATCCTGAAGTCCTGAACAAATACCTTGATGATTTTAGACACAAGATGAGCCAAAGGGTGAGAATATCTAGTGATATTGTCAAGAAGTATGAAGAGGACATCTTGTTCACCATCAGAGTAGATGAGCGTGTAATGGAGGCGGTTGAGCCTAGAAAAGAAGTGGTGGAACCTATGGGATATGAGGTAATGTATGATATGCTAGATGGGTATGCTTCTACCCTACTTGCCTCACCACTTGATCCTAAGAAGAAGAGAACCAATACCTATCTGGAAAGGGTTACAATGGTTGAAGAACCCTCGGTGAAGAAGGGAAAGTTTGTGCCATCTGTATCAGCATCGATTACTTTAGCAAGTCCTAATGTAACCTAGTGGTCACTGGAAAAGAAGAAACTAGAAGTTGCGCCCACCAAGGTATTTGAGAGGAAGTAGAAGAAAAAAGGAAACACACCAAACTCAGAGGATACAGAATCTAAAGAACAGCCTAAGAAGACTAGGCAAACAAGGAAGAACACAAAGACAACTAGCAATGAACCAGCATCATCAACACTGGTAAATATTGATATTTCCTCTTACAAACCTTTGAAACATTGTCAAAGAACTATTAAGAACATTAGGAGAAAAGTGTTGAGTGACTTAGTAGATTATTTGGATGATTTCAATGGCAATGAGAATGAGAAAGTAGAACAGGAAGTCATTCAATATTTATGTATTAATGACCGGTCACCATCAGAAATTAAATTTGTGACACCAAATTCTTTATATAATTCTTTAGATAAAAAAATAGCGCATTGCCATAGAAAAGGAATAGGAGATAAGAGAGGAAATATTTGCACAATATTTTCCTGATGTATCTAATTCAAAACTTTATGAAGTTATGGAAAAACACAAAGGCCTCTTTTTCATGAGAAGAAGGAGACTCTTATTGCTAGAAGGAAAAGTCCCTGAAGTAGTAAAAGACACCCACTCTCATGCCCAAGCTGCTATGAAGTTGCACCAAGTGTCTAAAGCCAACAAGAAGGCTGAACAAGAATTGGAATCTGGAAAACTAGATGAGGTATATAATAGTGAAGGAGAACAGTTCACTGAACAAATGGACCCTATTGATGTTGATGTCTTGGATGGTGAAAATGTCACCTCGGATACAACAAAGGACAATGCTGACAAAGAGAAAGTGGACAAGGAGAAATAGGACAAAGAAAAGGCTAAAAGAGAGAAAGCGGAGAATGAGAAAAAGAAACAAGAGGAAGAAAAGAGAAAATAGGAAGAGAAGATGAAACAAATGAAAGAGGAGAAGAGAAAAGAAGAGGAGAAGAGGAAGAAAGAAGAGGAGAAGAAGAAACAGGAAGAGGAGAAGAAGAAATAGGAAGAGGAGAAGAAGAAGAAGGAAGAAGAAAAGAAAAAAAAAGAGGAGAAGAAGAAGAAGGAAGTGGAGAAGAAAGAACAAGAGAAGCGGAAAGAAGAAGAAAGGAAGAAGGAAGAAGAGAAAAGAAAGAAAGAAGCTGAGGAGCAAAACAAGGCAGAAGAAGATAAGCAAAAAGCCAAGGACAAGGAGGAAGCAGCAAAGAGCGTACAAGTGGAGACCCCAAAGGCAATTGATGGTCAAGCCAAACTGACTGACATCACAAGTCCCATTGACCTCCAATCTACAAATGAATCAGAGTTGTTGCAAAGCATTAAGCTTGCTCAATAGCGACTGGAAGTGCTAAGAAGGAAGAAGGAGCAAGATGTTATTCAAACTGCGGTGGAAACTCTTACCAGTTTGATTCCCAGTACCAATCTCCTAGGTACTGATTCCTCTCTAGCTCAACTGAAACTCTTATGCATAGTTGTAGAGGACTAGGTGTAATGCCTGGAAAATGTTGCTAAAGCCAATGCTCAAAAGAAGCATCAAAAGGCTCTAAACACTACCTTGGTGAAGAAGTTAAATGAGCTCTGGTCCAAACTTTAGAAGGCATAGAAGGACACAAGAGATGCTTTGGATGAGGGGAATCTACTGCTCATTAAGATATGTCAAACCCATCTATTCTGTGATGATGTGCTTGCTCAGAAAGACAAACTGCAAACTGATTTGTAGACATACATAAGCACCTTCAAGATGCCCTATGATTGTTTCACCGCATATGGGCAAACCGTTCACCGGTTTCAACTCCAGACTACAAGAATAGAGTTAGAGATCAGCAATCGGACCTGAGATTTGCAGAAACTTCAACTAGTTCTACTACCAAGACTGCAAATACTTCAGAAATGCTATCTCAATCAGGATGCCTTAACGGTCACTCAAGAGATGAGTACCCTAAATGCCATGGAAGAATAGGTATCCTAGATGCAAATGAAAAGTAAGGTTGCTACCTCATTGCTTGAATCATGGTCTTTATCCATGAAGACATTTATGCGGGACTTTAAATAAATTTTTGACAAGTTTCACTCTTTATTGTCATAAACACTTATTATTTTAATGCTAATGAAATAGGGGTTATTTAGTTGTACTTTCTCATTGTTGGCAAAGGGGGAGTAGTATTCTGTATTTAAAATTTTGATGCATGCTATGTATACTTTCGTGTTTATCTTTGTAAGGGAGTAGTATACATTGTATTTTTTACAAAAGGGATAATATATATGCTTAGGGGGAGTAATTTTGATTATGGCATATTTTTGTTGTAAAACACTTAGATGTCAAAATTTTCCTAAGTGTTTCCATCAATGCCAAAGGGGGAGATTGTTGGCATTTTTTATGATTATGTTGTGATTGTCATTGATGGACACACACTTGCTTTGAGATCACTTTTTGTATGAATGAGTTATGCTCAACTGGTATTTGTTCCAAACTGATATTATGTATTATAGTCTTTAGACTATCGATGTTTTTGTAGAAAGCGTTTATTGATCTCAAGTGGTATGAAGACCTCAAGCAGTTCGAGGATCTCAAGCGAAATGAAGGAACTAAAGAGGTAGTTATCTTTTTCCTAGTCTTCATTTTGGCAAACCTATAATTGGTAAAATATGTGAACCGGTAATAGGTAAATGTATGAATTGGTATTACTCTATGATGAGTTACCAACTGGTACTATTTTTTTGTGATGAGTTACCATCCATCGACACTTTGATGATGATTCTATGTCATGTTACCAAATGTGTCCAAATGCACTGAACCTAGGAACTTGCAATGTAATCCTATTGGACCAACATGAAATCAAATTCCTTTATAAGGACATCATGTCTAGGGTTTTATAGAGTCATTAGGGATTTTGTGTAGTTGATGAAGTTTTTGCATGTGCGATCATAGAAGAAGATTAGGTCTGTGTGAAGAAACAGAGTGTGAAGAGATTGAAGACTGAAGTAATGCTGAAATGCATTAATAATGAGCTATCAATGATCTAACCAAGCATACTATGCTAGTATTTAGATCACCCACTTGTTGATTACTCACATCTTCGACAAGTCCATAACCCTTAACTGGGTAGGCTTGGAAAAGCCTTTGTAAATCCTCTAACAAGGTGGTTCACAACTATGGATCTAAAATCCTCTCACAAGGTAGTCTTTAATTGGACTTGTCTTCTAACTGAGATTGAGATTCCTAATAGGATTTGTACTGGTAAAGAACATTGTATGACCTTAACCGGTTTGGTTACTATTCTGTAGATAGTTACTTGTGAGTTTCATCTCACTGTGATTTTTCCCATTTGGGTTTCCACGTCAAAATCTCTTGTGTTATGGTGATTGTGCTTCTATGGGTGAAAACCTTATTTGTTGTTTGGTTTGCATTTGTGTTAACCGGTTTGTTAGTAGAACTGTTATACCAGTTTACTACTAAACTGTTTAAGTGTTTGAGTTTAGTAATTTTTGGTATACTAATTCACCCCCACTCTTAGTGTTCATCATTGTGCTCCTTTTTCATGAAACTCACTTTTGTTTGCTTAACTTTTACACATTCTATCTAAGGCCTCAGTGCTGCCTTCATACTTGCTCCTTATTTTTATTTCTTCCTTTCTTTCTTCAATCTCCTTTCAAAGCATTATTATTTCAGCTTCTAGCTCTTGATTCTCATTTTCTTTCTTTGTCATATCAAAGGTTGTAGCTTCACTAATCCTCTTAGTTTCTTCCAGTTGCAGCTTCAAGTCAGATATGACTTGACCGGACTCTTGTAGAGATTGTTTCATCAAATCTTGTTCATTTACTGCAATAAGCTTAACTCTCTTGAGTTATGTTCTTGTTTTACTCAATTCTTCAAGAGCACTTATATGTTCACTCTTCAAATATAGTTCAGCTTCAACATCCTCTTCTTCCTCATCTTCATCAGCTTGTCTATCAAGTGCCATGAAGAGGTTGACTTTTCTCTTATTCTCATGCTCATCATCTTCTAATGCATTTTCATCATTTAGTTGTGTCCTCCTCAAAGGTATATAAGTTGTTCTAGTTTCGGTAGCCTCTTCTCCCTTGCTGGTAGTCATTCCTTTCATTATCTTTGCTGCTAGATCTTCTGAACTCTCTTTACTCATCTCCACCAATTTCTTTGTGAGGACAGTTTGCAGTGAAGTGTCCTCCCTTTCCACAGTTGAAGCATTTAAGAGGTAGCTTTCCTTTGTATCGGTTGGATCCTCTTTTGAGCTTCTTGACAAAGTTTTCTACTTCTTCATCAGAAGCTTCACTGGATTCTTTGTGAGTGACAAATTCTTTGCCCTTTTTCATGATATTGAATGCTGCTTCTTTTCTTGAGGAAGTATCACTGGTTGTTCTCATCTCATAGGCTGTCAGAGAGCCAAACAACTCATCCATTGAAATATTCTTCAGATCCTTCGCTTCTACAATGGATGACACCTTAGTATCATATTTGTTAGGAATCCCAAAGATACTAAGGGGGGGGTGAATTAGTATCTAACCGGTTAAGTGATTTTCTTGACTTATTAAATGAAAAGCATTCCAAAACTGTGTACCAGTAAACCAAAATTAATGTAGTAAATAAGAACAACAACCACAACATGAAAGACACACCATAACATAGTATTGTTAATGAGGAAACCTCATGTGGGAAAAACCTTGGTGGGATCTGTGATCCACAATATTCTCTTACTGGCCAATAAGAGAATATTACTGTTAAAATAGGGGCCTACACATGCAGGAAGGCCAACTGCCTAAAGCTCACTGATTACATACAAAAGAGAAGTCTCACTGACTTACAAACATGGATTATAAAAATCCAATGTCATGTACTGCTACAAAAGGGCATCTGCTATGCCAGATCCAGTACCGGTTTAAGCTTTGCAACTTCCAAAACCTTATACCAAATTTTGCCTTATTATTCGCACATAATATCCATCATATATCCTACATACAAATGTTCTCTAAGATCTCATACTTATATATGAGCCTTATTACAATATGCCTTTTCATCTTTCAAAAATATATTACAATTAATTACATTTTGCAATAAATAAAATTCCTGTCGGCCAGGGTGCTGGTAATCAATCTTTTCGATGCCAGTGAATGTATGTTGGTGTAGAGTCTACCAGTGTCGGTGGCTGCCGATATCATATGATTGTAAGGTTTCCATCAATGAAAACACCTTCAATAATCTACAATTTCTCATTGGAGTGTGTATTTTACAACAATCTCCCCCTTTGGCATTGATGGCAACACTCATGAGAAAAATCCAAAAAGTGTCCAAAAATGTTTGTCAAAAAGAATCTGCCAAAACTGTCAAAATTGTGTTACCAAAAAGTGTGCTCCCTTGAGCTGATGATGTCTTGTATTGATCTTTTTTCTCATCTCCACTACTCCCCCTTTGGCATCAATGACAAAGACTATCATTCAATGTCAATTGAGTGTGGTTCCTACCTAGATCCTTGTAATCTGTTTATTACAATCTGATAAATTTTTGTTAAAGTAACATTCAGACTGTTGTAAAATCTCTCACTGTCTTTCAGTACTGCTTCAATTCTCTGAATTGTACTAGTGAGAGAGTGCATTTTCTCTTCTAGTGTCTTAAGTCTTGGAATAAGAGCCTCATAAATCTCTTTCCTCAAAGAGATGAGGATATCCACTTTAGGACTTAGTCTGCATTTAAGTTCTTTGGCCTTAAACTTTATCCTTTCCTTGTCTTTCTCAAGCTTTTCTATTTTATCTTCAAAAACTACAATTTCCTGTTCAATTATTGATATTGAGTCTGATGAACCTATTAAGACGTCAGCAATATCATTTATTTCCTTCTGGGCTATGCCGATATCTTTATCTATGTCTTTTGTCAAAATGTCTATTTTACATGTGTCTCTATATAGTTTCTTGAATTCCAAAATTATTTTACCTAATACCGCTAATAAGGTTTCTATATGTTCCTTATTATTCTTAACCATCTCCTCAAAGAATTTTTCCTTCTCCTTATTCATTTTCTCTTAGAAAATGTCTTCATTTATCTGATCTAGTGTTATTAGGTTGCCGGTTATATACTTAGACAATGTGTCTAATTGGCTCAAGGACTCTTTATTTTCTATGTTACACTTTGGAGCTATCATCTATAGCCTTATATGCCTGTGCATTACACTCTGTTATTTTCTTTATTGAATCTAAGAGTACCTCAGTTACATTTGTAGGCCAGAATTTAGTCATAGATGTACCAGATGACTGTCCATCTGTTTTCACAATCTATAAACTGCTGGTGGTTGTGATAGCTTTTCTTTCCTCTTTCTTTGGAGGATTTGTTTGTGTTTGCATTTCCACTACGAGAGGCTTAGGCTTGTTAGATATAGCCAGTGGTACTGTCTGAGTATGTACCTGTGAATCCTATTGCTCTACCTATTTTTCAATTTTTTCCTCAGCAAGAGCCAGTTGCTCTGATGGTTTCTCTTTGTTCTCTCCTAATGGTGTCTCTGTTTGTGCTTTAGATGATTTAACTATTTCATCCACTGTTAGTTTCTCTTTGTTTACCTCAGTACTGTCTACTGTCGGTGACTCAATAGATACATTAGTGTGTGTACCTGTGGTATCTTCCTTTCCTGTATCCAGGGGATCATTTGGTGCTTCAGTTTGTTGTTCTACCCCAATGTTTTCAACTATAATAGTTTATGTTGATGGCTCTATTGCCACATCCCTCTTGTTATTTGTTTCTTTATCTACCACAATATTGACTTCTTGTGTGTCAATTTTCATTGTGTATAATACCTCAAAGTTAGGATTTGTATCCTCATGTGATGTATACATACTCTTTGTTGCCAGTTGTGTGTCAACAGTTTGTACCTATGGAGTATTAGAGGTTGGTGGGGGTAAATTGTCTATTATCTTTAGGCTTGGAGGTCCACCTACCTTACCTTTCCCCTTATCCTTTTGGTAGAATTTGATAGTCTTGGGTCTCTTAAGTTCTTGTTTTTTCTTCTCAACAAAAAATATGTCCCACTTATCTGCAGTCTCTTCTGATATTTCATTTACTTTTCCTACCATTAATGCTACATGCCGATATCCAGTTGAGAATACTGTCCAGTTAGCTTCGTTGATTAGCTCATCGATATCTTGAGTGGAGTTCATTAGGTCAACTGCAAGTAGTTTTTCTATTTTGATTTTCTTATCTAGTTCAACAATAGCTACCCTTCTAGCTTCTAATCTTATGTACAAGTCATTTGGTATGTCATCTACAATCTCCATAAAAAATTTCTTATAAATGTCTAAGTGTAAGATTACACTATTTTCTATACTCTCCTTTTCATCATTGGATAGTGTATTATACAGTTTGCTAATGTTTGTCAGTTTTCCATCTTCAGTGATTTCTTCCAAAAGTTTGTCAAAAGGAGGAATAACATGTTTTAGTTTCCTCTTATTTGGTGTCAATTTCTTAGCCGGAGGCCTAACTACCTATTGTTTTTGTCTTGTCTTCTTGGGTGTGGGTGAGGGTGTCGGTGAGGGTTTTCTCTTTCTTTCTACCCTTTTGAATTCAACTGGTATCTCACTATTAGAAGAAGTAGCAACCGGTGAGAGATGTGTCTCTGGTTGTAGTCCTTCCAATTCAATCTCCTTAATACCATTTTTCTTTAGTACATCTTCTTTTATTGCTTTAGCCTACCTTGAACCTCTCTTAGCTATATGCTCAGTTTTCTTAACTCTTTTTTGAGATTGAATGCTACTTTCAATTTTTTCAGCATTGCCAAAAACTTTTTCTGTCAGTTCCTTAAGGGCTTCTAAGAGGGCCTTTGCATAGGTTTCAACTATGTTGTCTTCTGCCTCATATCCCATCTCTATAGCCCAGACATTTCTAGGGATAACTGCCTCCATCCAAATTTCATCTTTCTTGATCAAAAAGCATATCTCCTTTTGATAATTATCAACAATTGCTTGAGATAGCCTTATTCTTGTCTTGATTCTTTCTTTCAAGGTTTGAATATATTCATTTATATTTCTCTCTCTGTCATCTCCCATATTGTTCAGTATATTTGATAGTTGTTTTCCTACCTGTATATCAAAACCAAAGTCTTTCCTACCAATACCGGGTACTTCCTTAGTAATGTATAGCATTATGAACACAAGCAGGCTGCCAAATCTAAAAGTTCCTTTCTTATCACCTTTGATTTTCTTTAGGTTGTCTATCAGTTCATCTTTAAGCCACTCACATACATCAATTCTTGCATTGTCGTTCACCATGTCATATGTACTTTTAATACATAAGCTAGAGATTGAGTTTAGTCTGTTTGCATGTGTAGCCTTATAACCAAGAATCATGCTGACAAATCTAACATTTATATCTTTCACATCGTTTACTCTTAGGGATCTTTTGTCAAATGTTGCACCATTTAGGGTCATCACAGTGCCATTTGAAACTTTATTTGTTCTATCAAGCCTGCTACCGGTGAAAGGTAAGCCCGTCATTGCCCTAACTACCTCTTTAGTGATCTTATGGATGGAATCCAACCAAAAGAACTTGCCATGTACTCTGCTCAAGACTATCCTTATCACATCTTTAGGAAAATCAGGGATACTAAGAATGTCCACAAAACCTAGGGTTTCCACAATCTTATGTCCCGGTTTAACATTACCATGTTCATCACAAATTACAGTCCTATACATGTTCATTATTTCTTCAGCTCCTAGTTCCTCAATATGACAATGTATATACATTCTAGGATCTTCTGCATAAACTACTCCCTTAGGCATTTTCGAGAATGCTCCTAGGGTATCATCTTTCTTCACAATTTCGGGAATAAGTTTGAACACAAGTCTAGGGCACTTGATAACCTCAATCATAGTAGGGTTTGCAATAAATTTAGGTGCAGATGAAGAAGCCATAGTTATAAATACCTTAATCTGCCTTTAGGATGATTGCTTGGATGAATTACTTCACTTTTTACTAAGGATGCCTTCGCTTAGGATTTTTGCACTCTCTAGAGATTTTAATGCTTGATGAATGAAAAAAGAGCCAAAGCACTTGCTTTATAATGTTATTTATTTCAACTGCCATATTTAATGCCTATCAGTTAAGTCAAAAATTAACTCATTTGCCGGTAAAGAAGTAATCCAACTTCTCACCATCAAGTGAGGGTAAACTAGCATGTTTTTCAATTTGTTGTATTACCCCCAAAGGATCTCTTGCCAGTGGAGTGATACTCTATTCTACCGGTGAAGAAATAGCTTCACTAACATTCATGTCAGACTTTCTAATCTATTGTTTTGAAAATTATTTCTTTACCTTTCAAGTTGGGTCCTTTATTATTTGTCGGTGATGTCTTCTACAAAAATTTTCAATATGTCCAATCTTGTTACAAGCATAACAAGTCACATTGTTTTTCTGAATAGCTTTCCCATATCGTATATCGATATGTGTTTTGGTATGTCGATATGTGTTTTGTATTGGTTAGAGAAGTGTCCAAATCTTCCATAAATATAACATCTTAAATTCATTCTGTAATTTTCTGAATTATGACCAGCTTTATTGCATTTAGAGCATTGACTGGTGGATGCATTATTATTTTGATAGTTTCTATATCTACACTGATTTTCTCTATGACCTTACTTGTTACAGTTAAGCATTTTCCATTGAATTTATAAGCATTAGGTTGTCTTACCGGTTTTCTGTGATCATTTTGTTTCTAGTGTCGAATCTTTCACCAACTTCAAAGCCAAGGCCATTAGTATCTCCATTAGGTTTCTTATTCTTCAACATGTCATCAAGTTCTTCTAAACTATTCTTGAATTTCTCCTTGTGTTGATTTGCAGTAGCCAACTCATTTTCCAAGAAATCTTTGTCTCATGAGTTCAGTTTTATCATGTTCTAAGTGAATTAGATCTATCTTTAACATATCATTCTCATGACTAAGTCTTATATTTTCATTTGCAACATCATTTATTATTCTAGCCAAATCATTTTCAATCTTCAATGTCCTTACAAAATCTCATAGACATATCTTACATTTAATTCATTGTACTGGTTTCTTGTCTCAGTTTGTTCACCAGATCATTAAGAGTTTCTTTCTCATCATCATCACTATGCATCTTCTCTGAAAGTTCTCTTCTTTTGTTCCTAGAAATATTGAGATTTTTCTGAAGTCCTTGAATGATTTCATGTATAGCCTTCACATCATTTTCAAGTTTGATATTCTTCAATTTTTTTGTATCATAATCTGCAAGAGATGTTTCTAGCTGCTTCCTCAAGTTTTCCATTTCTACCGGTGTCAGAATCTTCCACAAGCTATTAGGCTTTTGAAAATAGAGGACCTCACTCTGATACCAATTGTTAGGATTCCCAAAAATACTAAGAGGGGGGGGTGAATCAGTATCTAACTGGTTAAGTAATTTTCTTGACTTATTAAATGAAAATCATTCCAAAACTATGTACCGGTAAACAAAAATTAATGCAGTAAATAAGACCAACAACCACAACATGAAAGACACATCATAACATAGTATTTTTAATGAGGAAACCTGGTGTGGGAAAAACCTCGGTGGGATTTGTGATCCACAATATTCTCTTACTGGCCAATAATAGAATATTACTATTACAATAGGGGTCTGCACATGCAAGAAGGCCAATTGCCTAAAGCTCACTGCTTACATACAAAAGCGAAGTCTCACTGAGTTACAAAAATGGACTATGAAAATCCAATGTCATGTACTACTACAAAAGGGCATCCACTATGCTAGATCTAGTACCGGTTTAAGCTCTACAACTTCCAAAACCTTATACCAAATTTTGCTTTAGTATTCACACATAATATCCATCATATATCCTACATACAAATGTTCTCTAAGATCTCATACTTATATATGAGCCTTATTACAATTTGCCTTTTCAGCTTTCAAAAAGATATTACAATTAATTACATTTTTCAATAAATAAAATCCTATCGACCAAAGAGCCGGTAATCAATCTTTTTGGTGCCAGTGAATGTATGCCGATGTAGAGTCTATCAGTGTCGGTTCCTACCGGTATCAAATGATTGTAAGGTTGCCATCAATGAAAATAACTTCAATCACCTACAATTTCTCATTGGAGTGTGCATTTGCCAACAATATTTGGGAGTGAGAGATCTAAGTATCTTTTTGACAAGAATCTCATCTGCAATCTCTTCTTTGAGTCCTCTAATGGTATTCACAGTTTCATCAAATCTGTGAAGATAGTATGCAATCTTTTCATCACCTTTCATTTTGATGCTTTCAAATTGACTCCTTAGTGTTTGTAGCTTGGCTTCTTTGACTTTTGCATCTCCCTCAAACAATCTCTGCAATTTGTCCCATGTCTCCTTTGCTGAAATATAGTGCATTACTTTGACAAATTCATTATCGAACTATTTACTCTAGATAGCATGTTTTGCCTTTGCATTATTCTCATAGTCCTTATTTGCATTCAAATCAGTGGGAGGAGTATTAGGAATGACGTAACCATTCTTGATCGACATCCACACATCAAAAGAAAGGGATGAAATATAGGTCTCCATTCTTCTACTCTAGAAAGCATAGCTGGATCCATTAAACATGGGGGCTTTTGAGGAAGCAGACTCACTTCTTGCCATTATGCTCAAAGTCCAGAATCTACCCAAGGTTTAAAAGTAACTAGGAACTAGGCTTTGATACCAATTGTTGAACATAGAGTAACACTAAGAGGGGGGATGAATTAGTGGTTCTTAAGTTTTCCTTTTGTGATCTAACTTGAGAATATCAGTTATTTACTTAATCACTTAAACAATCAAATTGGTAATATAGGAAACAAAGCCAAAGAGACCATACACACACAAGTAACTCACAACACAAAATTTATGACGAAAACCCAATATGGGAAAAACCTCAATGAGAAAAGCTGCTGAAGACTATTGCTCCAATCCAGCCTCATAGGTAAAACACAGATTTACAAAGATTTTGGGCACCAACTTAAGGAGCACCAACACCTGCACCAAGCTTCAACTTGGTAATGTATATTGAAATACTATTTGAATATAATTAAGGGTTCTTGTTGCAAATGAATTTTACAACTCTTGAATCGAATAACTCTTTGTTATCTTTCTCTCCCTTTCACACACCATTTCTCAAAACACTATGTCACAACAGGATGCTGCCTTCTCTGCCAACCCTTACTGGTTAGGCTCAATTGTCAGACTATGATACTATTGGTAGAATCCTCTCACTGGTTTGCTTGCAGCCTCACACTGCAACTTTCTTAGAACACCTTCTCAAGTTTTGTACTTGCTCACTCTCACTTCTCTTTTTTTCTCAATCTTCACATCATCAACAACTTACTCTATCTAGAGCTCTCATTACTTATACATATTTTCCTGCCAAAATGCAATTCAAAAACCTGAGCGGTTAGGGTTTTCTATTTTTGACACAATCTTCATGAGATCCAATACCATCTATCTTGGATCAATCACCTTTTCTTGAAGACTACACCTACACACAGTTTTCATTATCCAATGCATGTTTTTCTTGGAGTGTCAATCATGAATTAGATATTTTGTCATGAAGTCAAATGATACAGAAAGTGTTCCAGAAGTTTCCTTTATGAGAACATTCTAAATCAGATTTCCTTTGCCTTGATTCAGGTGCCAATGGCTCCCTTATCATCCTCTGTCATTCCTTCTTCCTCGAGCCGCAATCAGTCAGATGCAATCCCATGATTTTTGGCTCCTTGATTAATGGATATTATTTGTTTAATCGATCCTATCAATGAGGCTTCACCAAACACAACACAATTGCCACCTCTACTCCACAAGGCATCATACCAATCAAGACATGGCCCACCAACACTTAGTCGGTCTGGCAGACACATACCAGTATATTTCTTTGCCAGTAGAGTTTTCTTCTTCTGTTAAATGGTAGAGAATCTTGTACTGGTTTCACATCTTCACCTCTGATGGTGTGAGACAACTTTTAACATTCTTCCTATTCATCATAAACAAGCAACCATCCTTGAGACCGGTTTGTACATTTATCCTTTATTGTCAATCTCCATCATTTCGGTTGACATCAATGACAACTTAGTGCCAAAATTCCAACAATCTCCCCCTTTAGTATTGATGTAAACTTTTTACAGTCCACTCCATATCGGTACATTTCTCCCCCTTTGACACAATGACAAAGGGCACTTGCGCACTCCCCCTTTGACCCACACCAAGCTCCCCCTTAGCCACATAAGGCCTTCCTAAGGAGATGAAAGAACTCACAACTTGTGTCAGAGGTACTCAAAAGAGCTTGCAGGTAACGGTTTGGTGAAAATGTCTGCTACTTGTTCACCAGGAGGAACATAGTCCATCCTTACCTCCTGCCCTTCAACCTTCTCTTGGAGAAAGTGATATTTGATAGCAATATGTTTTGTTCAAAATGCATGACTGGATTCTTTGCTATGTTGATTGCACTTGAATTGTCACACCGGATGAGAATAGGTTCAATGATGTCCAAATGTATATATTTGAGAGTCTGCTTCATCCAAAGCACCTGAGAGTAGCATGTAGAACCAACAATGTACTCAGCTTCAGCAGTAGATAAGGAGACTGAGTCATGCTTCTTTCTATGCCATGAGACCAACCGGTCACCTAGAAAGAATGCACCACCACTTGTCTTCTTTCTATCATGAATGCATCCTACCCAATCAATATCATTGTATGCTTCCAAGATAAAATATACCTATTTAGGATACCACAAACCATAGTTGAGAGTTCCTTGTAAGTACCTAAAACTTCTGTTAACAACATTCATGTGTGACTGCTTTGGTGCACCTTGAAATATGGCTACTGTAGTCACCTTGAAACTTTTTATGGTTGAAACTAACTTATTAACATTGAACTTTGTTGTTGCCTTGGCAAAACAAATTTTCCTTCAAAGCAAAACGTGTTTTTCATTAAGTTGACCAGGATTTCCCAATTCTAGATTACAAAACACATTGCCTTTGAAGTTAAAAAGAACACCATGACTGTTGGAGCAACATCTCCAAATAGTTAGATCACATTGCAATGACAGATTAAAAAGAACAAGTGAATTTCGTGTTTGGCACACTTGTGCACAAAAGTCAGTCGAGTGGTCCTACCTCTAACACACACTATCCTCTCCCTTGGCTCTCGTGGTCCTAGGTGCAAGAGAAAAGTGTTAGTAACACTCAAAATTTTATCTTTTTAAGAGAGGCCTGCCAAGGGATCGATACTCTTGGGAACGACCTCGAGCGGTAAATCCTTCGAGCCGCTATAGAAATCAGGTGAGAGCGAAAGCTGTAGCCTTGGGTATAGCTGTTCCTACAGTGTAACTGGTTGAAAGGACAAATGGGCCCCACCACCAGTTACAAGGCTCTTAAGTGAGTCACTGCAGAATGAACTTATGTCCAAAGCCATCGAACATGACTAAACACCTTTAAGTAGTAGCCCACCCGTTCTATTGATTGAGGATATTTGAGATACAATTTAGTGCAAGAGCATAGAAGGTTTTGCTCCCAAGATACTCACCATACATATTTCCTTGAGTAGAAACATAGCTTTTTGAAAAGTCACTTGTGGCTTGATAAAAGTGGTGACTCCCCCATCATAGGGATCATCTATTTGTTATGCTCGTGCAAGACTTAGTATATCACATCCTTACCTGCCACGGCAGGATTCATAAGGTATGTAGTACCAAAGTCGAAGAAATATCAAGATGTGGGCTAAATTTATCACAACTGGCCATTTGACAATAGGGATAAAAAGTGTTTGAAGTGTGTTCGTTTTACAAACCTAGTGCAAATTGAGCCAACTTCAGGCTTTGGAACTACACCTTAAAATAAATCTAAAGGAAGGGTCAAAAACATGTCCAAGAATTGGGTTGATCTAGACCCATACTCATTTGTGCCTTTGAGGCAACATTCTTGTGTTTGTGTGCTTGCTTTGTTTTCTTGTCAAAGAAAAATCAGAAAATCAATCCCGAAAACAAAGTATTCATCCAACATCTGTCAAAACAAACAAAAATACCAAAAACAAAGTGCAAACAACAAAGAGTCAAAAATTTTATGACCATTCTTCACATCTTGTGAAAGAAGAAGTGTCATCAGAATATCAACTTGAAAAGGAGACCATTAAGCTCAAAGGCTTTGATCAAAAGAAGGAAATTCTTCTATCTCAATAGACAAATCTTTGTCTCATATAGGGTCTTTCTACATCGCATGTGTCTATACCTTCAAGGAAAAACAAACGAGTTTGATTCAGAATCATTGAACCGCAGAGCTTTTATGCAATATAGAGCTCTAAGTTATCACAAAAATCAAGGAGGAAAGATTAATCCCAATTTCTTCCCAAACGTCTGTATCACCTACAACACAGCTCGAGAAGTGCCACCAATGCCTGAAAGGGAAGAAGTAGAGTTTGTTCCATTTGTAACACAAAGTTTTTATTGAAAGTTGAAAACAAAACATCCATCATCTCATTCATACATCATTATTCCATCATCAATTCACCCCAAAACTCTCAAAACATTAAGAGGTTCTTGTCCCAAGTTCTCTTTTAGATATTGCTTGAAATCAAACACATCACATCACTTTTAGATTGTTTCTACATCTAGGATAAGCTCATCCTAAGAGACGCATCTACGCAGGTTAAAACTAGTTCATGAGTGAATCCTCTCATTGCTAGGTAGTCAAAATCTGTAATACATCTCAGATTTCTCTACACCTTATCACATCCAAACTCCTCAAAAAAAACAAGCAATTAAAAGAAAGAATTTCGGTTACATCTACCTTAGAGTGCTAGAGATCTACATACAACACAAATCACTAATCATCCATCTTTCATCAACAACTCATCATCATCTTCAATCAACTTCAATCAACAAACTTGTAAACAAAATGGCTCAAACCCGATCGCGATCAAGGCAATGAGAAATAGAAATTGAGGAAGAAGAGGACAACCTCAATGAATTTCAAGAAGCACTTGGAGGAAATATAAATGATGAAAACCCAAGTACTCCCACTCCTTCAACAATCGAAAGGGTTCAGCATAACCCTCACTTTAACAGATTGTTTGATGAAATTCTCAGGAGCAATGCAGATGCTCACTTCTTAAAACTCGCTCAAGAAGGAGCCAAACTCCCCTCTGACTTTGATCTTGCCCAGTTAAGACAAGCATCAGAAAGACAAAGTCGCAATGAGGAGGAAAGGGCTAGAAATCAAAACAGATATAATATTCCTCGAGGTAACCCACCACCTCCTCCTTCGAATGAAATGGAGATGTTGCGGCAACAAGTCGAGAATCTTGCCCAATAACTTCATAGTGGTGTTAAGACCAATCAATTTTCACTTAACGACATCTGTCCCTATCTGTTTGATAGGAATCTTTATATGCCACCCTTTCCACGCGGGTTCGAAACACCAAAATTCGAAAAATATAGAGGAAAGGGAGATCCTCGTGATCATGTCCGAGAATTTCATTCCGCTTGTCTTGAAGTGGCATATGAAGACACATACCTAATGCGCCTCTTTCCCCAAAGCTTGGGAGGAACAACCACATCATGGTTTTCCCGACTTCCAGGTGGCATTAGAACATTTGAGGAACTCATTCAGAAGTTCCTATCTCATTACTCTTATAATATTGAACGCGACATCACCATGGCTGATCTGTGCAATACCAAACAAAAACCAAGTGAATTATTCTCAGTATTCCTGTAACGATGGTGCCAAATGTCTAGCAGACGTTCTCTTCAGTTACCTGAATGAGAACTAGTGGAAATTTTCATTTCCAACTTAAACGAAGAAATGGAATTTCACCTGGATGTCAAAGACATAGACTCTTTCAACGATATGATCACCAAGGGTATAAAATGTGAATGGGCACTCATCAAGAAAGGACTCATCAAAATCTTTAATGAACCAAAAGATGGTCCTCGCCCGTGCTTCAATAGTGATAAACCAAACTTCTGGAACAAGAATAAGAATATCGTCAACGATGGGGTTGTGGATGCTCGAACTATCCAAAATGCACAACCTGTGGTTCGATTTGCAGGACAAAATCCTCCACCTCAGAATAACACAAATGTTCCTTCCAATCAAGGTCGCATCACATCTCATGATGAACCAAGACCTCGTCCACAAAAAAAAAAACGCGCATATACTCCGTTAGGGGAACCCATTGAAACAGTGTTGCGACAACTCATTTCTCAAAATTTGATCACTCTACCTAAGCTATCCAACTATGAGCCTTAGGTCAAACCGGCATGGTGGAGAGATACTGAACATTGTGAATTCCATCAAGGAAGAGGACACAAGACAAGTAATTGTCACCGATTGAAAGATCTCATTCAAGATCTTATTGACCGAGGAGAAATTGAAATTGAAGGACATGACCCAAAAACAACAAATAATGATCATTTGATGTTCAAAAATCCACTTCCATCACAAGATCAAAGGGTTCCTTCCACTTCCCGGCGAGGCACTGATACCACTGATTATACGCAGGCTACGTATAACTACACTGTAAATCACCTGTATGATGCCAGTGAACAAATTGCAACTATCACCTTCAAAAATCCCACCTCAAATTGCAATGTTGTTACACATCGTGGCAAGGTCACCATCAAGGCAGCTCCACAAGGCACCACCTCCATCCCAAAGCAGTACAATCTTGTGGAACAATTAGACAAAACCCCTGCACTTATATCCATTCTAGAACTATTGCGCCTATCGCCATCTCATAAAACAATCTTGGATCAAGCACTCCAAGAGGCGTCCGTCCCTGCAAACCTGAATACGGACCAATTTCAAGCCATGGTTGGAAATCTAAAGTCATCACCTTGTCTCACTTTTTCTGAAAGTGACAACTCTTCCTTCCAGCAACCTCATAATGCTTCGCTACACATTGAAGGCTTTATCAACCAACACAGGATCAAGCGAGTCTTGATCGATAATGGAGTAGGCCTAAACATTTGTACACTACAGTTGGTTACAGCATTGGGATATGCAATAGAATCAGTGGATCCTCGCAAGAAGATCACCATTAAGGCCTATGATGATGCGGAGTGTTCATCCAAAGGAGCTGTGGTACTACCAATCCGAGTAGGCCCCATGGTAAAGCACATCATTTGTCAGGTTCTGGACCTTCCTCTGCCATACAATCTATTATTAGGGAGACCTTGGATACATGCCATGCAAGCCGTTCCATCTACCTACCATCAATGTATCAAGTTCCCACATAATGGTGCAAAGATCACAATCCTGGGTGATGCAAATCCTTTTGCATATTGCCATAATATCAACCATCAACCAGAGATTACTGTTCCTAATAATAGAGAAGTCATTTCCTCTATGTCATATATAAGCCCAATCTCTCTTGCCAGTTCAAACACCACTATACCTATGCAAGAAAAGCTTAAAATGAAAGTAGAAGAGGAAGGTCCTGGGGAATACAACTTGAGTCAACTCTTTTGTGTGGGACAAATGCCCACTTCTCCTAGAGCACATGGTAAACCACAGCAGTTACTCCAGCAACCATGGATCACACCGACATGTGCTTTGATGCCTTTCATCCTTGGGAAGAGTCAAGAGGAAGAGACACAAGATGAGGACCTAGCGGAATGGATCTATAAAGATGCCATCACCACTGATAAACCGCAAGTTACACTTCCTACAAAACAGTATGGCAAAGGCCTCCTCATTATGCAAAGAATGGGATATGATGGTCAGAGTGCTTTGGGATACTGCAAATAAGGACGACATGAACCTCTGCTACCAGAATTCAAGCCCAAAGGTAATACAGGCCTAGGCTTTGAAAAAGAGATCCTTCCTTAACTCAAATTCAAAGGAAAACCCAGCAAACCATTTTTCCCACCTACTGCAAAGAGGACACCTTTCATAATCAAAGCACCATCAAGCACTATCCCCACTGCCCCATCGAGGCTCACAACTCCACCGCAACCATCACCAATGCCAAACATCCCACCAATCGAATCAGTAATCCCATCCGCGACAGCCATCACATCAATAAAACCATTCACAGCAACAACTGTATGGAAACCTACAACAACATCTATGGCACCAACCATTCCAATAGAAGCCACTAAATCAACACTGCCGATACTTCCAGTAACAAATCCTTTAATCCCCATCACAGTTCCTGCAGCACCGATCACTACAAAGATACAAAAACCAATCACACCTGCCGTGTTTAAACTCCAAAGACATCCCAGTATGGTATAGCAATCGAATGCTAGAGAGTGATTCAGAGACCGACTCACATGAGAGGGAATTTGATTCTGTACAACTTAACACTTCAGATGAGGAAGACACATCACCACCACCACCACGCAAAGACATCCCTGTTTACGGAGAAGCACAGATAAAGACCACTTGGGTACCTAAGCTGGAAACATCTTCCACGGACCCTATGTCTCATCCTACGCCTGATTCTGACAAGGAGAGTACCATTAACGACCTTCACCATAACGTCTTAACCCTCACTGATACATCTCCCGCACTTAACCTAATCGATGAAGTAATGCCCATTATCCACCCTGAACTCATCGAATGGAACCAATCAAATCCTCCATGTCTTGACCTCTTCCGAAGCGATGAGGCTATCATTGACTTTTTGGAATTATGGGATAATCTACCAAGCGGGGATCACAAAGCTGGATTCGCCATTGAACTTAATAGCGCAGCATACTTCGGGGCGGATGCCAAACCTTTCAGCTGCAAAAATATAACAATGAAATATGGATCTTCCAGTGAAAACCACACTGTGGCACTGTTTGATCCCACAAAAGTAAAAAGAAAGAGCGTATCCAATGGTGAAAACCTCTTTGAGGCACCTGAGGATGAAGGGTTTGACATTCTCCCTGCTAATGCACAACAGGAACGATCAACGACTCTCATCGAGGAAACTAAAGAATACAATGTGGGGACTCCTGAAAATCCTCATATCATACATCTGGCATCTCTTCTCACTCCAGAGGAACAACCTAAATTTATAGAGTTCTTCCAGAAGCGTCAGATCAACTTTGCATGGTCATATGCAGACATGCCTGGGCTTGATCCTGATTTAGTCATGCATCACCTCACCATAGCAGAAGGAGCCAAACCTGTCAAGCAGAAGCTTCGTAAGATGCATCCCCAGATTGCAGTGCTAGTCAAAACGGAACTCAAGAAACTCCTAGATGTTGGTTTCATTAGGCCAATTGATTATGCAGAATGGATCTCCAACATTGTGCCTATCGACAAACCAAAAGGGGGCATCCGCATTTGTACTGACTTCAGAGATCTGAATAAGGCATGTCCTAAGGATGACTTTCCCCTACCAAATATCGACATCATAGTGGATCTAACAGCAGGACATGCGATGCTTTCACTCATGGATGGCTTTTCCGACTACAATCAGATAAAGATCGCACCCGAAGATCAACATAAGATAGCCTTCACATGTCCATGGGGCACATACTGCTGGAATGTAATGCCTTTTGGTCTAAAGAATGCAGGAGCGACCTATCAAAGAGCAATGACCACCATCTTCCATGACATGATGCATACTATGATGGAAGATTATGTGGATGACTTACTAGCAAAATCACTTACTAGAGAAGAACATCTCCACATCTTAGATCAAATCTTTGATAGACTGGAACAATATCATGTTCGACTCAACCCAAAGAAATGTGTCTTTGGAGTGACCTCCGGGAAGCTTCTAGGATACATTGTCTCAAGCAAAGGTATTGAGGTCGATCCATCAAAGGTTAAGGAAATAATGGACATGCCACCTCCAAAGAATATCAGTCAGCTAAGGACATTACAACGGTGGCTTCAATCCATCCGAAGATTCATTGCACAATTGGCTGATAAGTGTCACCCATTCACACACTTGCTACACAAGAACATCCGCTTTCAGTGGGATGCCAGATGCCAACAAGCATTTCAGATGCTTAAAGACCATCTCATGAATCCACCATTGTTGATGCCACCAGATCCAAGTAGACCGTTGTTACTTTATATCTCAGCGACAAGTATAGCATTAGGTGTATTATTGGCACAACATAATGCAGAAGGAAAAGACTGTGATGTTTACTACATCTCTCGCACACTGGTTGGCTATAAACTCAATTACACACCTATTGAGCGAGCTTGCCTAGCAGTAATCTTAGCAGCCACTAAATTGCGGCACTATCTGTTGAAACACAAGGTACAACTCATCGCAAAGATTGATCCACTCAAGTATTTACTCAGCAAAGCAGCATTGACAGGTCGCTTGGCCAAATGGGTAATGATTCTAAGTGAATTTGACATCGAGTATATGGACCATAAAGCTATCAAATGGCAGGTCATTGCAGATCAGTTGGCCAATGCACCACTCATAGGCGATCATCCCCTCATTTCCAATTTTCCAAATGAAGAGATATTCATGATCATAGAAGTACAACCATGGAAACTATATTTTGATGGTTCATACACTAGGCACGGCTCAAGGGCAGGCATTCTGTTTATCACACCTCAAGGTGACAGCATCCCGAAGTCTTACAGGCTCACATTTCCATGCACAAACAACATAGCAGAGTATGAGGCCTTGATCACAGGACTCAGGTTAGCCGTACAATGGAAATTACAAGAACTACAAGTATATGGCGATTCCCAACTAGTCATTCGACAAGCAACAGATGAATATTAGACCAAAGATGATAAACTCATGCCATATAAGAAAATGGTGGACACTCTAAAGACATCATTTACTACTATCACTTTTGAGAAAATACCAAGAGATCAGAATCGAGCTGCTGACGCTATGGCTACCATCGCATCTCTCCTAGATCTTCCACAAAATTCAACACGCTACGAGTTCTTGGTAGAACAGCTTTGGATCCCCGCTTATGATATCCCTGAATCCAAGATGATATGTCGCCTTGTCGGTTCAGAATCCCCATGGTATGGTGAGTTCTACACCTATCTCTGTGATCACACCCTTCCTCCTAACCAATCAAATAACCAATGAAAAACCTTCATTCGCCAAACTGCTCGATATACCATTATTGCCAAAATCTTATACCGACGTAGTCTTGATGGTACTCTCCTTCGATGTCTGGAACAAGATGAGATAACAAAGGTTTTGGAAGAGGTACATGAAGGAATTTGCGGGACTCATTCAAGTGGTCCGTCACTCGCCAAGAAACTCTTGCGAGCTGGATATTATTGGCCATCTATGGAAAAGGATTCCTACTACTTTGTCAGAAAATGCAAGAAATGTCAAGTTCATGGCGACCTGATACATGCACCAGCACAAGAACTGCAACCAATCACAACACCATGGCCTTTTTGTCAATGGGGCCTTGACCTTGTGGGTAAGATTCACCCATCTTCATCCAATAGCCACAAATTCATTATTACCACCACCGAATATTTCACCAAGTGGATCGAAGCTGTTCCACTTACCCAAGTCACCGGCAAGCAAATCGCCTCATTCATCCTCAACTACATCATCTGCCGGTATGGTGTACCCATGTCCATCGTCACAGATAATGGTCTTCCTTTCAAAAATCAGGATGTCCGTGAACTTTGTGAGAAATTTCATATCCAACACCGCTTTTCCACTCCCTATTACCCACAAGGCAATGGTCAGGCTGAAGCATCCAATAAAAACATATTGAGAATCCTAAAGAAGACAGTCAATGATGCCGGTCGTGATTGGCATGTTCAATTGAATCCAACATTATGGGCATATAGAACTAGCATTCGAACCCCTACAGGTGCAACTCCTTATTCATTGGTCTATGGTGCAGAAGCTATCTTGCCTATTGAGGTTGAGATACCGTCACTATGGGTTTCGTTGCACAATCTCATTGATGATGAAGCTTACAGAGTCTCACGTCTTCAGGACTTAGAGTTACTTGATGAGAAGCGACAAGCTGCATACAATCACCTCAAAGCCTATCAGCAGCACATGAGTAGAAGCTACAATCACCGAGTTAGATCTCGTACATTTGAGGTAGGTGATCTTGTTCTTTGAGAGAATCCTCGCAACCAACCAAACAAAGAACATCAAGGCAAGTTTGAATCAAACTGGCTCGGCCCATATGTTGTCACTGCTGTATTCGGGTCCGGGGCATATCAGTTGGCTACATCAGACGGAGAACTGCTCGCAGATCCAATCAATAGCATGCACCTCAAACGGTTTTATACCTAAGGTGTACAAGGCATCAGGCTCCCCTGCATATCAGAAAATACCAAAAACATTCAGAAAAATGTCCTAAAGAAAATACAAAAACATTCAAAAAAGTAAAGAAAAATCATGCATCCAAACGGTGAACAACCACTCCAGTGGCACCTTGGGTAAGTACGATGGTGAAAACCTGGCAAACAGGCGCCACTCATAAAGGCAATGGCTCCAGTATCTTTCAGGCTCATTGCGATCACATTCATACATACACACATCCATCCATCTAACCATGGCTTGTTATTTGATCTGTAATCGAAGAAAGTACTTCATGCGTCTGGCATCCCGCTTTTTCATAAATCATTTCCAACTTAGGGGCAATGCCCTTACAATCTAGATGATGGAAGTGGATTCTACATTACTGGTGATTCATTGGCAAAAACATTCAAAAATGACTCACAAAATCCAAAACACATTCAAAAACTATTACACAAAATCCAAAATCATCGAAAAACCCATCGAAAATCACACAAAAACATGGCAACACCTTGTACATACCCATCCATGCAGATACCAAAATAAACATTGACAAACTACTCACACAATGACCATTTACCAATCAACCACACAATCAACATCAACAATCAAACTGTCTTCAACAAGGATGCATCCTTCCTTACCAAAACAAAGACAAGATGACGTTTTCTTTGACAAGAAAATTCTGTTAGGCTATCAAATACTTGGTTGATTTGTGAGTACAATCGTTTGTTTATCTGTATCGTGATCTTTCAGCATTGTTTTGTATCATTTGCGCATTATTTCCAATGAAGTTCTGGGGCATGTACTAATGGTGTCTACGTGGGAAGTTCACTAAGCTACGTAATCTTATGCCAAATACAGTCATAGATCATTACGGCTTGCTGACTACAGCGTATACCTCGACCATATGAGCATGAACCATTACCAAGGATCCATATTCTTTATTCTTTATGTATATACTGTTTGTTTACAGGTACAATTCTCTTTCTTTGGTTCCTCCTACCTCATCCAAACTGGATAAAGGTTTTATCTCTTATTACGGTATGCACTTGTCTTAGGATATGATCAGCCTAAGATCAAGGATGACGTTCCAAGTCATGCATGAAAGGAGATAATCCTTATCTGTTCCGCAAGCAATACTCAGGTCAACTTGATCCATTATATCAAGTTGCTTGTATTAACTTGCTATATAAAAATCCATGTAAGAAATACTCTGGTCATCTTGAATCTTTATGTCAAGTTGCTTGTATTTTCTTACAACATTTTAAAGCTCAATGATGAAAAATAAAGCACCATGGATCGTCATTACATCTCATTTGTATATATTGCATTTCGTTGCATTCCACCCATCCATACATTCATAATAGCTGCATATCATGCATACGTAGTCATAATAATGCATACTCTATTTTACTCATCTTCTTCCATAGGACTCGGTCCTAGTCCTCCATATCTTCTATCTAACATCAAATCCCCCCTCACCCTCCCTATCTTGATCATCAACATCATCCTAATCCCTTCATCGCTTCCCATCCTCACTCATCCACAAAATTAAGCCAGTTACTCTATCTACACAGATACATCGACTCCCACACACCTAGACTATCAACAGATACTCTGATCAAGTATCTTCGGGTCTCAACAGGTAATCGATTATGGTAATCCTAGACTACATTAGGCATTTATCACAATGACCTAGTCTCAACGGGGTTGCCATGATTCCCCACAACCATCCATCACACGCACACACTATCAATTGATCAACCAATCAAACACAATCCAACGGACAATTACATCAATTGTCTACGTCTCAATGAGTATTTTGCTTCATATACCTTGACTTCATTGGGCAATTACATCAATTGTCTAAGTCACCATCGGGTCACTTTGATTCACTTACTCAGACTTTATCATGTCCAAGCGACCAACTGACATCAACTGTCACGCTTTGACTTGACCGGGGAAATTCAACCGATTGCACCAGATTGTCCAACCAATTTTGATCAATTGTATAGCATCAATCAAAACCCCACACTACATCTGCTATGTATCTCTTGCATGACCTCAGGGTACTTGCTGGCTTGTTGTTTCTTCATATTCACTCCATTTTCTCCCATTCTTTCATCATTAGTTCTAATTTCTTCTATTCTACCTCCCCTCCGCTTTTCATTCTTTTTCGAGAGATCGCCCGATTTTTCAAAAAAATTCGGCCCATCCCTCGAGGGGGCATACCACCCATTAAATTTACATTTTATGGGGCATTTCTTCACACCTATTTTTCTTTCTTTGAAACGACGCGATAAACCGCACCGTCTCAAAGAGGGGAAAATGTAGTCACATAAATCTGTCCACTTAATTAAATGAATACTTAGTATTTATTTGATTATTTAACCATCAATTAATAATTAATTAAATTAATATTTAATTAATTCATCTTAACCCTCTTCTCCTATTAATTAAATAAATTATTCAATTTATTTGATTTAATTCACTTAACCAAATTCAGACCATTAATTAAATAAATAAATCATATTTGTTTAATTAAATCTTCTCTCACATTTAAATAAATTAATATTTATTTAAATCCCCCAAAATCCCACCTCTCACATTTAAATAAATTAATATTTATTTAAAACCCCCAAAATCCCACCTCTCACATTTAAATAAATAAATCATTTATTTAAAATCACCTTTATCCTCCACCCACTTGCATTTTCCTACAAATACAAGTTGCACAATTATTTTAAATAAATAATTTATTTAAATCACCTTTATCCTCCACCCACTTGTATTTTCCTACAAAAGCAAGTTGCACAACTATTTTAAATAAATTATTTATTTAAAATCCTATTTATCCTCACCCACTTGAAACCTTTAATGGTTTCCCTTAAAATATTCAAACTTGATGGCTTTAAAGTCTTCAAACTTGATGGCTTCCTTCTATAATCTTCTTAAGACTTTAATGGTTTTCCTTAAAGTCTTCAAGCCTTTAATGGTTTCCCTCAAAGTCTTCAAGCATTTTAAATGCTTTATCTTCTTTTTCTCATTTAAATAAATTAATATTTATTTAAATATTTATCCAAATTCAACTTACACCATTTAATTGAAATAAATGATTTTATTTTAATTGAAAATACCAAAATTTCTCCCACTTGCATTTTCCTACAAAATCCACTTGTATGCCTAAACCCCTTCTAGATTCTTCTAAACCCTTCCTAATTAGCCTAATCCATCCCCTAAATATTGTCACATTCCTAAGCAAATTGGAGTCACTTGTCAAAGACTCCAAAGTCTTTGAAAAGCAATTAATGCTTTGTGTGTTCAACAAATTAACCCTCAAAGTCTTTGATAACCATTGAAAGCTTTCAACCTTCAACCACTTAATCCCCAAAGTCTCCAATAACCATTAATGGTTAATTCAACCCTCCCACATGGTTAAAACATTTGTTTTGACTCAACCTCTACCCAACCCAAAGGTCTCATCAAGCCATTAATGCTTTGACCATGATTATCTCTTAAACATTTGCACAAAGGTTTATCCTTGGATTAACTCTTAATCCAATGGGTAATCTTAATTTAGACTTGACCCTTACCTTCTAGATAACCATGAGGTCTTCTCAGACCTTTAATGCCTCCAACCTCTTCTCTCAACCCAATCCTATGTTGACACTTGTCACCATTTTATTGGTGCCAATTGTGCACATGGATCCCCAACTTTCAAACTTGGCCCTTGATTAAACCATTCAATCTTAACCCTTCATTTCCCCATTTCTTCTATAAATAGAACCCTTCTCCTCAAGCAAAAAGAAGCATTTAGAGTATTGTTGTTATACTGGCATTAGCATAGAGCTTTTTCATAGCATCACTATCTACTCTTGCATAGTATTTGCTTATCATATTCAACCATCTTGAATCTCCATATGGCATCCATGGCTAGTGCTAAAAGCTGAGAGCTACACTCATTTGGGACTTGGAGAGGAGAGAAACAAGGGAGAAGCATCAAAAGGCATCATGGAAGCATCTTAGGGAGGCTCTTCTCCTTTCTTTTATTTTGTTAAACTTCTTTCATGCTTTTAAAAATCTCTCTTGATATGTTTGGAATGGTTTTTAGTTCTTTGTTTTGTTTTTATGGTTGAAACTAACTTATTAACATTGAATTTTGTGTCACTGCCCCATCGAGGCTCACAAACCCACCGCAACCGTCATCAGTGCCAAAAATCCCACCAATCGAACTAGTAATCCCATCCACAGCAGTCATCACATCAATAAAACCATTCATAGCAGCAACTATATTGGAACCCGTAGCAGCATCTATGGCACCAGCCGTTCCAATAGAAGCCACTAAATCAACACTGTCGATACTTCCAGTGACAAAACCTTTAAACCCCATCACAGTTCCTGCAGCACCGATCACCTCAAAGGTACATAAACCAATCACACCTGCAGTATTCAACTCCAGCGACATCCCAGTATGGTATAGCAATCGGATGCTGGAAAGTGATTCAGAGACCGACTCACATGAGTGGGAATTTGATTATGTATAGCTTAACACTTCAGATGAGGAAGACACATCACCACCTCCACCCCGCAAAGACATTCCTGTTTATAGAGAAGCACAGATAAAGACCACTTGGGTACCTGAGCTGGAAACATCTTCCACAGACCCTACGTCTCATTCTACGCCTGATTCTGACAGGGAGAGCACCATCAATGACCTTCACCACACTGTCTTAACCCTCACGGATACATCTCCTGCACTTAACCTAATCGATGAAGTAATGCCCATTATCCACCCTGAACTCATCGAATGGAACCAATCAAATCCCCCATGTCTTGACCTCTTCCAAAATGATGAGGCTATCATTGACTTTTTGGAATTAAGGGATAATCTACCAAGTGGGGATCACAAAGCTGGATTCGCCATTGAACTTAATAGCGCAGCATACTTCGGGGCGGATGCCAAACCCTTCAGCTGCAAAAATATAACATTAAAACAAGGATCTTCCAGTGAAAACCACACTGTGGCACTGTTTGATCCAACAAAAGTAAAAAGAAAGAGTGTATCCAACGGTGAAAACCTCTCTGAGGCGCTTGAGGATGAAGGGTTTGACATTCTCCCTGCTAATACACAACAGGAATGATCAACGATTCTCATTGAGGAGACCAAAGAATACAATGTGGGGACTCCTGAAAACCCTCATATCATACATCTGTCATCTCTTCTCACTCCAGAGGAACAGCCTCAATTTATCGAGCTCTTCCAGCAGCATCAGATCAACTTTGCATGGTCATATGCAGACATGCCGGAGCTTGATCCTGATTTAGTCATGCATCATCTCACAGTAGCAAAAGGAGCCAAACCTGTCAAGCAGAAGCTTCGTAAGATGCATCCCCAGATTGCAGTGCTAGTCAAAAAAGAACTCAAGAAACTCCTAGATGTTGGTTTCATTAGGCCAATTGATTATGCAGAATGGATCTCCAACATTGTGCCTGTCAGCAAACCAAAAGGGGGCATCCGCATTTGTACTGACTTCAGAGATCTGAATAAGGCATGTCCTAAGGATGACTTTCCCCTACCAAATATCGACATCATAGTGGATCTAACAGCAGGACATGCGATGCTTTCACTCATGGATGGCTTTTTCGGCTACAATCAGATAAAGATCGCACCCGAAGATCAACATAAGACAGCCTTCATATGTCCATGGGGCACATACTGCTGGAATGTAATGCCTTTTGGTCTAAAGAATGCAGGAGCGACCTATCAAAGAGCAATGACCACCATCTTCCATGACATGATGCATACTATGATGGAAGATTATGTGGATGACTTACTAGCAAAATCACTTACTAGAGAAGGACATCTCCACATCTTAGATCAAATCTTTGATAGACTGGAACAATATCATGTTCGACTCAACCCAAAGAAATGTGTCTTTGGAGTGACCTCCGGGAAGCTTCTAGGATACATTGTCTCAAGCAAAGGTATTGAGGTCGACCCAGCAAAGGTAAAAGCAATCATGGACATGCCACCTCCAAAGAATATCAGTCAGCTAAGGACACTACAAGGACGACTTCAATCCATCTGAAGATTCATTGCACAATTGGCTGATAAGTGTCACCCATTCACACACCTGCTACAGAAGAACATCCGCTTTCAGTGGGATGACAGATGCCAGCAAGCATTTCAGGCGCTTAAAGACTATCTCATGAATCCACCATTGCTGATGCCACCAGATCCAAGTAGACCATTATTGCTCTATATCTCAGCAACAAGTACAACATTGGGTGTACTACTGGCACAACATAATGCAGAAGGAAAAGAGTGTGCTATTTACTACATCTCTCGCACACTGGTGGGCTATGAACTCAATTACACACCTATTGAGCGAGCTTGCCTAGCAGTAATCTTGGTAGCCACTAGACTGAGGCACTATCTGTTGACACACAAGGTGCAACTCATTGCAAAGATTGATCCACTCAAGTACTTACTCAGCAAAGCAGCATTGATAGGTCGCTTGGCCAAATGGGTAATGATTCTAAGTGAATTTGACATTGAGTATGTGGACCGTAAAGCTATCAAAGGTCAAGTTATTGCAGATCAGTTGGCTGATGCACCTCTCATAGGCGATCATCCTCTCATTTCCAATTTTCCAGATGAAGAGATATTCATGATCACAGAAGTACAACCATGGAAACTATATTTTGATGGTTCATACACAAGGCACGGCTCGGGGGCAGGCATTCTGTTTATCACACCTCAAGGTGATAGCATCCTGAAGTCTTACAGGCTCACATTTCCATGCACAAACAACATAGCAGAGTATGAGGCCTTGATCACGGGACTCAGGTTAGCTGTACAATGGAAATTACAAGAACTACAAGTATATGGTGATTCCCAACTAGTCATTCGACAAGCAACAGATGAATATTAGACCAAAGATGATAAACTCATGGCATATAAGCAAATGGTGGACAATCTAAAGGCATCATTTACTGCTATCACTTTTGAGCAGATACCAAGAGATCAGAATCGAGCTGCTGATGCCATGGCTACCATCGCATCTCTACTAGATCTTCCACAGAATTCAACACGCTACGAGTTCTTGGTAGAACAGCTTTGGATCCCCACTTATGATATCCCTGAATCCGAGATGATATGTCGCCTTGTCGGTTCAGAATCCCCATGGTATGGTGAGTTCTACACCTATCTCCGTGATCACACCCTTCCTCCTAACCAATCAAATAACCAACGAAAAACCTTCATTCGCCAAACTGCTCGATATACCATTATTGCCGAAATCTTATACCGACGTAGTCTTGATGGTACTCTCCTTCGATGTCTGGAACAAGATGAGATAACAAAGGTTTTGGAAGAGGTACATGAAGGAATTTGCGGGACTCATTCAAGTGGTCCGTCACTCGCCAAGAAACTCTTGCAAGCTGGATATTATTGGCCATCTATGGAAAAGGATTCCTACTACTTTGTCAGAAAATGCAAGAAATGTCAAGTTCATGGCGACCTGATACATGCACCAGCACAAGAACTGCAACCAATCACAACACCATGGCCTTTTTGTCAATGGGGCCTTGACCTTGTGGGTAAAATTCATCCATCTTCATCCAACGGCCATAAATTCATTATTACCGCCACTGAATATTTCACCAAGTGGATCGAAGCTGTTCCACTTACGCAAGTCACCGGCAAGCAGATCGCCTCATTCATCCTCAATTAAATCATCTGCCGGTATGGTGTGCCCATGTCCATTGTCACAGATATTGGTCTTCCTTTCAAAAATCAGGATGTTCATGAGCTTTGTGAGAAATTTCATATCCAACACCGCTTTTCCACTCCCTATTACCCACAAGGCAATGGTCAGGCCGAAGCATCCAATAAAAACATATTGAGAATCCTAAAGAAGACAGTCAATGATGCCGGTCGTGATTGGCATGTTCAATTGAATCCAACATTATGGGCATATCGAACTAGCATTCGAACCCCTATAGGTGCAACTCCTTATTCATTGGTCTATGGTGCAGAAGCTATCTTACCTATTGAGGTTGAGATACCATCATTACGAGTTTCCTTGCATAATCTCATCGATGATGAAGCATACAGAGTCTCACGTCTTCAGGACTTAGAGTTACTTGATGAGAAGCGACAAGCTGCATACAATCACCTCAAAGCCTATCAGCAGCGCATGAGTAGAAGCTACAATCACCGAGTTAGATCTCATACATTTGAGGTAGGTGATCTTGTTCTTCGAGAAAATCCTCGCAACCAACCAAACAGAGAACATCAAGGCAAGTTTGAATCAAATTGGCTCGGCCCATATGTTGTCACTGCTGTATTCGGGTCCGGGGCATATCAGTTGGCTACATCAGACGGAGAACTGCTCGCAGATCCAATCAATAGCATGCACCTCAAACGGTTTTATACCTAAGGTGTACAAGGCATCAGGCTCCCCTGCATATCAAAAAATACCAAAAACATTCAGAAAAATGTCCTAAAGAAAATACCAAAAACATTCAGAAAAATATCCTAAAGAAAATACAAAAAAAGTAAAGAAAAATCATGCATCCAAACAGTGAACAACCACTCCAGTGGCACCTTGGGTAAGTACGATGGCAAAAACCTGGCAAACAGGCGCCACTCGTAAAGGCAATGGCTCTAGTATCTTTCAGGCTCATTGCGATCACATTCATACATACACACATCCATCCATCTAACCATGGCTTGTTATTTGATCTGTCATCCAAGAAAGTACTTCATGCGTCTAGCATCCCGCTTTTTCATAAATCATGTCCAACTTGGGGGCAATGCCCTTACAATCTAGATGATGGAAGTGGATTCTACATTACTGGTGATTCATTGGCAAAAACATTCAAAAATGACTCACAAAATCCAAAAACATTCAAAAACTATTACACAAAATCCAAAAACATCGAAAAACCCATCGAAAATCACACAAAAACATGGCAACACCTTGTACATATTCATTCAAGCAGATGCAAAACCAACATTAACACAGTACTCACACAATGACCATTTATCAATCGACCACACAATCCACATCCAACAAATCAGAAACTGTCTTTAAAAACAAGGATGCATCCTTCCTTACAAAAACAAAGACAAAAGTGACGTTTTCTTTGTCAAGAAAATTATGTTAAGCTATCAAATGCTTGGTTGATTCGTGAGTAATTCATTTGTTTATCTGTATCGGGATCTTTCAGCATTGTTTTGTATCGTTTGCGCATTATTTCCGATGAAGTACTGGGGCATGTACTAATGGTGTCTACGTGGGAAGTTCACCAAGCTACATGATCTTATGCAAAATGCAGTCATAGATCATTACGGCTTGCTGACTACAGCATATACCTCAACCATATGAGCATGAACCATTATCAAGGATCCATATTCTTTATTCTTTATGTATATATTGTTTGTTTGCAGGTACAATTCTCTTTCTTTGGTTCCTCCTACCTCATCCAAACTGGATAAAGGTTTTATCTCTTATTACGGTATGCACTTGTCTCAGGATATGATCAGCCTAAGATCAAGGAGGACGTTCCAAGTCATGCATGAAAGGAGATAATCCTTATCTGTTCCGCAAGCAATACTCAGGTCAACTTGATCCATTATATCAAGTTGCTTGTATTAACTTGCTATATCAAATCCATGTAAGAAATACTCTAGTCATCTTGAATCATTATGTCAAGATGCTTGTATTCTCTTCCAAAATTTTAAAAGCTCAATGATGAAAATAGAGCACTATGGATCGTCATTCTATCTGATCTGTATATACTGCATTCCGTTGCATTCCAACCATCCATACATTCATAATAGCTGCATATCATGCATACATAGTCATAATAATGCATACTCTATTTTCCTCTTCTTCCATAGGAATGAGTCATAGGTCCTCCATTTCTTCTAACATCGAAACCCCCCAACCCTCCCCATCTCAATAATCAACATCACATATCCTTCATCGTTTCCCATCAACCCAATCAAGCCACGTTCATCACCATCCATCTCTAATAGGAGGGATTGTATTTCCCATCCTCATTCATCCACACAATCAAGCAAGTTACTCTGTCTACATAGATACATCGACTCCCACACACCTAGACTATCAACAGATACTCTGATCAAGTATCTTCGGGTCTCAACAGGTAATCGATTATGGTAATCCTAGACTACATCAGGCATTTATCACAATGACCTAGTCTCAACGGGGCTGCATGATTCCCCACAACCATCCATCACATGCACACACTATCAATTGATCAACCAATCACACATAATCCAATGGACAATTACATCAATTGTCTAAGTCTCAATGAGTATTTTGCTTTAGATACCTTGACTTCATCGGGCAATTACATCAATTGTCTAAGTCACCATCTGGTCACTTTGATTCACTTACTCAGACTTTATCATGTCCAAGCGACCAACTGACATCAACTGTCACGCTTTGACTTGACCGGGGCAATTCAACCGATTGCACCAGATTGTCCAACCAATTTTGATCAATTGTATAGCATCAATCAAAACCCCACACTACATCTGCTATGTATCTCTTGCATGACCTCAGGGTACTCGCTGGCTTGTTGTTTCTTCATATTCACTCCATTTTCTCCCATTCTTTCATCATTAGTTCTAATTTCTTCTATTCTACCTCCCCTCCACTTTTCATTCTTTTTCGAGAGATCGCTCGATTTTTTTTTAAAAAAAAAAAAAACATTCGGCCCATCTCTTGAGGGGGCATACCACCCATTAAATTTACATTTTATGGGGCATTTCTTCACACCTATTTTTCTTTCTTTGAAACGACGCGATAAACCGCACCGTCTCAAAGAGGGGCAAATGTAGTCACATAAATCTGTCCACTTAATTAAATGAATACTTAGTATTTATTTGATTATTTAACCATCAATTAATAATTAATTAAATTAATATTTAATTAATTCATCTTAACCCTATTCTCCTATTAATTAAATAAATTATTCAATTTATTTGATTTAATTCACTTAACCAAATTCAGACCATTAATTAAATAAATAAATCATATTTATTTAATTAAATCTTCTCTCACATTTAAATAAATTAATATTTATTTAAAACCCCCAAAATCCCACCTCTCACATTTAAATAAATAAATCATTTATTTAAAATCACCTTTATCCTCCACCCACTTGCATTTTCCTACAAATACAAGTTGCACAATTATTTTAAATAAATAATTTATTTAAATCACCTTTATCCTCCACCCACTTGTATTTTCCTACAAAAGCAAGTTGCACAACTATTTTAAATAAATTATTTATTTAAAATCCTATTTATCCTCACCCACTTGAAACCTTTAATGGTTTCCCTTAAAGTATTCAAACTTGATGGCTTTAAAGTCTTCAAACTTGATGGCTTCCTTCTATAATCTTCTTAAGACTTTAATGGTTTTCCTTAAAGTCTTCAAGCCTTTAATGGTTTCCCTCAAAGTCTTCAAGCATTTTAATGCTTTATCTTCATTTTTCTCATTTAAATAAATTAATATTTATTTGAATATTTATCCAAATGCAAATTACACCATTTAATTGAAATAAATGATTTTATTTTAATTGAAAATACCAAAATTTCTCCCACTTGCATTTTCCTACAAAATCCACTTGTATGCCTAAACCCCTTCTAGATTCTTCTAAACCCTTCCTAATTAGCCTAATCCATCCCCTAAATATTGTCACATTCCTAAGCAAATTGGAGTCACTTCTCAAAGACTCCAAAGTCTTTGAAAAGCAATTAATGCTTTGTGTGTTCAACAAATTAACCCTCAAAGTCTTTGATAACCATTGAAGGCTTTCAACCTTCAACCACTTAATCCCCAAAGTCTCCAATAACTATTAATGGTTAATTCAACCCTCCCACATGGTTAAAACATTTGTTTTGACTCAACCTCTACCCAACCCAAAGGTCTCATCAAGCCTTTAATGCTTTGACCATGATTATCTCTTAATCATTTGCACAAAGGTTTATCCTTGGATTAACTCTTAATCCAATGGGTAATCTTAATTTAGACTTGACCCTTACCTTCTAGATAACCATGAGGTCTTCTCAGGCCTTTAATGCCTCCAACCTCTTCTCTCAACCCAATCCTATGTTGACACTTGTCACCATTTTATTGGTGCCAATTGTGCACATGGATCCCCAACTTTCAAACTTGGCCCTTGATTAAACCATTCAATCTTAACCCTTCATTTCCCCATTTCTTCTATAAATAGAACCCTTCTCCTCAAGCAAAAAGAAGCATTTTAGAGTATTGTTGTTATACTGGCATTAGCATAGAGCTTTTTCATAGCATCACTATCTACTCTTGCATAGTATTTGCTTATCATATTCAACCATCTTGAATCTCGATATGGCATCCATGGCTAGTGCTAAAAGCTGAGAGCTACACTCATTTGGGACTTGGAGAGGAGAGAAACAAGGGAGAAGCATCAAAAGGCATCATGGAAGCATCTTAGGGAGGCTCTTCTCCTTTCTTTTATTTTGTTAAACTTCTTTCATGCTTTTTAAAATCTCTCTTGATATGTTTGGAATGGTTTTTAGTTCTTTGTTTTGTTTTTATGGTTGAAACTAACTTATTAACATTGAACTTTGTTGTTGCCTTGTCCCCATTTCCATGACATCAGCTACCATTCATACTGCCTAAACTATATCTAGTCTTGAAGCAGTTAGATACAATAAAATGCCTATCATGGATCTGTACAAAGTCTGATCTACCACCAGTGATTCATCATTCTTACTCAATTTGTTGTTGGTCACCATGGGGGTACTTACCAGTTTGCAATCTTCTAGTTGGAATTTCTTCAACACCTCCTTTGCATACTTGGCTTGTGAGATAAAGATTCCTTTATCTTTTTGTAATATCTAAATGCCAAGGAACTAAGTCAATTCACCAAGCACTGACATCTTAAATTCTGACTGCATCTGATCAGCAAACTCTTTGCAGAGAGTATCCTTGTTGCTTCCAAAGATGATGCCATTTACATACACAGTTACAATAATCATGTGATTCCCATCTTTCCTTATGTACAAATTTCTTTCAGCACTCTCCTTTTTCAATCCCTTCTCCCTCATATACTGATCTAATATTGAGTACCATGCCCTAGGAGCTTGCTTTAAACCATACAGATCCTTCTTTAACCAACACATAAATGTCCCATCATCATGCAACAGAAATCCTTCTGGTTGCTCTGTGTATACTTCTTCTTTTAAATTTCAATTTTGAAAAGTAGATTTTACATCCATCTGATATACTTTATACCCCAGAGTAAGCTAGAAACATCCTAATTGCTTCTAATCTAGTCACCGGTGCAAATTTTTCTTCAAAGTCAATCCCCTCTAGCTGAGAGTATCCTTTTCATACTAGTTTAGCTTTATGACTGACAATCTTTCCTTCTTCATTCATCTTGTTCCGGTAGACCCACTTTGTGCCAATGATGTTCTTTTTTTTCGGTCTAGGGACTAATTCCCAAGTCTTGTTCTTCTCAATCTGGTGTAGTTCTTCTTCCATGGCATCCATCCATTCTTGTCTCTTGCTAGCCTCATTGAAAGTTTTGGGTTCAAATTAAGTCATAAGGTAGAGGTTGACTAGTTCATCATTCCAAGCAAGTCTTCTACTAGTCTGCATACCATCAATCTTATTTCCCAAAATTTGTTCTTCTGGGTGATTCATCTGTACATATCGGTTCAGAACCTTCTGGGATGCTACCTCTAGTTTAGTATCTATTTGAGCTTCATAATATTCATCACTGGAGTCATCATACCAGTTAACCTGTGGTTGACATCCTCTGTGCATATCTTCATCTACTTTTACATGCACACTCTCAACAACCCTTCTTAGCCTTTTATTGTAGCATTTGTAGGCTTTGTTGTTAGATGAGTATCCAAGAAAGATTCCTTCATCTGGAGTCAAAACTTCCTAAACCATCCACATCTTTCATGATGAAGCACTTTCTTCCAAATACTTTGAAGTATTTGACAGACAGTTTCCGGTCATACCATAACTCATAAGGTGTCATTTTGTTGTTTGTTCTTAATTGAACCTAGTTCAAAGTATATGCAGTAGTGTGAACAATTTCTTTCTAATATGTATCTCACAAACTAGCCTCATTTAACATGGTTCTTGCCATCTCCTTAACTGTCATGTTCTTCCTTTCTACCACACCATTTTGTTGTGGTGTTCTAGGGGCATAGTATTGCCTTCTAATTCCATGTTTTTCACAATAATCTTAGAATTCATTTGATGTGAACTCTCCACCCTTGTCTGATCTTAGACATTTTAATCTATACACACTTTCCTTTTCCACCATTTTCTGAAAGATGTTGAATCTTTCAAATGTTTGTAATTTATCTTACAAAAAGGTGGCCCATGTCATCCTTGAGTAGTTATCAATGAAGAGCATAAAATATCTTTCACCGGCAAGTTGTTTTGTTCACATTGGACCAGACAAATTTGTATGCACAATTTCAAGTGGTTTTGAGGTGTTGTGCTCCTTTATCCTGAAACTCACTTTTATTTGCTGAACTTTTACATATTCTATCTAAGGCCTCAGTGTTGCCTTCATACTTGCTCCTTATTTTTATTTCTTCCTTGCTTTCTTCAAGATCCTTTCTGAGCCTTATTATTTCAGCTTCCAACTCTTGATGCTCCTTTTCTTTCTATCATATCAAATGTTGTAGCTTCACTAATCCTCTTCATTTATTCTAGTTGCATCTTCAAGTCAGATATGAATTGACTAGACTCTACTAGAAATTGTTTCATCAAAACTTGTTCATTTACTGCAACAAGCTTTACTCTCTTGAGTTCTCTTCATGTTTTAATCAATTATTCAAGAGCACTTATATGTTCTCTCTCCAAATCCACTTTAGCTTCAACATCCTCTTCTTCCCCATCTTCATCAGCTGGTTTGTCATGTGCCATGAAGAGGTTGAATTTTTTGTTGTTCTCATGGTCATCATCTTCTGATTTAATTTCATCATCTGTTGTGTCCTCCTCAAAGGTATATAAGCTGTTCTGGTTTAGGTAGCCTCTTCTTCCCTATCGATAGTCATTCCTTTCACTATCTTTTTCGTCAGATCTTTTGCACTCTCTTGACTCATCTCTACCGGTTTCTTTGTGAGGATAGTTTGTAGCGAAGTGTCCTACCTTTCCATAGTTGAAGCACTTAAAGGGTAGCTTTCCTTTGTACTGGTCGGATCCTCTTTTTAGCTTCCTAAAAAAGTTTCCTACTTCTTCATCAAAATCTTCACTAGATTCTTTGTGAGTGGCAACTTCTTTGCCCTTTTTTGTGATGGTGAATGCTGCTTCTTTCTTTGAGGAAGTATCACTGGTTGTTCTCATCTCATAGGTTGTCAGAGAGCCAAATAGCTCATCCATTGCAAAAATCTTTAGATCCTTAGCTTCTTCAATGGATGACACCTTAGTATCATATTTCAGAGTGAGTGATCTAAGTATATTTTAGACAAGAATCTCATCTACAATCTCTTCTCCAAGTTCTCTAATGGTATTCATAGTTTCACCAAATCTGTGAAGATAGTTTGCAATCTTTTCATCATCTTTCATTTTAATGCTTTAAAGTTGACACTTTAGTGTTTACAGCTTGGCTTCTTTGATTTTGCATCTCCCTCAAACAATCTTAGCAATTTGTCCCATGTCTCCTTTTTTGAAATACAATGCATGACTTTGACAAATTCATTATCAGACAATTTACTCAAGATAGCATGTTTTTCCTTTGCATTATTCTCATACTACTTTTTTGTATCTGGATCAGTGGGAGGAGTATTACGAATGGTATACCCATTCTTGACTAACATCCACACATCAAAAGCAATGGATGAAATATAGGTCTCTATTCTTCTACTCTAGAAGGCATAGTTGGATCCATCAAACATGGGGCCTTTTGAGGAAGCAGACTCGCTTCTTGCCATTATGATCAAAGTCCAAAATCTACCCAAGGTTTAAAGTTAACTGGGAAATAGGCTCTGATACCAATTGTTGAACATAGAGTACCACTGAGAGGGGGGGTGAATCAGTGGTTCTTAAGTTTTTACTTTTGTGATCTAACTTGATAATTTTAGTTATTTACTTAATCACTTAAACAATCAAACTAGTAATACAGGAAACAAAGCCAAAGAGATCATACACACACAAGTAACTCACAACACCAAATTTATGAGGAAAACCTAATATGGGAAAAACCTCGGTGAGAAAAGATGCTAAAGACTATTGCTCCAATCCAGCCTCATAGGTAAAACCTAGATTTACAAATATTTTGGGCACCAACCTAAGGAGCACAAACCCCTGCACCAAGCTTCAACTTGTTGATGTATATTGAAATAATATTTTAATACAATTAAGGCTTCTAGTTGGAAATGAATTCTACAACTCTTGAATCAAATAACTCTATGTTGTCTTTCTCTCCCATTCACACACGGTTTCTCAAAATACTATGTCACACCAGGATGTTGCCTTCTTTTCCAACCCTTACCGGTTAGGCTCAACTATCAGACTATGATATTGCTAGTAGAATCCTCTCACCAGTTTGCTTTCAGCCTCACACTACAACTTGCTTAAAACACCTTCTCAAGTTTTCTCCTTGCTCACTCTCACTTCTCTTTTTTGCTCAGTCTTCATAGAATGAACAACTTATTCTGTCTAGAGCTCTCATTACTTATACCTATTTTCCCTCTAGAATGCAATTCAAAAACCTAAGCAGTTAGGGTTTTCTCTCTTTTTGACACAATCTTCATGAGATCCAATCCCACCTATCTTAGATCAATCACCTTTTCTTGAAGACTACACCTGCACATGGTTTCAATTATCAAATGCATGTTTTTCTTGGAGTGTCAATCACGAATCAGATCTTCTATCATGAAGTCAGACTACATACAAAGTGTTCTAGAAGTTTCCTTTGTGAGAACGACCTAAATCAGATTTCCTTTGCCTTGATTAAGGTGCCAACGGCTCCCTAATCTTCCTCTGTCATTCCTTCTTCCTTGAGCCACAATCGGTCAGACGCAATCCCATGATTTGTGGCTCCTTTATTAATGATGAATATCTATTTCATCAATCCTATCGATGAGGATTCACCAACCACAACACACTTGCCACCTATGCTCCACATGGCATCATATCGATCAAGACATTGCCCACCAACACTTAGTCGGTCCAGAAAAAACATACTAGTATATCCCTTTACCAGTAGATTGTTCTTCTTTTGTTAAAGGGTAGAGCATCTGATACCGGTTCGACATCTTCACCTCCAATGGTGTGAGACAACTTTTAACATTCTCCCTCTTCATCATAAACAAGCAACCCTCCTTCAGACCGATTTGTACTTTTATTCCTTAAGCTCAATCTCCATCATGTCAGTTGACATCAATGAAAACTTAGTGCCAAAATGCCAACAATCTCCCCCTTTGGCATTGATGTCACTTTTCACAGTCCACTCCATACCAATACATTTCCCAACCTTTGACACAATGACAAAGGGTACTTGCACACTCCCTCTATGACCCATACAATCCTCCACCTTAGCCACATAAGGCCTTCCTAAGTAGATGACACAAATCCCAACTTATGTCAGAGGTACTCAAAAGAGCTTTCCGATAATGGTTTGGTGAAAATGTCTACTACTTGTTCACTAGTAGGAACATAGTCCATCCTTACCTCCTATCCTTCAACCTTCTCTCGGAGAAAGTGATATTTGATAGCAATATGTTTTGTTCTGGAATGCATGACCGGATTCTTTGCTATGTTGATTGCACTTGAATTGTCACAACGAATGACAATAGGTTTAGTGATGTCCAACTATATATATTTGAGAGTCTGCTTCATCCAAAGCACCTGAGAGAAGCATGTAGAAGAAACAATGTACTCAGCTTCAGCAGTAGATAAGGAGACTGAGTCTTGCTTCTTGCTATGCCAAGAGACCAACCGGTCACCTAGAAAGAATGCACCACTACGTGTCTTCATATTATCATCAATGCATCCTACCCAATCAATATTAGTGTATTCTTCCAAGATAAAATATTCATGTTTAGGATACCACAAACCATAGCTGAGAGTTCCTTGTAAGTACCTAAAACTTCTGCTAAGAACATTCATGTGTGACTGCTTTGGTGCAACTTGAAATATGGCTACCATGCATACTGCTTGAACTATATCTGGTCTTGAAGCAGTTACATACAATAAAATGCCTATCATGGATCTATACAAAGTCTGATCCACCACTAGTGATTTATCATTCTTACTCAATTTGTTGTTGGTCACCATGGGGGTACTTACTAGTTTGCAATCTTCTAGTTGGAATTTCTTCAGCATCTCCTTTGCATACTTGGCTTGTGAGATAAAGATTCCTTTATCTTTTTGTAATATCTAAAAGCCAAGGAAGTAAGTCAATTCACCAAGCATTGACATCTCAAATTCTGACTGCATCTGATCAGCAAACACATTGCAATGAGTATCCTTGTTGCCTCCAAAGATGATGCCATTTACATACATAGCCGCAATAATCATGCGATTCCCATATTTCCTTATGTACAGATTGCTATCAGCACTCCCCTTTTTGAATCCCTGCTCCCTCAAGTACTGATCTAATCTTGAGTGCCATGCCCTAGGAGCTTTCTTTAAACCATACAAAGCCTTATTTAATCGACTCACAAATGTCTCATCATCATGCAACAAAAATCCTTCTGGTTGCTCCGTGTATACATCTTCTTCTAAATTTCGATTTAGAAAAATAGATTTTACATCCATTTGATATAATTTATACCCCTTGGAGGCAGAGTAAGCTAGAAACATCCTAATTGCTTCTTCATTCATCTTGTTGTAGTAGAACCACTTTGTGCCAATGATGTTCTTGTCTTCCAGTCTAGGGACTAATTACCAAGTCTTGTTCTTCTCAATCTGTTACAGTTCTTCTTCCATGGCATCCATCCATTCTTGTCTCTTGCTAGCCTCATTGATAGTTTTGTGTTCAACTTCAATCATGAGCCATAGGTTGACTTGTTCATCATTCCAGCCTAGTCTTCTTCTAGTCTACACACCATCACTCTTATTTCCCAAAATTTGTTCTTCTAGGTGATTCGGTTGTACATACCGGTTGGGAACCTTCTAGGATGCTACCTCTAGTTCAGTATCTATCTAAGCTTCATAATATTTATCACCAGAGGCATCATACTAATTAACCTATGGCTGACATCCTCTGTGCATATCTTCATCCACTTTTACATGCACACTCTTAATGACCCTTCTTAGCCTTTTATTGTAGCATTTGTAGGCTTTGTTGTTAGATGAGTATCCAAGAAAGATACCTTCATCACTGCTGGAGTCAAAACTTCCTAAACCATCAACATCTTTCTTGATGAAGCACTTGCTTCCAAATACTTTGAAGTATTTGACTGATGGCGTCTGGTCATACCATAACTCATAAGGTGTCATTTTGTTGTTTGTTCTTAATTGAACCTAGTTCAAAGTATATGCAGCAGTGTGAACAACTTCTTTCCAATATGTATCTCAAAAACTGGTCTCATTTAACATGGTTCTAGCCATCTCCTTGACTGTCATGTTCTTCCTTTCTACCATACCATTTTGTTGTGGTGTTCTAGGAGCAGAGTATTGCCTTCTAATTCTATGTTTTTCACAATAACCTTCGAATTCATTTAATGTGAACTCTCCACCCCTATCCGATCTTAGACATTTTAATCTATACCCACTTTCCTTTTCCACCATTTTTTGAAAGACCTAGAATCTTTCAAATGCTTGTGATTTATCTTGTAGAAAGGTGGACCATGTCATCCTTGAGTAGTCATCAATGAAGAGCATAAAGTATCTTTCACCGAAAAGTGCTTTTGTTTGCATTGGACCACATAGATCTGTATGCACAATTTCAAGTGGTTTTGAGGTGTTGTGCTCCTTTGTCCTGAAACTCACTTTTGTTTGCTTAACTTTTACACATTCTATCTAAGGCCTCAGTGTTGCCTTCATACTTGCTCCTTATTTTTATTTCTTCCTTGCTTTATTCATTCTCCTTTCAGAGCGTTATTATTTCAACTTCCATCTCTTGATTCTCATTTTCTTTCTTTGTCATTTCAAAGGTTGTAGCTTCACTAATCCTCTCAGTTTCTTCAAGTTGCAGCTTCAAGTCAGATATGACTTGACCGGACTCTTGTAGAGATTTTTTTATCAAATCTTTTTCATTTACTGCAACAAGCTTAACTCTCTTGAGTTGTCTTCTATTTTACTCAATTCTTGAAGAGCACTTATATGTTCACTCTCCAAATCCAGTTCAACTTCAACATCCTCTTCTTCCTCATCTTCATTAGCTGGTCTGTCAAGTGCCATGAAGAGGTTGACTTTTCTCTTGTTGTCATGCTCATCATCTTCTGATGCATTTTCATCATCTGTTGTGTCCTCCTCAAGGGTATATAAGCTGTTCTAGTTTCGGTAGCCTCTTCTTCCCTATAAGTAGTCATTCCTTTCACTATCTTTGTCGATAGATATTTTGAACTCTCTTGACTCATCCCCACTGGTTTCTTTGTGAGGATAGTTTTCAGCGAAGTGCCCTACCTTTCCACAGTTGAAGCACTTAAGAGGTAGCTTTCCTTTATACTAGTCAGATCCTCTTTTGATCTTCCTGACAAAGTTTGCTACTTCTTCATTAGAATATTCACTAGATTCTTTGTGAGTGACAACTTCTTTGCCATTTTTGGTTTTGTTGAATGCTGCTTCTTTCCTTGAGGAAGTATCACCGATTGTTCCCATCTCATAGGTTATCAAAGAGTCAAATAGCTCATCCATTGTAAAAGTCTTTAGATCCTTGGCTTCTTCAATGGCTGACACCTTAGTATCATATTTGGGAGTGAGAGATCTAAGTATCTTTTTGACCAGAATCTCATTTGCAATCTCTTCTCTGAGTCCTCTAATGGTATTCACAGTTTCATCAAACTTGTGAAGATAGTCTGCAATCTTTTCATCATCTTTCATTTTAATGCTTTCAAGTTGACCCATTAGTATTTGTAGCTTGGCTTCTTTGACTTTTGCATCTCACTCAAACAATCTCTGCAATCTGTCCCTTGTCTCCTTTGCAGAAATACAGGCCATGACTTTGACAAATTCATTATCGGATAGTTTACTCAACATAGCATGTTTTTCCTTCGCATTATTCTCATACTCCTTTTTTGCATCCATATCAGTGGGAGGAGTATTAGAAATGACATACCCATTATTGACCAACATCCACACATCAAAAACAAGGGATGAAATATAGGTCTCCATTCTTCTGCTCCAGAAGGCATAGTTGGATCCATCAAACATGGGGCCTTTTGAGGAAGCAGACTCACTGCTTGCCATTGTGTTCAAAGTCCAAAATCTACCCAAGGATTAAAGATAACTAGGAACAAGGCTCTAATACCAATTGTTGAAAATAGAGTACCACTGAGAGGAGGGGTGAACCAGTGGTTCTTAAGTTTTCCTTTTGTGATCTAACTTGAGAATATCAGTTATTTTCTTAATCACTTAAACAATCAAACCGGTAATATAGGAAACAAAGCCAAAGAGACCATACACACACAAGTAACTCACAACACCAAATTTATTAGGAAAACCCAATATGGGAAAAACCTTAGTGAGAAAAGCTGCTGAAAACTACTACTCCAATCTAGCCTCATAGGTAAAACATAGATTTAAAAAGATTTTGGGAGCCAACCCAAGGAGCACCAACCCTTGCACCAAGCTTCAACTTGGCAATGTATATTGAATTACTATTTGAATATAATTAAGACTTCTTGTTGCAGATGAATTCTGCAACTCTTGAATCGAATAACTCTCTGTTATCTTTCTCTCCCTTTCACATATAGTTTCTTAGAACACCCTCTCAAGTTTTCTCATTGCTCGCTCTCACTTCTCTGTTTTGCATAATCTTCACAATATCAACAACTTATTTTGTCCATTGCTCTCATTACTTATACTTATTTTCCCACCAGAATGCAATTCAAAAACCTGAGCGGTTAGGGTTTTCTCTTTTTGGACACAATCTTCATGAGATCCAATCCCACCTATCTTGGATCAATCACCTTTTCTTGATGACTGAACCTACACACAGTTTTCATTATCCAATGCATGTTTTTTTTGGAGTGTCAATCACAAATCTGAACTTTTGTCATGAAGTAAGACGACACATAAAGTGTTCCAAAAGTTTCCTTTATGAGAACATCCTGAATTTGATTTCCTTTGCCTTGATTCAGGTGCCAATGACTCCCTGATCTTCCTCTATCATTCCTTCTTCCTTGAGCTGCAATTAGTTAGATGCAATCTCATGATTTGTGGCTCCTTCATTAATGGTGATTATCTGTTTCATTAATCCTATCAATGAGGCTTCACTAACCAAAACACACTTGCCACCTCTGCTCTGCATGGCATCATATCGATCAAGACATGGCCCACCAACATTTAGTTGGTTTGGAAAACACATACAAATATATCCTTTGCTAGTAGAATGTTCTTCTTTTGTTAAATGATAGAGCATCTTGTACCGATTTGACATCTTCACCTCCAGTGGTGTGAGACAACTTTTAACATTCTACCCCTTCATCTTAAACAAGTAACCATCCATCAGATCAGTTTGTACTTTTATCCTTTATGCTCAATCTCCATCATGTTGGTTGACATCAATGACAACTTAGTGCCAAAATGCCTACATAAAGAAGGAGTAAGAGCGCATCTTGAAAGAGTAAAGGCAATTCAGCAGCTATGTCTACCATCAAGCATAAATGCAGTCAGATCCTTCTTTGGATAAGTAAATTTTTTGAGGAGATACATTCCAAATTTTGCAGAAACCACTAGGTATATTGTGCACTTGATGAGCGAAAAGAAATCATTTAAATGGAATGAGAAGGGAAAGAAAGCATTTGAATCAATAAAGGAGGCTATTGGTCATGTGCATGTTTTGGTCAATCCAAATTTTAAAAAGGATTTTATTATCTATTGATATTCTTTAGAGCATACTATGTCAGGGATTTTGTTGCAGAAGAATGAGGATAATGAGGAAGTCTCAATATCTTTCATGAGCGTTCCCCTGAGGAAACACAAATTGAAATATTCCCTAATGGAAAAACAAGCATATGCGATTGTAAAAGCTGTAAAATAGTTCAAATACTATATTCTTTATTCTCATGCCATTGTTTATGTGCTTCACTTTGTAGTCAAGAGCATTTTGACACAACGGGATATAAGAATGAATAACAGAGCTTCATGGCTGTCCAAGATTCAAGAGTTCAATTTGGATATTAAACCTACAAAATTGGTGAGGGGACAGGGTCTGTGCAAGTTGATTGCTGAAAGTAAGAGTGAAGTGACTGAGGAATTGCCCTTAGTCTTGTTTGTCGGACTTCAAGATTCCAGGTTTGCAAATGTTGCATACTATTTGACCTATGGGGATTGTCCTGCACATCTTTCTCCAAGAGAAAAATGGAACCTGAGGCTAAAAGCTGCCAAATATGTAATTTTTAATGGTGTGTTGTACAAAAGGGGTTTGGATGGAACTTTCTTGCGCTATGTAGGTAAATCACTTAAGAAGTCACTATTTAAGACCTTTCATGATGAAGCCTGTGGTGGTCATTTTTCATCCATAGTAACTGCTTACAAAATTTTGAGAAATTGTTATTATTGGCTAGGCATGTTCAAGGACAAATATGCATGGGTATCCAAGTGTGAGAAATGTAAATTATCCATAGGTAGGCCACAACTCATAGTATTACCGCTTCAACCAGTGATTGTGGATGAACCATTCAAACAATGGGGTTTGGATTTTATAGATCCTTTGACGCCTACATCAAGTGCGGGACATACACACATACTAATAGCCACAGATTATTTTACCAAATGGGTTGAAGCTATTCCAGTGCAGAAGACAAATTTTGAGGCTATTGGTAACTTTCTCAAAGAAAATATTTTGGTTCAATTTGGAGTTCCTCTAAAAATTATGGCTGACAATGCAACTAATTTCTCTTCTGTTGAGACTTCATTGTTCTTCTATGATCATGGGATATCCCTTGCTCATTCTTCAAATTATTATCCTTAGGGGAACGGTCAGGCAGAGTCCAGCAATAAAAATCTCATAAATATTATGAAGAAATTGGTGAGTGAAAATTTGAAATACTAGCATAAAAAATTATATGAAGCCCTTTGGGCGAATCATACATCACCAAAAAGAGCTATTGGGATGTCACCATTTGAATTGGTTTATGTTCTAGGTGCTCATGTAGCATTTCCTCTAGAACATGCGGCAACCAAGTTACAAACTATCATTAAGGATGCCTATTTTCAAGATTCTCTTGAAAAAAGGATTATGCATTTGATGAGGATTGATGAAGAAAGGGACAAGTTAGTGGATCAGATAACACAAAATCAAATGAGAATTAAGAAGATATTTGACAAGCGAGCTAGGCCACGAAAAATTCATGCTAGGTGATCAGGTTTTGCTCTGGGATAGAAGAAGGGAACCAAAGGGGGTGCACATGAAGTTCGAATCGCTATGGAAGGGGCCATTTGTGATTTAAGAGGTAAAAGGCCCTAACTCTTTCAAAATTGCATATCAAGATAATTATGTTCTTCCCCTCGTCATTTTTGTACATAAGTTTTTGTTTGTTTAGTATATAGTTTCTTTTCTCTAGTTGTGTTTGTCTTGGTCTTTTAATAAAGCCTATTTGCAAAACCAGAGATCCTTGAGTTCATGTCTAGTTACCTTATAGTCCTAGTCCCCAGTCAAAGCTGATGTTGGTGTCCCCTCAATTTTTCATTAAAAATTTCAAGCTTGTGGGTTGCCTTATGGTGTCTCTTTTCTTTTTGGTCTTTATATTTCTTCGTTTTGAACCTATGTCGTTGAACCTTTAAACAGTTCAAAAGGTTCAAGGTTCAAAGCACATATTAGGTAATGTCTTTAGTGGCCTTTGTCTTAACTAAAGAAAGCACATTGTTGTTATGCATTTTGAACTTTGAACCCGTGAACCTTTTTGATTCAAGGTTCGAAAGGCCCTTTTGTGTGAGTCGTGGATATGTAATGTTATTTAATGAGCAACTGTAAATGTGTTTAAGTCAGTATTGAACTTGAACCTTGAACCATTTGTATTCTCGGTTCAACATTTCAAAGTTCGAAGTCCTTTCACTTGTTTGTTATCATTATTGCTTGTTCTCAGTATTGTATTGAGCCACTAGTTTATTGTTGTTCTCACTAAATGAACTTGAACCATTGAACTCCTTGTGAGATGGTTCAAGGTTAAAAAAGTTCACTCTAAGATTATTCTAAGGATTTTGTTAACACTAGAGGCATCGCAGTAAGAAGGAATATTCCTGAGATCTAATAGTTTGAAATTCTAAATTTGGAAAGTAATCATGAGGACATTAACTATTTGTGCAGAGGTGATGGGCAATTAAGAAAGTGTCATGTTTTTAGTCATATTATTGTTACTTCACACATTTGAATGAATCATTATGAAGCGTGTGTAGATTTTTCTTGATTTTTCTTCCCATTTGCTTAAAAAGACATGTAAATTCATAAGCAAATTTGTAAAGGTTGTATTTGGTACAATTGAACAAATTGGAGACACCGAAGGTAAATTCAGTTCTACTTTCCTAAGGGGGTTTCCTAGATTCATGGTGGTAACAAGTGAGTTCAAACAATTTCCCTATAGTATATTTCTTTAGTTCAGAAGATTTGTCAGTGTAAGAAGAAATTCTTGGTTTGTTGGAGTAGAATTCCATCCTGCTTTAGAATTGCTTGATAAAAGTATAAGTAGGCATTATGAGGCCGATACTGCCGAAACTTGGTTGGACATCGTGTTTGGTGAGAATACTACCAGAATTAGATGATACTTCTTTAGCTCATGCCAACCTAGGGGATTTCTTAGAAAGAGCCAAAAACCCTGAAGCTGGTTCAATGATGGAGAAAATTGTAAGAAGCAGTCTCATTGAAGCTGCCACATTTTCGCTTGCTGCCCCATGCCTAGATTTGGTAATAGCTTGTATGAATAGGTATGATGTTGAAAACATATGTATAAGAACAAGTAGTGGTGATTTGTTAGTTGATATTAATAGGAAAAGAGTAATGGCAGTGATGGGAATCCCACATAAGGAGTCATATGAGGACTGGTTAATTGGGACCTCATATGCATTCTTCTTTGCGAAGAAAAGTAAATATAGAAGCGTAATTACAAGAAACTCAGTCCTCAAAGTTCAAAAGGGCGGGTCACGGCTGTCGAAGCCCCTTACTAGGGAGAACTTCATCACAGAAGTATGAGACATTGTTATACTATTGAATAGGCTAAAAGGGAATTCACACTCCTTTTATTGGGAGGAATAGATGTATTTTTATATTTAGGTGCTTCTATCAGGTGACAAATATCTTAACTAAGCACAAGTAATTTATAGAGAGACTCCATGAAGGTTTAAGTATTTTTGTGGGCATGTCTATCTTTTATATGTCTTCTTATCTATTCTACATATTAGCCTGTATGAGAGATTGGCACGACTAGCTCAATGAACCATGGGTGGATGGTATGAAAGTTTATGATTACTATCCTTTATTACAACAATAGAAATATGTGGAACTTATTGCAAGATAGAATGGTATGTTTGCAGGAAGACTTGCTTTTGAGCTACAGGGTGATGTAAATAAAAGGATGTTAGTTGAAGCTATGGAATTGATAAGTATATATGGCAGCATCTTCAATCATATCTCCTAGGTTTGCCTATCTTCGGATGGGTAGTTTTGAGGGTGAACCATTCAAGATACCTAGGTATGCATTTGATAGCTATGTACTCATTGAAGTGAGCAAACAACTAGCTCATATTGATAAACAGTTAGGTGCAAAAGGTGAATTTGGTGTTGCCTTTCCTATTGAACTTGATACTATAGTTGTAAGTTAGTGTTTGATGCTTTGAATTTGGAGTTGGAATTTAAGAAGATGAATATGCAACCCTATGTTGCTAGACAAAAGTTTGATAGCAGGGGCTATGTTGTGGAAACCCTAAACATAAATGAACACTTCTATCATGAACCCCAGTTGGAAGATTACTAGGAAAATTGTAGTGATGAGTATAAAGGAAAGAAGAGACTATGGTCAATATTTAATTTGTAGAAAATAATTCCCATGAGACTACTCATCAATGTGTTTGGAGTACAGGAGGAAATAGGAGAGGATGTTCTAGACCCTGAATTCAATAATAAGATTCAAGGGGACCCAATTCCTGAGATTGAATGGGATAAAAAGGAAGATGACAACATTCAAGCTCGGATTTTCAATGTTATAAGGAGAACTGAGAAATGATTAAGGGATCAGAAATTTAGAAAACAATCACTCCTATCTTCCCATGAACTAAGAGTTGGTTTGCATGCAACAACTCAACTTCCTATTTCAACCGCTAACAAGATTGTTGATGTTGCAGGTGATACAAAGGCAGTTGTTGAAGAAATTCAACCTAGAAGATCAAAAAGGTCCCTCCTGAGTTCCTCACCAATCCAGGTTACTTGGGCAAGAAGCAAGAAGAAGAGCAAAGATCCAGTATTGAGCCAAATTGTTGTAGACCTAGATCTAAGTGAGGAAGTTGAAATAATAATGGATCAACAGGAATTGAATGAACCCCCAGTACAAGATGTGGACACAGGTAAAGAACCAGAGGGTGAGCTGAATCCAATAAGTACCCTAACTATTGTCGATTCTCTAAGTACTCACACAAACCCTCTGTCTAAAGAACCTTCAAGCACTTTGCAATGGTTAGAGGCTTCCATTGGGAAGAAACACAATGTGGTCCCAATCACAATTACTATGGAAGATATGGTTAGTAAGTGTCTCAGAAAAGTGTCCAAGCCAAAGAAACATAAAAAAAATAGACAATGCTTGAGTAGATGAGGCAACAGGTCATTGGACAACTAAGATAGCTAAACCTATCCCAAGCAAAGACTTAGAAAAGGCCACTGAAGATGACTTCACAGTGGAGAAAATTGATTTTGGGGTTGCTTCATGAGAGGTTGATGTCAAACACTTGGAATTCTCTACAAAGAGGATGATTTCTAGATCATGGAAGGATGAAAAAGAAAAAAAGGATTTGAAGCAAATCATCACCCAAATGGCTAAATACATTAATGATATACACCATCCAAGTCCTCAACCCTTGTCACAAGTAGCACTATCCTTCGATCCCAAATCCTCAGTGAACCAAAAGATGTTAGATCAGGTTTAGAGGAACAAAATGGTGGCAGAGATGTTCAATGAATGGCTTGATCTCATAATACAACAATGTTCAAATTATATTGTCAGTCTGGTAAAAGTATACGAAGATGTTGTGACTATAAGCAAGGAATTGGAACTTGAAGTTGTTGCCAGGGAGAAGGAAAGGACTAAGTGGGTGGCAGTACTCATGCAAATGAATGATGTACAAAAATTTGGTGTGATGAGGTTCTTGGCTGAGAAACCTATGGAGAGTTTGGATGAAAATGTACTATATGTGTCGAAGAAGAATGTAGAGTGATAAAATTCAATCATCAAACAGGGCCACGAGGAATCTACAAGATTGCTAAAAGGGTTGATAGATCTAACCAACATAATGCAAAAAGATCTTAAGTGTATTGACATCCAACTTATAAAAGAAGATGCTCAGACAATCAAAGCTACTACAAACATGGAGAAAATATTCCATGAAAGGATATAGTCCATCAGAGAAACAAAATCCTTAACTAGAGATGATTTCTCAAAGGTGGCTAGAATAGATTCAATGCTCATGGTTTGTTCTAATCATATGGAGGTGCATAAGGCTAAGGTACATCAAGTAAATATGGATAAGAAGGTCTGGAAACAACGCATCTTGCATATCGAACTTCCATATTTTCAAGTCATCTTGAATTTCTTAGCGACACATTTGGAGTGGTGTAGAATGCGCAGTTCCATGAGAAAGAAGGATAAATAAGCGGCTTCCTCTACCACGATGGATCCCTAATCAACCAAGGGATGGGCTATTAGTTGATCTATGGTTGTTGTTTTAATTTGTTTTGTTTTTAAGAAACAGTTTCTTTAACCTATGGTTAAAGTTAAGTTTAAGTTATGATGTAGTGAACTATTAGCCCAGAGGCTATTTATGTTGGTAAGTTAGTTTATGTAAAGGTCTGAGAAACTGTGATTTGGAGGAACAGATTTGATTTCTTTGAATTTCTCAAAACTGATATCTCTTGTATTTGAATGAAAATGATATTTTGGATGCAATTTTTTAAATCTATTTTTTTGATGGATTAGCCATCTTTGTTGGGATATATGTTGATGCATGAAATATATCTTTCATTTACCAATTCTATATGTGTTCTGGAATTCATTGATTTCATTATTTGCAAGTAAATTCATTGTGGATTAAGTGGTACTGGTCCCCCTTGTCCTGTGAGACATGAGAGATAATCGACCAGTGTTCATACTGCTATGTGTTTGATTTGTTTCAAGTTTATGAAATGAACATGTGTGGAAGTAGAAGTCTATGAGCTCTACATTTGAAATCGATCTTCAAGGTATCCTTTCAGTTTTTTTTTGTAAGCATTATTTTGTGTTGATGAATGAATGCAAAAGCCTTTCGCGCTTTCTAGTTAAAAGTGTATTCATTTCAAATTTTTCTGCATAAAAATTCATTGTAAATCTCATGAGGAGCTACCCTCTAATGCAAAGGATGAGCCTATAACCGGTTCACCCAACTATTGGTTCATTTTTTTTCCTTTCATAAAGGGGTGTGCATGAGTCATATTGTAATTCAAAAATATAATTTAAAGAAAGGGGCAAATCTATTAACCAACAATCAGTAAAGAAGGTCCACTGATAAAACAAAGAAAGGAAGAAAGAGAAGAACTGAAGGATATAAAATGAAATACTCAGAGAAGATAAATGTTTCCTATAAATGGAATAAGTAATAGGACCAACATGTTTGATGGAAGGCAAAGTTGATCCATCGACAAAGAAGAGGTATGCAGGAATGAAGGCCCACTGGTGGAGTTAGGATTTACCAGTAAGGAGAGTTGAACCGATAGTCAATATTGGTCAACAAAGAATGTCAAACTGACATAGAAAATAATGTAGAGGTGGATGTCAACAAAGATGACAACTAGAAGCCAGGTGGTGATAGTACATAGGTCAGTGAAGTGTGCATTGACATAACAATTAGCAAGCAAGTCAACTTTTATGAAGAACTTGCAAGTCATGGAGGACGCCAAAAGATAGTGATTGAACTTATCCTACAAAAAGATCTAATATTCATACTGGTTTCATGAAGGAAACAGTCGATCCATTAATGGTGTGTGACATAGAAAAGTAGAAAAGCATGGTGTAGACCTCCAAATTTATAAAATGCATATTGGAAGGCGAGGCATTGATAGTGCTAATTGATGACATGTAGATAATCTCTTTGGAAAAGAAGATTGGATCAAATTCAATATGGATCAAGTTGGTGAAGGAAAAACCTAACACGACATTGTTTGAATTCTACTTTGAGGGGAACCCTAGAAGATAAATATGTGAGCTCAAGACTAAAATTAGTAGATGCTTGATGTGAAGAGTGAGAGAGAAGAGAGCTTGAGCAAGGAGAAAGATCATCTTCCTTTGATTTTATTCTAAGAAAGTTGCAGAGTGAGTTAGGAGGTAAACTAGTGAGAGGTTCTAACCTGTATACATGGAGTAACTGGTAAATTGTTGTAGGTCTAACAATTAAGCTAACCAGTGAGGTGTGATTGGTCAAGAAAGCATCTAAGAGTTATATAGTGTGGTGTGAGGCTGAGGGAGATAGAAGAGAGGCTAAGAGTTATCGATGAGTGATCAGAGAGTAAACTGATACTCGACAGTGTGAGAACTGGTGAAAAAGAGAAGGTTGTTAACTGATAGAAATTTATTGATCAGGTGTTGTAGAACTCATTTTCAACCAGGTGCTATAATTATATCAAAATTGTATTTCATTATACATCATTGAGTTGCAGCTCGGTGCAGGGGTTGGTGCTCCTTGGGTTAGTGCCCTAAATCAGTAGGGGTTGGTGCTCCTTTGGTTGGTTCTCTAAATCATTGTAATCCATTATTTCACTTATGAGGATGGATTGGAGCAGTAGACTTTAGCAACATTTCTCACTGAGGTTTTTCCCATATTGGGTTTTCCTCGTACATCTAGTGTTGTGAGTTGCATTTGTGTGGTTGCCTCTTTTGATATCTAAAAATATACTTTTTAGAAAAAAATACACATGCTCATCCACTCCTAGAGAAAGAGAGGAGAAAAGCACATCTCCCTTAGATTAATTCACCATCTACAAACACCAAAACATAACCAACAACATATCCACATGCTACACATCCATATAAGAAATTAACATTAAAAAAATATTCTCCAATGCAAGTAACTCAAATCCAATCTCCACACACTATGGTGAGACCCACACCACATTATACAATTTCCCACAACCCATATCTAGACCTAAGGATAGGTCAAAAATACAATATCACAACCAAGAACTTATACTACTACAACATCTAGAGAACACAAAGATATTTTGGGACCATAGAATAATCATAACCAAGGAGGAGGTGGGATGATATAAAATTATTCAAGGAGAGAGTAAAATCAAGTTTTGAAAGAGAATAGTGTTCTTAAAAGTGGTAAAATTTGAAAATTGGAAGGAAGAACACTATAACAAAGTGTTTAATCTTGAGAAGTAAACTCTTTGGTTATCTAGAAGATCTCAACCATATCATTCAAGTGATCAAATGTATTATTCTTAACAATGTTAATGATATATATAAAGAGACAATAAGAATTGGAGATGTATGTTTTTGAAAGAAGCATTCATGGTGATATTGGAGTAAAGTTTGGTCTAAGTGCTTGAACTAAAATTTTGGTGTTTTTGTTTTTTTTAGTATTTGGGTTCATGATTTGGAACACTTTGTTGATGTTTGGTTGTTTCTTTTATACTTTTAAAAAACCCTTCAAATTTATGTTCTACCTTTTAACCATAAAAGTATTAAACAATTACGTTGTTTTCTAATCATCATAATGTCTTTGAGGTTAGATCACTTGATTACTGTTGAGTATTTATTTTTGATTAAGGAAAAATAAGTTTTATGGGGACCTGAAACCCCTTACAATATATAAATAAAGATAAAGCAATAAAGTATCATAAAAGAACCTAGGTCTAAGAAAAAAAACTAGTTTCAATCCATAAGCAATACAACCCAGTAGCCAGAGAAAGACCAACAAAAGGCCAGTAAGATGCTAAAACAAACAACAAACACAGACCACCTACTTGAAAATGTCTAATTTCTGGGAAGTATAATTTATTAGCATGTAATTTGTTAGCATGTAATTTATGACATCTATTTTGATATGGGAAGTATAATTTATTTGATCATCTAATAAACTGATGTATCAAAATTATAAGGAGGCTCCCTTGAGTCTTCAAATGATGGGATTCCAATCCACCTCCATTTATAAGGTTAGCTTATATTTATGGGATGACATTGACCAATTTATCTTTTATGCATCAACTAGTGTGCAAGATGTAGTATTTCAAATGAGTTTATATATGATATTTTTTACCATATCCCATCATTATGAATCCCTCTAGTCCTAAATTATATTGTTCACTACCCACATTTAGTTCTATGAGTACAAACTCTATCCAACTTATTTGTGTCCTTATAAAACTGAACCATAATCATGCAATTCAAAACCTTGTTGTCTTTTGCTACTAGTTTTATGAGTTTACTAAGGTGTGAGTTATTGTAAATTACATGCTAAATCCATATATTTAAAATGTAACACTAATATGTGAATGGATTATTTAACATTTAAGAGTTAACAATGAGAGAAACAAAAATTAAGAATAAATTAAATTTAGTAAAATTATTATGACTACAAAATTGTATCATCATCATCCTTAGATAATAATGCACACTTCATTAAATTTCATGAAGTTAGTTCATTGTTGTCAATTCAATCCATCTAGATGGTTTACCTAGGAGAAATTTATTTATATAGTTTATTAGGTTACCCAAAAGTAGCAAATCTTAGGGGCAAATAAACTTATAACCTTAGACTTCAACAAAAATATATTTGTGAATTATACGTTCAATTTAGTGTGTGAATTCAATTGTCTACTTGTGGATATTAGGACTATCTCACTATATGTAAACTGATTACAAAGATCCAGGCTCTTGGCAAAGGAAGCTCATTGCTACTTATTTGGACTTGCAAACTAAGGTACACAACCTTAGGGCAAAGATATAATGGACATTAAAAACACTAAAGATGATTTCTTCCAGGAAAGATATACTATATTTGATTACAATGACTTATTATTGATGAACCGAAGAGGTGTATTCTCTAAAACATTGATTACAATTCATTATTCTAAACATATTAAACTAAATTTATTGTTGGTCGTTTGCAAATGTGCATCTTTTCTTTTGCACAATAGACCATACACTACCAATTATCCAATTTCTTACTATCCTCCAAAAGATATCATCCCATATATATCATCTACAACAAAGAGATACATCAATTAGGTCAACCTAATTTTATGTAATATGTAAATATATAAATAGTTGGGCCCAAATACACTCTCCAAATAAATGCAAAAGGGAAAAGAAGTGTGAAGAAAAATTCCATGTCAACACACCTTCCTATTAATTCTAAATCATTGCCTTCAACTTCCTAGACTATTGCATAGATCAAAAGAACTCAATTCAGCTTGAAATAATATAATTGATAATGCAATCCAACAAAACATACTCAGAATATGATGCATACCTCCAAAATATCTATAGATTAACAACATAGAATCACTTGATACAAACAACACTTTATCAATGAACCTCAACACAAATCCTCAAAAGGGAGAGGAATGCAAATCATTCTTGCAAATTGGTACACTATTTTCATATGACTAACATTTTGACTAGCACAAATTCAACTATGGAACAAATAGAAACTCAAAAATCGAGATCTAACATATAACATATATAATATAAATAATTGGTCCTAATTCCACTCTCCAAAGCAATACAAATGTGAAAAAAATATGTGAAGAAAAACACCATCTCAAAATAGTTTCCTATTAATTTGAAATAATCATCTTCAAGTTCCCACACTATTGCATAGATCAAAAGCACTCAAGTTGGCTCTAAATTATATAATTGATAATGTAATCCAACCAAAAATACTTAGAATATGATGCAAACCTCTGGAACATCTATAGATGCACAACATAGCTTTAGCTGATACCAACAACACTTTATTAATCAAGCACAACACCAAATCTTCAGAAGAAAGAGTAATGCAATGTATTCTTACAAATTGGTACATTATTTACACAGGACTGACACTTAGACTATCACAAATTCAACTATAGAACAAATAGGAATGTGAAACCTAAGATCTAAAATTATTTCCATCCACTAGCATCATATTACAACCACAATAAAAAATGAATTGTTGAAGCATAATGTGGACCAAAGTATTGAACCCTATCTGATATATTCCTCACCGAAATAATTATAGTTAGTCATAATCTATTGCAGACACTTAAATACTTCTACAATGCTATGAAAATTTCAATCATTTCCTAGAAAGGAAAAATGTTTCATTGACTTTAAATTATCAGAAGAAAATGCTATGCCTCCTTCTTACTATTGGGAACCTTAACTACTTGATAAAGTTTTTGACTCTTCAAAAAGTTTCACCATGCTAGTGAGTTTCAAATCTACAACATCTCTCAAATGAGATAAATGATTCTTAATTTTCTCCTTCTAATTAACCAATAGATTCAATTTTATGTACAAATTTTCTAATTGGATCCTATCATCTCCTACTACATCTTTCTTCAAATCTATTATATTAGATAGTTGCACAATTTGTGACTATAGCATCGTAAATTGTACACCTGTGCTAGGGTGGTACAATTCTACGCTTAGTTTAGCACTTGCCTTAGTGTGTTTGCATCTTGCATTGTAATTTAACTTTCAGCATTTAATTTATTAATTTAATTAAATCTAAAGTCATATTTCATCACTCCCTACATCATTAAATTGGGCCCTTTACCCTAAGTGTGCCCCTTTTAATTTTTATTCCTCCAATAAATCATTAAATCATAAACCTTAATTGTGTCTTATTTTGACCTTTAAGGCCCACTTTTGCATATCAAAACATCTCAAAATCAGTTGTAACTTTGGGATTCACTCTAATATAATCATATCTAACACCTATAAAAAAATTTAAAATTTGGTCGAATGAAGTGCAAGTTGTACCTAGTCCCTGACATTTTTCCCAAAATTTTGGGAGCATAATTCCATGATATTATAATGCTTAACCCCAAGAAATTGGTAGGAAATTCAAATCCTAGGTTAGCCTAAAGATGAAATTAATATCTAGGGTTTCATACATAAGAGCTCTCTTTCTTCATTTGAAGAGATCTAATCTAATATAATCAAATCTAATCTAAGGAAGATTTTTTGGTTAAGAGCGAGCGATCACAAGGAGCCTTCTATGTAGTGAAAGAGAAGCTTATGTAGAGTCTTCAATAATATTCATCAACCATTCATCAAGTATTCATTATCAATTAGCAGCCTTGAAGACATTGAGGAATAATAGGAGATCAAGTGGCTTATATCTCTCCCTTGGGGATTGGTATGGTTTCATGGTATTTTCATATCTTTGTATGATCTTCTTTATACTAATTTTCACATTTAAATTCATGCTTTGTATCATTTAGCATATTTTATTTAGAGCATCCTCATTTACATTTACATTTACATACATTTAGGGTTTACTTTGCAAAGCGTAGGGTAGCTCTAGTTTCTTATTTTTCTCATTTTAGGGTCATGCACACACACAAGATTCCTGTACACACTAATTTACTATACAAATAAACTATTTGTTGAGGTGGAAATCACCAAAATAAGGGTTTCACTAAGGAAAAACCCCATATAACCACCCAAAACCCTAATTTTAGTTGGAAGTTGAGGTACAGTTCCCAGAAATCTCTCAAGACAACTGAAAGGTAAAAGGACTATCCTGAACTCTCAAATATGCCCCAAAACCATTAGGGATAGGGGCATGGCTCCTTGGTCCTACCCAAGATAGGGGCATGGTGCCCTAGTCCCCCCACTTTTAGGTGATTTTCAGCAGGGTGGTGTCTCAAAACCTTCAGTTTGCAACTCTCTGTCAAATAGAACAGCACCAGAATGTAGCACTCCTACCCAGGTCATTTTGGCTCATTTTTCAACACCAAGAACACATTAAAATTCCTCCCCCTTCTCTTCTTTCAGTATCTCAGTTTTAGATCTGCACATTTCTGTAATTTTAGTTTATGTACACTTCATAGTTTATCTCCTAGCATAGTTCATCATTACATTGTGCATATATTTTCTTCATACACAACCAAAAGAATAGAAACTCTGAGAGATAATCCTTGGCTCTCTCTTTCTCACAAGAAGTAGCTAGAGTTAGCTATCTACCTAGGCTCTTTTGTGTTCCCAATGTGTTGGCAAAAGTGGGATTAGGTCCTAGTCACCTCGTCTCGCTTTTTCCCCTCCACATTTTGGTGAGCCTAACGTGAATCCAATCTTATTTAATTCTGATTTATATTCTCAGATCTGAGTGTTTTTCCTATTTCAAATTCAAATTTACATTTGCAAGTTTCAATTCCTTGCAAATTTTAAAAAAATTTAGAGGTCAATTTTGTTAAAACCCAAAAACAATTTTAATTTCAAAATTGAGCTTGTGGGTAGCTTGATTTGGATCATTAATTTCAGATTTGATTTGGGAACACATTTCACTCATAAATTTCATTTTCTAAATAAACATTTAGAGTGCTTGCATTGGTTAAAATTGAACATTTCATTCTATTTTGCATATGTTATCATTTGAAAGAGTAAAATTATTGTCATGATGCATTCATTTCATAAATGTGATAATGGGTTAGCTTCCCTTGCTTCAATTTTTGCCTCTCTTAAAGAACCTCCTCCTATCTATGACAAAATTTTAGTACGTAAAATATTTGTTACCAACCCCTTCAAAACTCTCCCATGCTCTAAGGATGAATATCTGAAGAGTGACCTTGACAATTCTCCTAAAATGTGCCCTTCCCATCTAGCTATCTTAGAGGAAGAGGATGATATCATAAACACTTTTCATAGTGTTACTTTACCTTCTTTACATGATTCCTCTCTAAGTGAAAAGGTATTGATGGACATTGACTTATCTTCTCCTAAATTTGGTCTTACTAATGGGGGAATGTTAGTGCAACAAGAGGTTATGATCTCCTTCCTAAGAATCAATCTTTGGAGAAAGATGTTCATCTCCCTCTTAAATAATACTCCCCTCATGAGGATCATTTTATGAAAGAATATTCTATTGTCCCTAATTTTCCTAGTGATGGCATTTCCTCTTTTAACTTCAATAAAATTCCCACTAGAGATGATCCATTAATTAGAAATGCTTCTCCTTGCCCGGAGCTTGTGTTACCCATAAAGATGCCTTAAAAAAAGAAGATGAAATCATAATCAATTTCCTTAATTCTCTATCACCTAAACATCCTATTGAACATATTTTGAGGCAAGAGGATGATAAAAACAAATGTAGTGATTCTCTCCCTCCTAAGGATGAATAATTAATGAACAATGTTATCCCTTCTCCCAAAATTGGCAATAATAATAAGGACATCCTTGTGCAAGATATTTCTAATAATTTTTTCAATTACCTCACTATTTGGGATTAACAATTAGAGGAATGTGTTGATTATTCTCTACCCCATGAGAGAACCCTAACCAAAGAGGATGAAATCATGATTGATAACTCTCTTGATAGAATCTCACCTTCCATGAATCTCAATATTTTTTCCTCTAAAGGTAAGGCATATACTTCTCCCTAGCTAGGTTCTACTAATAAGGATACCTTAGTTCAAGAATAGATTGTTAACATCTGTTTCAAAGGTCTCCCTCTCAAAGGTTAATCTTTAAAGAGTAATGTTGATCCTTCTCCTATAGAATCTATTCCCCACGTATATTCTTTGATGATAAAGGATGATATGACCTTTACTACTAATACTATTCCTTCTAAAACATCAATGCCTAATCCTAGTCTACCTCCTAAAATTGATCTTATCCATGATAACATTTTAGTGCAAGAAGAGACTATCAAAAATTCTTCCAATAATCTTGTCCATTCTTCTTCTAAAATTCATAAGGACACCTTTGATATCCTAAACCGTCTTCAATAAATTTGATACATGTGAATGAAACACCTAATAAACCCCTCTTCACAGTTCAAGGTGTCTGTCCTTCTCAAAGTTCTCAACATAAGCCTTTGTTAGTAGTTCAAGGTGGTTATGCTGATTGATGAATACTAAGAGGGGGGTGAATTAGTATGCCAAAAATCTCTGTACTTAAACACTTACATAGTCTGAAGATAAACTGGTAAAACAGTCTAACAGACAGACCGATTATCACACATGCAAACCAAATGTGAATAAAGCATTCACCCACAAAAGCAATACAACCATAACACAAGATATTTGACGTGGAAATCCAACTGGGAAAAAACCACGGTGAGATGGAACTCACAAGTCACTATCTGCAGAATAGAAACCATACCAGTTAAGGTCAGACCGGTTAAGGTCTTACAATGTTCATCAACAGAACAGATCCTGTTAAGAATCTCAATCTCTGTTAGGAGATAAGTCCGATTAAAGACTACCTTGTTAGAGGATTTCAGATTCACATAAGTGAACCACCTTGTTAGAGGATTTTACAAAGGCTTTGAGGCCTACCTAGTTAAGGGCTACAAACTTGTCAAAGATGTGAGTAATCAACAAGTGTTTGATCTATCTTTTAGCACAAGCTGCTTGGTTAGATCCAGTATAGTTCACTGCTAATGCACTCCAACATTACTTCAGTCTTCTCTATCTCTTTCTGTTTACAACTCAATCTTCTCAAATAAGATCGCTTTCACAATAACTCAACAATCACCTTAAACCCTAGCCACAACATAAACCCTTTCAGTAACAGCAACAACCACCCAAAACCCTAGACATGATGTCCTTTTAAAGGAATTTGATTTCATGTTGGTCCAATAGGATTACATTACAATTTCCTAGGTTCAATGAATCTAGACATACTCAGTAACATGACACAAAAAGCACCGTCAGTGTGTCAGCACCATCAATGAATCTATGGGTTGGTAACTCATCACAAAATGCCAGTTGGTCACTCATCACAAAGTATTACCGGTTCATACAAAATACTGGTTTTCGGTTTGACAAAACTGAAGACTAGTAAGAATGTGTTATGCCGCTTTTCTCTCTTGTACCGGTTGAGATCTACAAACCGCTTGGGGTCAACATGTCGCTTCAGACTAGGAAACACATTCTACAAAATCACTAGTCTAAAGACTAGAATACAATATACCAGTTGGAACAAATACTGGTTGAGCTCTAGCTCATACATATAAAGGGGTTCTCAGTACAAGTGTGTGTCCATCAATGACAATCACAACATAAACATAAAAAATGCCAACAATCTCCCCCTTTGGCATTGATGGCGACACTTAGGAAAATAAAATTTTGACATCTAAGTGTTTTACAACAAAAAATTTCCATTAACAAAATTTCTCCCCCTAAGCATATACACTATCCCTTAATCAAGACAATGCATAGCAATTTTGTATACAGAGCATAATCATTGAGACATCAGAGCATATATCATATATCAAAACATATATCAAAATTTCAAAAACAGATGCTTCTCCCTATTTGTCTTCAAAATAGATAGAGTACTTCTCCCCCTGTATCAGATTCTCCCCCTGTATTAGAAGATCAAAAATTTTAAAACCAAAAATAGATACTTCTCCCCCTTTGCCAACAATGACAAAGTATCATTGAACAATCCTGTTTCCAAAAAAAATAAAAAGTTTATGACAACAATGAATAATACTTGTCAAACACTGATTTATAGTCCTACAAAATTGTTTCATGGATAATGACCAGGACTCAAGTAGGGAGGTGGCCACTTCTTTTTCTATTTCCATCTAGTATACCTGTTCATCCATGGCATCAACTGTGCTTAGCTCCTACGTAATTGTCAAGGCATCCAGGTTCAGATAAAACTTCTGAAGAATTTGCAGATGTGGAAGTAAGACCAATTGTAGCTCCTGCAAATCTTTAGATTGTGTACTGATCTCTTGCTCCATTTTGGCTGACTAGATCTGGAACCAGTGAACGGTTTTCCCATATGTTGCAAAGGAATCATAAGGTGTCTTAAATGTGCCCAAGTAGGACTGTAAGTCCATTTGAAGCTTTTGCATCTTAGCTAGCACATCATCACAGAATAGATGAGGTTGACAGATTTTGCTTAGTAGCAAGTTTCCCTCATCCAAGGCATTCCTTATGTCCTTTTGGTCTTTCAGCAGTTCAGACCGAAGCTCATTCATCTTTTTCACCAGAGCAATGTTAAGAGGCTTTTGGTGCTCTTTCTTGACATTTGCCTCAGGTGCTTCTTTCAAGCTCTGCACCTGATTATCCACTATAGTATATAGCAGTTTGAGTTGTACTAGTGATGATTCAGTGTCAGGAAGATTGGTATTGGGAATTAAACCGGTAAGGGTGTCTACAACCACCTAAATTATGTTCTGTTCCTTTTTCCTATGAATGATTTCAAGGTGCTCTTGAGCAACCTTGATGCTTTGCATAAGCTCTGACTCACTTACAAATTGGAGATCAATAGGACTAGAGATATCAGTCGATTTTGCTTGACTCCGTTGCCTTTGGAGTCTCCATCTGTGTGCTCTCCTTTGCTTTCGCTGCCTTGTCTGCTTCTACCTTCTTCCTTTTCTCTTCTTCTTTCTTCTATTCTTGTTCCCTGTCTTCCTCTTCTTTCTTTTTCCTATCTTCTTATTTCCTCTTCTCCTCTTCTTTCTCTTTCTCTTCCTTCTTCTTCTTTTCTTCCTCTTCCATCTTTTTCTTTTCTTCCTCTTCCTTCTTCTTCTTTTCTTCCTCTTCTTTCTTCTTCTTCTTTTCTTCCTCTTCTTTCTTCCTCCTTTCTTCCTCTTCCTTCTTCTTCTTTTCTTCCTCTTCTTTCTTCCTCTTTTCTTCCTTGTCCTCTTCTTCTTTCTTCTTCCTTTCCTCTTCTTGCTTCTTCTTCTCTTCATCTTTTCATTTCTCCTCTTCCTCCTTTCTCTTCTCTTCCTCTTTTCTCTTTTTCTCATCTTCATCCCTCTTCTTCTTCTCTTCCTATTCTTGAGATGCTTCCTGTGTGTCCTTAGCTTGCTCACCACCCTATTCGGCTTGTTGCCCCTATTCTGTTCCCTCATAAGGTATGTCTTGAGTGACATCTTCTACATCCAGGGCATCGACATCAATAGTGGCGATTGGTTCTTCAACCAGGTTTCCTTCCTCATCAAAAAATTCATCCGGTTTGGATATAGCCGGTTCTTTTTCACTTGGAGGTTGGCCATTTTTGCTTTGTGAGAGTTGATAGCATAATCCATATGCTGATGAGTATCTTTTTCAACATCATCAATTCTCCCCTCCAACAACCAGAGTCTTCTTCTCCTTGTGAAGAAGAGACCTTTATTTTTATCCAGGACATCAAATAATTCTGAATTTAAGAGGTCGGGAAAGTACTGTGCAAAGACTTTCTCCCTAATCTCTTGTTCTTTTTCAATGGCAATGCAGCATTTATTATCTAATGCTTTAAATAAAGAATCCGGTGTCTGAGATTTAATCTCTGATGGCAACCGGTCATTTTTACACAAATAAATAGTGATTTCCTATAATACTTCTTCCTTTTCCTCATCACTAAAATCATCATAATAATCTATTAAATCATGGAGTAATTTTATCCTAATATTCTTAATTGTCCTTTGAAAATGTGTCAAAGGTTTGTATGAGGAGATATCAATATTTATCGGTGTGGATGCTGCCGATTCATTCTTCTTCATTTTCTTTGTTTGTCTGGCCTTCTTTGGCTTTTAATTAGACTCGGTTTCTTTAGAGTCCTATTCATTTGTCTTCGTCTTCCTTTTTCTTTCAAAGACTTTTGTGGATGTTACCTCCAAAAGTGAATGAGAACCGTCCATGTGTCATGATAGATGGCAACATGTCCAGGGACACGTGGTCTTAGAAGAAAGCTGTGGGCCCGCCAAGGTGGAACCGGCGGTATAAGAGAAAGACACGTGGCCAACATTGAGTCGAATGCGAAAGGCATTTCAAGGATAGTGGTTGAGTGCCACATGGTAGCACGTAGCCAATAGAGAAGCGAGACCTAGCATGGAGCCAAAGTTGTTAGTTAGTATAATAGTTGATCAAGTTTCTTTTGATCGGACGGTCAGCGCTATTTCATAGGACAAAGCTACCTGATAGTTATGCTTCGCAAAGTTGCAAAAGAGTGAAAAGAAAGACTTGTAGGAACATTGTGACCCGTTGGAGCGAAAAATATGAATTCTCCTATGAATTCAATTTTGAAGGGACGACTGAAGCATGTGGAATCAATGTTATAGTTAAGACCCTAGGTACAATATATGATTTCCCATCAACCAGGTGAAGATATCTTTTAAAGAATTATTGCAGAGGAGCGGATGTAGAGCTATCTTCTTCAGGTATAGAGCAAGTCAGTTTAGTTGCAGAGCAAATTCCTTCAAGTTAAGAATAGGTTTTCTCATACTCTTGTGTAGCAATTCCTGTGTGGTGTGTTTCAGATAAGATATTGATTTGTCATAGAAGTATTTAGGAGTGGTATTCATTTCTTACGTTTTTTTTAATGGCTCTTAAAAGAGAATTTTCTGGCAAAGTCAATTATTCAGAAAGAAGTGTCTGTGATGATTCTCCTGAATAGTTGACGTTGTCAACTAATCAGGCATCAGAGGCAAAAGAATTAGTGCCTAGAGCTCCCCGTTTAAAGATAGGAGAAGGACTGTATGACAAGGGTAACTGGTTGACAGACCTAGAGGTTGGATTGTCTAGGTTGGGGTTATTTAAGATTGGATTTGGAATGATAAATTCTTCAGCCTCGCAAAATAGTATTTGGGAATTAGATTTTGGGAAATTGGTAGTCCCAAGGGTATTTATGGACATAGATTTGTTGACCTAAATTGCACTCAACTATGATCCAGTCACAAGAAGCATTCAGGATATAAATGGAAAAACCCTTATTGAGATTAATGCTGAAGAATTCAGGAATGCTTTTGGGCTAAATGAGCTCACCAATTTTCTAGAGCCCATAAATTTCAAGTCACTAGCTCAAATTTATAGTGCACAGAGGAATCATCTCAGGAATGGGCCACTCAAGAAATTTTTTGTAAAGATAGGTGGGTTGGCAGTTGTAGGACCCAACACAGAAGAGCCCTTTTCATTGAGTATGTTCACCCTTAGGGCTAAGGGAATGTATTGGGCACTTTGCCAAATTTTGGGAGAAGATGCTGAAGCAAATATGCCAATTCACTACCTGTTAATGATTGCTCAGATTTTGAATCCTTCTCTTGCAATTACGTTTGATTATGCTTCTTTCATTGCTAATGCTATCCATGGAGGGTTAACTAGAATAAAAAATGGAAAGGTGGATAGGCCTTTTGGACGGTACTCACTCCTGATGCATCTATTTTTTTTCAAAGGTGGTGATTACTTTGCCAGTGGATTGGACCTTGTCAAGGAGAAAGAAGGAGAAAAGATGCCAGTACAACTATGGAGTACTATGTTGTCATGGGATAGGGAGCATGCCAATTTTTTGAAGTTTGACAAATACTTTGCATCCAAGATTAGGACTCTCCTCTGCTTGAAGAACCCAAGAATCCCCAAGGTTCTTTTGGAATTCATAAGACCAAAAGAATTCGCAGAGAACATAAAAATTGTTCACAATTGGGGTGACATTTATTTGTATCCAATCTTGATAGTTTTCAGAGTGTTTAGTTTTAGAGGCACCCCATTCTTGCTACCTTACCAGGTCCCTTTCAAAGTAGGAATTTAGAGAGATCCTTAGACAAATTGGTGGTGTACAAGAGGTAGAGCTGACAGGTAGGGGTAAAGGGACTATTTTCCCTACAGTTACCATAGCCCACCAATTTGTAATAACAAAAGGGGGTTGGAATTGCTTTGAGAATTTTCTCAAGCCTTATCATTTGTCTACTGCAGTATCTAGGTGTGCTGATCTAGAAGACTTCTTCAATGGCATGTTTAGAAAGAGAGCAACATGCAGAGGTAGGCCCCATCAATTCTAGTTTCCTGAAGACCTCATTAGAAATGAGTTTGATCTAGATGAGCAGGAGCTAAGGAAAGAGAAATGGGTGGCTTATAAGAAAGCCTTAGATTTCATGCATCAGTTTGATGCCAGCTATGACCCATTGTCTAGATTTTTCCCTCTGGAGGAGAAAATAAAGTTTTTGATTGCTTGCATTGAAGATGTGATGCAAACACTGAAGGAGAAGAGGGAAGCTGTAATCAAAAGAAACCTTGAAAAGGCAAGAGTGATCCTAAGTAGGTCATCTTCTAGAAAAGCAATCCCTCCTAGTGATTATACACTGCACAAGAAATCTAGTTATAGTGTGCTAATGCCTACAATAGGGAAGCCCTCTATCTCTAAAGAAAAGAGGAAGATACAAGATGTCATTGACATCCAAGAGAGCCCAAAGAAGAAAAGGGTAGGGAAAGAAGTACAAGTGGATGCACCTTTGTATTCCCCATCCCAATCCCCTATCCACATAGGAGATGAGCAAGGAGCAACTGAGCAACTCCTACAGTTAGGCAGTCTAGGGGAAATTGCCTACAGTTATGATGAAGTAGAAGAAGGAATGCTAGAAGAACCCCTTACTGCTGAAATGGAAATTACCACCACTGAAGTCAAAGGCCAGGAGTGGGATCCTAAGATAAAGCAAGTAAGTAATGCCTTCTTGGCTGACAACAATTTTGTCACATTAGAAGCATTTATGCAGTTTATATGGAAACAGAACATAGATAGATATAATGCTAGATGTGAAAAGAGAAAAGGTGAGTAGCCTAATAAAGATCCAGCCCTGGTAGAAGAGGAAATAAGGCAAGAGATGATGGAAGAGTTCAAAACCATCACCCCTGAGCAAGGGAGAGATATGGTGGTACAAGCTGGAGTGCTTATTTTAACCGAGTGGGATATAGTAGATGCCGTGGTACTAGACGCAGTGAGGAAGGAGACTAAACCCATGGAGGGAATTACATTCAGTAAGGATAATGTTGCACTCATCATGTGGTCTCTCAAGAGAAATGAGAGTAAGAAGAGCAAAGATACCCTAGGGTCAAGTTACCTTGGTGGGATGATGGTGAAGAGAGTGGAGAGTACAGGGGTAGTGGAAGCTGCTAGCACTGTGCTAGAAACAACAAAATTTAGTGTCGCAGTAGCAGAAAAGGAAGCCAAAGAGAAGGAGATCCTCCAAGTCAAGCTAGAAACAATTTTGAAGGCCTATAATAGTGCTAAGGAAGAGGTAAGTGGTAAGGATAGCATCATTGCTAAGCTGCAGAGCCAGTTGATTGGACAATACCATCAAGGTGAGTCTTCAACACTGATGATCTCCTCTTCTCCTGCAAGACCTCCACCTACTAGCCCTATCATTGAGTTTCCACCATCTCCAGCACCCTCCATCTCTCAAATGGTTGAGATTACTCCTCAAGAATTAGAAAACTTAAAACAGGCTCATGCCTTATATGCAAAGAAGTATGAGGAGAGAGTAAGGGCTACAATTACCAGTTTTGTAGATACAATGAATGCCTCATTTCTCTACAACAATGTAGGTAAAATTTTGGATATATGGAATGAGCTCAAGGGAGACAAAGCCATTTTGACACCTATTTTTGACAAATGGAGGCCTAGGGAGCAAGATTTAGAGTTTATGTGTGTATCTTGTGATGAAGCAAGGGCCAATCCTATCATTAGATCCACTTTTGACATCACTAAAGATTTAGTACAATTAGCAGCAGGGGTGGATAATGTTGATAGGAAAGTCAATTTGTGCAAAAAAGAATATGCTGATCAAATTTTTGAGTTGCTCCCAGGAGTTTTTGCTAGCCCAAATCAACTGAAGGACAAACAAATGTGGCTTAAGGTGGTAGAAGCCAAGTTGTCAGCAAGAGTTAAGGGAATTATTGATCTAGATGATGCTTCTTTCTTTGTTTTGACAATACAAGAGATAGAGAAAATTAAGTCACATTATGGTTTTCTCAATTCAGAAGTCAACAAAAGTAGAAACTCTTGGAAAAGGTTGACCAAGGCTAAGGATAAAGTGATTAATTTCTCATGGCCAACAGAAGATGTGTATGATGAGTGGACCAAAAAATATGCCACCCATGATCCAGAACAGTTGGAGAGCACCCCTGAAAAGGTAGAAGAAGTTACAACCGAATAGCCTGTTGAAGAAACTGCAGAGGCCGAAAAGAGCTTGTAACTTTTTTTTCTGAAAAGCTTGTAACCTTCTTTCTTTTGAAAGAAATGATTGTAACAAACTCTCCTTGAAAATTCTAAAGCTTTGTGCATCCATGTTGTTATAAATGGATACCAAGACTAGAGGAAAGGGGATCGCAAAGAATTGTAAGAAAACGCTGCTAAAATTCATAGCTGAGCTTTTCTAAGTGTAATGGAGAAAATTCCAAAGTTTTTGTAATACTTTTTTGAATAATAATATCAATATGCAGACCATCAGCTTTCAAGTGAACTTTGCGTTGTCTTCAAGTATTCCTGCAATTTGTTTATTTCTTTCATTCTGAATAATCTAGGGTTATTTTGTTTGAATGGGGTTGCAAGGCAATTTTCATTAGATGTGTTCGCTAGCTTTTCTCTTTAGGAGGGAAATTAAAGATGCGGGGATCATTCTTACTGGTGAATTCTTTGTAGGGAACTTTGAATGTTGATGATCATGGTTTAATTTGATATGCATAAATTCTTATAAGTGTTAGGCACATATAAGGATTAATAGAAGTCAAGCCAATGGGATGTGTGAAGGTATTTTGTTTTGGGGAGTATTGTCTAAATTTTAGATGACTCTGTGACCTTGGATATGGCACTGGTATTGATTGAAGTTGTCTATTACATGTTTTGTTGGTCACAATACTAAATATGAGTATAATTTTCATTCTTTTGTTTCAGTTGGTTTCAAGGTGATTAAATCCACTAGTTTTCTAGACTAGTTTGTTGTGGGTTTATGTGTGAAAGTGTGAATTTAGTTCACAAAGGTATACCCACCTAGACTCTGAGCAAGACCGAAGTGTAGAAGGTTTAACTAAACCTTGTCATATGTTGTCTTGATAATTTCCTTATCTTTGAGATCTCGTTTGCACTCAGTTCAATCATATTATGTAAAGGATGTTAAAGAGAATCAGATTTTGAAGACAACAAAAGTGGCGACTCTGCTGGGGAGAGTTACAATAAAAATATAAACGTAGATCTATGTTGAGGCTTATAAAGAAAATTTTTGTGTATTTGTGGATTAGACTGCTTGTTTTCATAATTCCCATAGTTTTGTGGGTGGTGACTCTGTTACTTTTGAACCAGTCCTTGTGAGATACAAATATTTCTAAAAGGAAGACAAGCGAGATGCAAGGAGCAAAAAACACAAGATCATTCATGAAGAAACATCCTCATGAAACCTTGCAAGAAGGTCTGCTAGAATAGTCACAGAGAGGCCAAAAGATATCTGTGTTGCATGAGCCATCAAATGTTACTTGGGTGTAGAAAAACAATAATACTGGTAAGATGCCTGATCGACCTATTTATGCAAAGTCTAATTCATCTTCCAGAGATTCAGAACATGATATATTAGGTTTCCATTCGAGATTGTTTGGAAATATTGATAATGCACCCATTTTAAATCAAGATTTATCTCATGTTAGTGTTTCTATGAGAGATAGAACCAGCTCAAATGCAATTAGGCACTCCATTCCTAGGACAATTGATGGGAACATTAGTTTGATTGACATAGATCAAGTTAATGCATCAGACTCTGAAGAAAACTTCCCTGATGAGGATAAAGTGTCTCAAGAGATTGAAGACTTAAATAGAAGAGGCCATCACTTAATCTCCCTAAGAGCCCAAAAGGAAGCAAATAAGGAGAAGGAAGTTAAAGCCAAATTAATGGAAAGAGATAGGCTTCTTAGACAGATAGCTGATCTTGAAGTATTGGCTAAGGAGAAAGAAAAGAGTGATGAAGAAGGCCCTATGATTAGAGAGATTCTAATTCCCAAAACTAAACAAGCTTGTAAGTCAGTAGTACAGCCAACTAGGGAAGTATTTAATGACTCCTAGCTTCCTAGAGCTAATATGGATAAAGGAAAATAGAAATGGGTAGATGATGGAATAGAATCTAAAATTGCAGAAGAGATCTCTCATAAGCTTCTAGCACATGAGAGAGAAATGGAAAAGATGAGGAAAGAAAAAGAAGATCTCCAAATGGAACTAGAAAAGGCTGAGTTAGAAGCAGCTAATCAAGAAGTAAAAAGAAAGATCAACTACTTAAAGGCTCCCCCTATTACATTCCCATCAGAAGATCTTAGCAATCCTAATCCCCAACACATTTCCCTTCCTCAGGCCAATACACAACCTACAGTACAAGCTAATATTGCCTCAGTAAGTCAAATCCCTATAAATAAATAGTGCACTCAAATACCACAATCTCCAATCCCAAAAGATAAAATGACCATGGGAAATAACAATGCTATTACCCCTTTTCAAAGAAGACCAATCAATTTAGAACAATATAGACAATTGTTCTTTGATGGGATTCCGGGATATCCCAATCATGTTCCCACTGAGTTAAGAGACAGACTCCATAAATTTACTGCGAACAATGCATTTAGTGCTAAGGAGCACCTGAAATTCTTTTGGGATCTAATAAATGATTATGAGATAGTAGATGAAGATGTAATTATGAAACTGTTTGTCCAATTCCTAGTTGATGATGCAAGAGATTGGTACAGAGGTCTCCCAGTCAATAGCATAGGGTCATGGGAAGATTTTAAAAATTGTTTCCAAGAACAGTATGGTGACAAGACTAATGTGAGTTTCATGCTAAATGAATTCAACAATATTAGGAAGTCTGAAAATGAAATGGTCACTGATTTCAATGCCAGATTCCAGAAGGCCATGCACAGATTGTATCAAGTGATGAGGCTAGATGATAACATGTGTCTTAATACATATTATAATGCATTTGATTATAAAATGGCCTATATCTTGAGAGATAAAAATCCCCATAACTTGAGAGATGCTTTTAGAATTGCCATAAATGTAGAAAGTAATAGAAAAGCATCTGGGGAAATTAGGAAGGACAGATGGTAGATTGTGGCAAGAAACCAAACAACAACCTAATAAAATTGCAAAGGAAGATGGTAAGATAGAGAAATTGGTTACTGCTATGAAAGAATTGACTGCCAAGGTTAACAAAAATGATAAACCTCATTATAACTGGCAAGATAGACCCCCTAGATTACATGATATGCCATATAATACCAATTGGAAAGATGGTAAGCCCCAAATTGAGAAGCCTAAAATTGCCCAAAGCCAAGACACTCCAGATCCCTTGAAAGGGAAAAATGTTCACAATATAGAAAATACTCCTTGATGTATTGCTTGTGATGGACCACATTCTCCTCATCAGTGTGCATTGGCTCAAGCTCTTGAAGAATCTATGAGACCAGAAGCAGAGCCTGACATTAATATGTTTGAAACCATCATAGAAAGTGACAAGGAATTTGTGCAAAGTGAATACAGTGATGTGCTCGATAATGAAAGGCTAGTGCAAGGATAGTTAACCTTAGATTGGCATCCTACATTGAATATGGTAACAATTTAGGATGAAGAGGTTCATCTTAGGAGGCCTAGTGAGGAAAAAGTTAGAAATCTCACTAAAGCTGCAATTTCCAAAGCAAAACACAATTATAACTTAAGAATCACTAAGAGAGATACTGATCAGGGTGAGCCGGTTTCTATGTTCGTAAAGGAAGTTACTAAAAAGGGGGCATCAAGTAGTGCTACTACTGTTCCTAAGGTCAATCAAGAAAAAGGGGAACAAGTTAAAGATGTACCCAAAGGCAAAGATGATAAAAATGTTGGTGATGTACAAGGAGCAGAGATAGTAAAAAAAGCAAGTCAATTCAAAACAGAAAGAGTTAGAGCTAACACTGAAATGTGCAATAGTTCTACATTTGACATGGCCCAAGCTCTTACTCAAATGAAGGTCATTGTTCCATTAGTAGAATTACTAAAGATTAAAGAACATAAGGATGCAGCTTTGTCTTTATTGTCTAGTATATCTGATAGTGACATGGTCTTACCCATCGGTTCAGCTAAAGTTGGAAAGGATCAAGAGTTCCAAACCCTAGAGGTTTATGTTGGAACCACTATCACTCAGGATCCTTCTCAGGTAGATCCCTTCTATGTTACCTTGTTAGTAAATAACCGGTTGATTAAAAACTGCATGATAGATTCAGGAGCTACTGCTAATGTAATGCCCTATGGTGTTATGAAAGAATTAGGGTTATTAGTAACCACTGTGTATGGGAAGTGCTATGCCATGGATAACAGAGAAGTGCCTATGATAGGTATAATGAAAGATGTAGAAGTAAAAATAGCAGCCTTCCCTGAAGCCACTTACAAAATGGATGTTATTGTTACTGACACTAAACCCCACTATGGTATGCTACTTTCTAGACAGTGGGCAGTAGCAGTAGGGGGAAATGTCAACCTGGACTTATCTTATGCCACCATTCCTATTAATGGTAATCTGGTCAAATTCTACAAAGAGCCACGAGCTCCTAGGGTGATAGAAAATGTAGACCCTAGTATGCTTAATTGTATGATTAATGTAGACCTAGATAACTTCAGACTTCAACCAGTTTTACCTCAATTGAAGAATACTGACCCTATTGTGATCAAGTTACAAGCACAATAATATAGATTGTGGTAGATGTATTTTGATGGAGCTTGCTCCAAGGACATATCAGGGGTAGGGGTTCTTTTTGTGTCCCCATCAGGTATAACTTTTAAGTATTCATTTTTATTGGCATTCCAGTGCACAAATAATACTACAGAATATGAAGCCCTGTTATTAGGACTTGAGGTTGCAAAAAGGCATGGAATCCAATTGTTGAAAGTAATGGGGGATTCAAAATTAGTTGTCTCTCAGGTCAGATCTAAATATGCATCCAAGAATGATAGATTAAAGCAGTATAAGAATGCTGTTTGGGATGTTATTGAACATTTTGATGCATTTTCTATCAATTGGATAGAGCGAGCAAAGAATATTATGGAAGACTTCCTAGCTAATGTCGCTTTGAAAAATAATGATGCAACCCTAACCAGTATCTCCACTGTGGAAATAAAATCTAGGCCTGCTATTCCTGACAATGTGTACAATTGGCAAGTTTTTGCTGATGATGAAGACATTCTTAGGTTTATTCAATGTGTTGATGATTATGATGGACAAAAGATTGATTGTAATGCATTGGTGGAAGTGGTAGACAATAGAGAGATAGTGTTTGGAAATGATGTGGTCCAGTTGGAAACTAATGAAATACCTAAAGGGCTAGTAGAGCTGGAGAGAATGTTCAGTTATAATGATAGTCACTTACATCAGCAGTCTACCACCAAGTTGGAAGAGTTAGAGGAGGTAAACCTGGGGACAGAATCATCCCCTAAGTTGGTATATATTGGAAAGAAGCTACCCCCTCATGTCAGGACTAACCTTATTAATTTATTGAAAAGGTATAAACATGTTTTTGTTTGGTCTTATGAAGACCTAAAGGTGTATAGACAAAATCTTTTTCAGCATGAAGTTCCTTTACTTCCAGATGCTAAGCCTTTCAGACAAAAACAGGGGCCTATCAATTCCTTGTTAGAAACTAAAATGCAAAAAGAGTTGACCAAATTGAGAAAAGGGGGGATTATCAAACCAATAAGGCATTCTTCATGGGTCTCCAATTTGGTCCCGATAAGGAAGAAGAATGGAGACATCAGATTGTGTGTAGATTTTAGGAATTTAAATGTTGCTTCCTTGAAGGATAACTACTCATCCCCAAATATGGAAGCCATACTATAGAGAGTGACAGGATGTGATCTTTTATCCATGATGGACAGTTTCTCAGGATATAATCAAGTGTTAGTAAAGGAGTCTGAACAATTTAAAACAACCTTCACTACTCCATGGGGAACTTATGTTTATGTGAGAATTCCATTCGGGTTAAAAAATGTTGGAGCTACATTTCAGAGAGCTATGGATGTAGCTTTTAAAGAAGTCACTAACATCATCATGGTGGTTTATCAAGATGACCTAACTTGTTTCTCTAAGAAGGCTGATGATCATTGTGGATATCTAGAGAAGGTGTTCAATAAAGCCTTGGAATTTGGTGTATCACTAAATCCCAAGAAATGTCATTTTGGGGTCACTAAAGGAAAGCTACTGGGACACATAGTTTCCAAGGAAGGGGTAAGGATAGACCTTGAAAGAATTGAAGCAATCAATAAGGTGTCTGAACCTCAAAATGTGAAAGGTATTCAATCTTTTTTAGGCAAAGTAAATTTTGTTAGGAGATTCATTGCAAACTTTGTAGAGATAGTGAAGCCTATTGTTAAGATGCTTAAGATGGATACCAAATTTTGTTGGAACCAAGAAGCCTCAAAGGCTTTTGCTAAAATCAAAAAGGCTATTCAGGAAGCACCAATGCTAAAATCTCCTGATTACAGTAAACCTTTTTCTGTGTTTTCTTTTGCTTCATATCATACGGTGGCTACAGTATTCCTACAAAAGGACAATGAGGGATATGAACATCCCATAGCCTTCTACAGTAAGTCTTTGCAGGAAGCATAACTAAAATATGAGACCATGGAGAAACAAGCTTACGCTCTAGTTAAAGTTGTTAAGGCTTTTAGGCCATACTTAGTGAATGCAAATATCATTTCCTATGTCCCAAATGCTAGAGTTAAGGATATTTTGTCTCAGTCTGAGGTTACAAGGAAGAGATGCAGATGGATCAACAGAATTCAAGAATTCAACTTAGAGATAAAGATCACCAAATTGGTCAGAGGTTTAGGTTTGGCTAAGCTCATGACTGAATCTAATCTCATGAATGTAGAAATACATAATGTTGAAGTTGGAGATGCTTTAGTCACTAGTATTGAGAGGCAACCTTGGTACTCAGAGGTAGTCCAATTTTTAAAAGGTGCCACATTTTCAGAAGAGATGACACACAATCAGAAAAGAACTCTGAAACTCAAGTCCCAAAAGTATGTGCTCATTCAGGGTGATCTTTTATGGAGGAAAAGAGATGGAGAGCTACTAATGTGTTTGGATGAATTTCAAGCTAAATAGGTGTTGACTAAAATGCATGATGGAGTATGTGGAGGTCACCACTCTACTAAGACTATTGCTGGTAAGATAATCTAGGCCGGATACTATTGGCCCACTTTATTTAAAGATACTCATGCATATGTTCAGAAATGTGACCCATGTCAGAAATTCTCATCCAAGTTGAAGTATGAAGGAGCCTTACCCCTAAATCCAGTCTCTGTAGAAGCTCCTTTTGTCCAATGGGGCATTGATTTTATTGGAGAGATTGTTGATAGGTCAGGGAGAGGTCACGGATGGATCATAGTGGCCACTGATTATTTCACCAAATGGATAGAAGCCATCCCTACAAGAAGAGCTACTAGTAAAGTTGTCATTGATTTCCTGATGGATAATGTTGTAACTAGATTTGGAACACCTACAAAATTGGTGATGGATAATGCCATGTGTTTTAGATCAAAAGAGTTTGTAGGCTTTTGTACTAGTCACGGTATACTCATGTCATACTCTTCACCTTATCACCCTCAGGGGAATGGACAAGCAGAATCCAGCAATAAAAGCCTATTGAATATCATCAAGAAAATCCTGGAAGAGAATAAAAGATCTTGGGATCAAAAACTAAAGTTAGCTCTGTGGGCAGATAGAATAACAATCAAGAAATCCATTGGAATGTCACCTTTTGAACTAGTCTATGGTACCCAAGCTAGATTGCCGATAAACAATCTTCTTCCAGTTTATAAATTTTTGCAAAATGAGGACATGGAGATATTTGAACCAATGGAAAATAGAATGATCCAAATTGTAGAAATGGAGGAGCTTAGGACTTCTGCCCATAAGAGAAATTAGAAGATCCAGTTGCAGTCAAAATATCTTTTTGATAAAAGGACATCATTAAGGAAGTTTCAAATTGATGACATGGTTCTTCAGTGGAATGCAAAAGGACAGGATAAGGGAAAGCACAAGAAATTTGAATCACTATGGATTGGCCCTTTTGTGGTTTATGACTTGAATGGTAAGGATTCATATTTCTTGAAGAATATGAATGATGAAATATAGGAATTTCCAGTGCATGGACAATTCCTGAAACATTATTTCTCTTAATGTCCATGCATGGTAGGTCCTTTGTTTGTACATATTTTGTTCCTTTCCTACTTTTCTAGTTTGGTCTGTGTTTTGGTCTGTTTCTCCAGAGTTTCTGAGTTTTCTTGTGTTGACCTTGCGATCAACCATCCCCAGTCAGAGCCGCTATTATCACTGATTAAAAATGGGTTTTTCTTTTCCCATAATTGGCTATGGTTTTTGGAAATTTTGAGTAAGGCGCATTTTCAATTGCTTCAGCTTTGTGTAGGGTCTTGAGGGTTTAGGGTTTTTGATTTTAAATAACATAATGTCTATTTAAAACCCTCTGGTTTCTATTCTTTTGTTACTTTATCCACTTAAGTAATGGGTCATGGGATCGTAGGAAGTGTCCCCCCTTGTCATTTGCCTAAGCGGTCATGTTAATTAATCAAAAAAAATTTATGCCTTAAGTGTAATCCTCCTAAATTTCTCGGGCCCAGTAACTAGTGTGCATCTCGCGGATGGATCTACGGCTTTCTCTATTTCGCTAGGCGAAGTTGCACGTAGTTTAAAACCAATGAAGTTGCGAAAATGACATGACATGCCAACTAGGTGGTCTAGCTGGTCGATGAGGGCGAGTAAAATGGTAGCACGCGGCATAAGCTACAACAATCAGCAAGTCAGGATTAAAGGTTAAAAGGTGGGTCCCAGAGGTGAGTCACATCGCGGGTTAGGAGATGACATGGCAAATACAGGTGTCAAGAATTAATTGGAGCCCAGTGCTTTTTCTCAGAAAATAAAAAAGTGACACGTCAGCTCTGAAGATGACTATACACCAGGTGTTCGAAGTGAGTCAAAGGGCCCACCCCTCCCGAAGCCTATTCGGATGGTTAAAAGCTGATCAACTAAAAAATGATCTGATGGCCCGCGCTATTTTGCAAGGGTAAGATGCTCGTGCTTTATACCCTCCAAAATAGAAAAAGTGAACGAGAACCATCCATGTGTCGTGATGGATGGCAACATGTCTAGGGACACGTGATCTTAGAAGAAAGTTGTGGGCCCGCCAAGGTGGAACCAGCGGTATAAGAGAAAGACACGGGGCCAGCGTTGAGTCAAATGCGAAAGGCATTTCAAGGCCAGTGGTTGAGTGCCATGTGGTAGCACGTAGCCAATAGAGAAGCAGGACCCAGCGCAGAGCCAAAGTTGTTAGTTAGTATAATGGTCGATCAAGTTTCTTTTGATTGGACGGTTGGCGCTATTTCGCAGGATCAAGCTGCCCGATAGTTATGCTTCGCGAAGTTACGAAAGAGCGAAAAGAAAGACTTGCAGGAAGGTTGTGACCCATTGGAGCGAAAAATACAAATTCTCCTATGAATTCAATTTTGAAGGGACGGTCGAAGCATGCGTAATCAATGTTGTAGTTAAGACCCTAGGTACAATATATGATTTCCCATCAACCAGGTGAAGATATCTTTTCAAGAATTTTTACAGAGGAGCAGATGCTGAGCTATCTTCTTTAGGTACAGAGCAAGTCAGTTCAGTTGTAGAGAAAATTCCTTCAAATTAAGAACAGGTTTTCTCATACTCTTGTGTAGCAATTCCTGTTTGGCATGTTTTAGATAAGATATTGATTCGTCACAGAAGTATTTAGGAGCGGTATTCATTTCTTACATTTTTTTAATGGCTCCTAAAAAAGAATTTTCTGGCAAAGTCAATTATTTAGAAAGAAGGGTCTATGATGATTTTCTTGAACAGTTGACATTGTCAACTAATCAGGCATCGAAGGCAAAAGAATTAGTGCCTAGAGCTCCCCGTTTAAAGATAGAAAAAGGACTGTATGACAAGGGTAACTGGTTGAGAGACCCAGAGGTTGGATTATCAGGGTTGGGGTTATTTAAGATTGGATTTGGAATGAGAAATTCTCTGGCCCTGCAAAATAGTATTTGGGAATTAGATGTTGGGAAATTGGTAGTCCCAGGGGTATTTATGGACATAGATTTGTTGACCCAAATTGCACTCAACTATGATCCAGTCACAAGAAGCATTCAGGATATAAATGGAAAAACCCTTATTGAGATTAATGCTAAAGAATTCAGGAATGTTTTTGGGCTTAATGAGTTCACCAATTTTCTAGAGCCCATAAATTTCAAGTCACTAGCTCAAATTTATAGTGCACAGAGGAATCATCTCAGGCCACTCAAGGAATTTTTTGTAAAAATAGGTGCGTTGGTAGTTGTAGGACCCAACATAGAAGAGCCCTTTTCATTGAGTATGTTCACCCTTAGGGCTAAGGGAATGTATTGGGCACTTTGCCAAATTTTGGGAGAAGATGCTGAAGCAAATATGCCAAATCACTACCTGTTAATGATTGCTCAGATTTTGAATCCTTCTCTTGCAATTACATTTGATTATGCTTCTTTTATTGCTAATGCTATCCATGGAGGGTTAACCGGAATAAAGAATGGAAAGGTGGATAGGCCTTTCAGATGGTACTCACTCCTGATGCATCTATTTTTTTTCAAAGATGGTGATTACTTTGCCAATGGATTGGACCTTGTCAAGGAGAAAGAAGGAGAAAAGATGCCAGTACAACTATGGAGTACCGTGTTGTCATGGGATAGGGAGGATGCTAGTTTTTTGAAGTTTGACAAATACTTTGCATCCAAGATCAGGACTCTCCTCTACTCAGAGAACCCAAGAATCCCCAAGGTTCTTTTGGAATTCATAAGACCAAAAGAATTCGTAGAGAACATAAAAATTGTTCACAATTGGGGTGACATTTATTTGTATCCAGTCTTGATAGTTTTCAGAGTGTTTGGTTTTAGAGGCACCCCATTCTTGCTACCTTACTAGGTCCCTCTCAAATTAGGAATTGCAGAGATCCTTAGACAAATTGGTTGTGTACAAGAGGCAGATCTGACAGGTAGGGGTAAAGGGACTATTTTCCCTATAGTTACCATAGCCCACCAATTTGTAATAACAAAAGGGGGTTGGAATTTCTTTGAGGATTTTCTCAAGCCTTATCATTTGTCTACTATAGTATCCAGGTGTGCTGATCTAGAAGACTTCTTCAATGGCATGTTTAGAAAGAGAGCAGCATGCAGAGGTAGGCCCCATCAATACCAGTTTCCTGAAGACCTCATCAGAAATGAGTTTGATCTAGATGAGCAGGAGCTAAGGAAAGAGAAATGGGTGGCTTATAAGAAAGCCTTAGATTTTGTGCATCAGTTTGATGCCAGCTATGACCCATTGTCTAGATTTTTCCCTCTGGAGGAGAAAATAAAGTTTTTAATTGCTTGCTTTGAAGATGTGATGCAGACACTGAAGGAGAAGAGGGAAGCTATAATCAAAAGCAACCTTGAAAAGGCAAGAGTGATCCTAAGTAGGTCAGCTTCAAGCAAAGAAATCTCTCTTGGTGATTATACACTGCACAAGAAATCTAGTTATAGTGTGTTGATGCCTACAATAGGGAAGCCCTCTATCTCTAAAGGAAAGAGGAAGATACAAGATGTCATTGACATCCAAGAGAGCCCAAAGAAGCAAAGGGTAGGGAAAGAAGTACAAGTTGATGCACCTTTGTATTCCCCATCCCAATCCCCTATCCACATAGGAGATGAGCAAGGAGCAACTGAGCAACTCCTACAGTTAGGCAGTCTAGGGGAAATTACCTACAGTTATGATGAAGTAGAAGAAGGAATGCTAGAAGAACCCCTTGCTGCTGAAATGGAAATTACCACCACTGAAGTCAAAGGCCAGGAGTGGGATCCTGAGATAAAGTAGGCAAGTAATGCCTTCTTGGCTGACAATAATTTTGTCACATCAGAAGCATTTATGCAGTTTATATGGAAACAAAACATAGATAAATATAATGCTAGATGTGAAAAGAGAAAAGGTGAGCAGCCTAATAAAGATCCAGCCCTGGTAGAAGATGAAATAAAGCAAGAGATGATGGAAGAGTTCAAAACCATCACCCCTGAGCAAGGGAGAGATATGGTTGTACAAGCTGGAGTGCTTATTTTACCCGAGTGGGATATAGCAGATGCCCTGGTACTAGACGCAGTGAGGAAGGAGACTAAACCCATGGAGGGAATTACTTTCAGTAAGGATAATGCTGCACTCGTTATGTGGTCTCTCAAGAGAAATGAGAGTAAGAAGAGAAAAGATACCCCAGGGTCAAGTTACCTTGGTGGGATGATGGTGAAGAGAGTGCAGAGTACAGGGGTAGTGGAAGCTACTAGCACTGTGCTAGAAACAACAAAATTTAGTGTCGCAGTAGCAGAAAAGGAAGCCAAAGAGAAGGAGATCCTCCAAGTCAAGTTGGAAACAATTTTGAAGGCCTATAATAGTGCTAAGGAGGAGGTAAGATGTAAGGATAGCATCATTGCTAAGCTACAGAGCCAGTTGACTGGACAATACCATCAAGGTGAGTCTTCAACACTGATGATCTCCTCTTCTCCTACAACACCTCCACCTACTATCCCTATCACTGAGTTTCCACCATCTCCAACACCCTCCAGCTCTTAAATGGTTGAGATTACTCCTCAAGAATTAGAAAACTTAAAACAAGCTTAGGCCTTATATGCAAAGAAGTATGAGGAGAGAGTAAGGGCTACAATTACCAGTTTTGTAGATACAATGAATGCCTCATTTCTCTACAACAATGTAGGTAAAATTTGGATATATGGAATGAGCTCAGGGGAGACAAGGCCATTTTGACACCTACTTTTGAAAAATGAAGGCCTAGGGAGCAAGATTTACAGTTTATGTGTGTATCTTGTGATGAAGCAAGGGCCAATCCTATCATTAGATCCACTTTTGACATCACTAAAGATTTAGTACAATTAGCAGCAGGGGTGGATAATGTTGATAGGAAGGTCAATTTGTGCAAAAAGGAATATGTTGATCAAGTTTTTGAGTTGCTCCTAGGAATTTTTGCTAGCCCAGATCAACTGAAGGACAGACAAATGTGGCTTAAGGTGGTAGAAGCCAAGTTGTCAACAAGAGTTAAGGGAATTATTGATCTAGATGATGCTTCTTTCTTTGTTTTGACAATACAAGAGATAGAGAAAATTAAGTCACATTATGGTTTTCTCAATTCAAAAGTCAACAAAAGGAGAAACTCTTGGAAAGGGTTGACCAAGGCTAAGGATAAAGTGATTAATTTTTGATGGCTGACAGAAGATGTGTATGATGAGTGGACCACAAAATATGCCACCCATGATCCAGAACAGTTGGAGAAAACCCCTGAAAAGGTAGAAGAAGTTACAACCGAATAGCCTGTTGAAGAAACTACAGAGGCCGAAAAGAGCTTGTAACTTTTTTTTCTGAAAAGCTTGTAACCTTCTTTGTTTTGAAAGAAATGATTGTAACAAACTCTCCTTGAAAAGTCTAAAGCTTTATGCATCCATGTTGTTATAAATGGATACCAGGACTAGAGGAAAGGGGATCGCAAAGAATTGTAAGAAAACGCTGCTAAAATTCATAGCTGAGCTTTTCTTAGTGTAATGGAGAAAATTCCAAAGTTTTTGTAATACTTCTTTGAATAATAATATCAATATGCAGACCATCGGCTTTCGAGTGAACTTTACGTTGTCTTCAAGTATTCCTGCAATTTGTTTATTGCTTTCATTCTGAATAATCTAGGGTTATTTTTTTTGAATGGGGTTGCAAGGTAATTTTCAGTAGATGTGTTCGCTAGCTTTTCTCTTTAGGAGGGAAATTAAAGATGCGGGGATCATTCTTACCGGCGAATTCTTTGTAGGGAACTTTGAATCTTGATGATCATTGTTTAATTTGATATGCATAAATTCTTATAAGTGTTAGGCACATATAAGGATTAATAGAAGTCGAGCCAATGGGATGTGTGAAGGTATTTTGTTTTGGGGAGTATTGTCTGAATTTTAGATGACTCTGTGACCTTGGATATGGCACTGGTATTGATTGAAGTTGTCTATTACATATTTTTTTGGTCACAATACTGAATATGAGTATAATTTGCATTCTTTTGTTTCAGTTGGTTTCAAGGTGATTAAATCCACTAGTTTTTTGTACTGGTTTGCTGTGGGTTTATGTTTGAAAGTGTGAATTTAGTTCACAAAGGTATACCCAGCTGAACTCTGAGAAAGTCTGAAGTGTAGAAGGTTTAACTAAACCTTGTCATATGTTGTCTTGAGAATTTCTTTATCTTTGAGATCTCATCTGCACTGAGTTCAATCATATTATGTAAAGGATGTTAAAGAGAATCAGATTTTGAAGACAACAGGTTCTTCAGCCGATGCAATCCTCTCCAAGTAGGTTCCAGTCCTTTTAGCCTTTTGATCAAGAGGTGAGGCAATAAGGGTTGATGCATACCCTTCTAGCATATCATACATAACTTCATATCCCATTGGCTCCACTTCCTTCATTCTAGGCTCAACATCCTCCATTAAGCATTTGTCCACCTAAATGGTGAAATAGATGTCATCTTCGTATTTCTTAACTATATCACCTGAGATTCTTACCCTTTGACTCATCTTTCTTCTGAACTCATCAAAATATTTGTTCAGTACTTCAGGGTAACTAGTTCCAATGGCATGTATGCTTTCCTTGATCTGCTTGGTTACCAGTTGGATAGGAGACCACTAGACATCTCCTACTCCAGGAAAGTAGCCTTGGAAATAGAAGAACAACCCTATCAGTAGTTGTCCAAACTTAAACCTCGGTGCATTGTCCTGTTTGATAGCCTTTATATTCAATAGGAGTTGCCTCTGCATACCGGTGCATAAGTCAAAAGATGCATCCTCTTTAATCATCCGGTAAGTGGCATTTACCGCTGCAGCAGATAGAAAATTAATCCTGTTGGCTGAAAATGTTCTGTAGCCTATCACCATGCAGGCATATTTCACCAGGTCATCCTTGATAGGATTAACTATCATACCCCATGAGTCACTTGCTGAACCGGTGAGCTTGGCCATTTCGGTTTTTCTTACCGTTCTTAGGGCTGGCACTTCCCCTATGTTGCAAAAACTAGTGACTGCATAAATTTCCTGAGGCGTGATATCATGCGTCCTCTCTAGGTACATCTTGTCATCGTGGACTCTGCTCAAAATGATCCTGATATGATCCTCTATAAAATCTTCTAGAAAGTATACTGCATTATGGAGTTTCTTCTTCTCTAAGATAGTAAACTCCAGTTTGATCTTTTTGTCCTTGCCGCAAAATAAACCTAACTAGGTGTGAATAGCTAAAGACCCTAGGTCTTCTATTTTGCAATCAATATAATCTAAAATTCCTTCTTCAACTATGACTCTAGCCAGAACTTGTGATAAGACATTATATTTGGACTTCCTTTAAATAAAACTTTCCGACTGAATGGATGTACTAGAGCTGGTATGAGATGCAGAAGCCATTGTTGAGTATTTTTAAGAACACAAAAAATACCTTTACAACATGAATTTAGGGCTTCCTAATTTTGCTTCACTTCACTCTCTATCGGTTGCCAAATCATCGCTTTGAGTTCTCCATGACCACTTGCAAACTAGATTTGATTCTCCTTCAAGATTATCAATTTCTTGAAATCTTAGCTCAAATAGCCTTTTCTTCGCTTTGCACTTGAAAACATTTCTTCACTCGAAAATAGATAGTGAGAAATGATTTGAAATATGCTTTTATACATGTCTCTCACCTACCACCATTAATGCTCCTCTATTAGGGTGAAAACCCTAATTTGCCTCTTTTACCATTTTTGGTCTTCTGTCGAGCGATAGGTATCACATACCAGTTAAGGTCTTTTACTGGTGTAACCAAGGGTTCACAATCATTTTGCCATTTTCTCCCCCTAAGCCTCTTTGGAGCTTAGTTTACCGATTCTGATATTTCCACACTAGGTGCAGAAATTGTTTCCTCTTCCAACATTGTTGGTTTCTTCCTCTAGGTTTTGTTCATGTCCGCTTGAACTTTTTCAACATCAATTTCTCCTTTTTGAGTGACCGGTATATCATCAGATATACTCTTTCTGCTTTTGCAGAATCTTGCAATGTGACCTGGTTTGTTTCAATGATAGCAAACCATTCCAGGTGCTCTCCAAGGTCTATTGTTGATATTTCCATTCTTCCTTCTGCATGTAGCTGCAGTGTGTTCATGTCCATGACAAATCCAACAATTTTCTCTCCATCCGGTTGTCGGTTGATAACCATTATTGCTTGACTGATAATTGTAGGCATTGAACTGGTTAGGGTTCTAGTTTACAAAAGATTCCGGACCAGCTCCTTGGGTCCTCTGAGGATATCTTCTGGTATTGTTCTTGACAGACCTGCATTCAGATGCTCTATGCCTAAACTTGTTGCATGCATAACAATGACCATTGAACTTATTGGATCTAGGTACATTGTTGATAAAATATGGAAAATTATTGTAGGCTTTTCTCCTACATACATTGGCAATGTGTCCTTCTTTAAGACAGTTAAAGCAAATAGAGTTGAATTTTTGCTTACCTTTCCTTTGAGTGTCGGTTGCTTCTTTGATGCTTTAGCATTTGTTCCTGAGGATTCTCCTTCCTCATGTCAAGAGAAACCAAGACCATTGGTATTATTTACCGATCTAGATGACTCAAGCTTTTTCTCTAGCTTGACAGTACTTTTGCCAAACTTAGCAAGTATTTCCTTTAACTCAGAAAGTTCTTTGGAAATAGCAGTATTTGTCTCCATTAGACTTGCATTTGCAGAGATGGCTATGTTTAGTTCACCTTGCATATCTTCCTTTTCCATCCTGCTCTCATGAAGGCGAGCAGTCAGTGCACTAATCTCTTGTTTCAATTTGGAGATCTCATGATCTCTATCCTTTACCCGATCTTCAGCTTTCCTATGGTTCTCAAGCTCTTGACTAAACCGGATAGTTAGTCCTTCCAACTCCTTTCTCAGATTGGAGTTTGAATCATTCAGCTTATTTACTTCTGCAATCATGGCTTCCATATTTGCTTCATCTTCAGAACTACTTTTAGATAGCTCCATTAGCTTCTCAGCATGTTCTCTCCTTTTTGCTTGAGTTGCCTTGTATTTGACAATAAGATCATCATAGGCTTTCTCAGAGTGAGTGAGCCGTTGAGTAAGTTCCCTCAAAGTGTATTCCCCCATATCTCTTTCCAAGTGGTTAAACTTATAGAAAGGTAGGCTCTGATACCAATTGATGAATACTAAGAGGGGGGGTGAATTAGTATGCCAAAAATATCTATACTTAAACGCTTACACAGTCTGAAGATAAACCAATAAAATAGTCTAACAGACAGACCGGTTATCACACATGCAAACCAAAATGTGAATAAAGAATTCACCCACAAAAGAAATACAACCATAACACAAGATATTTGATGTGGAAACCCAATTGGGAAAAAAACACAGTGAGATGGAACTCACAAGTCACTATCTGCAGAATAGAAACCAGACCGGTTAAGGTCAGACCGGTTAAGGTCTTACAATATTCTTCACCAGAATAGATCCTATTAAGAATCTCAATCTCTATTAGGAGATAAGTCCGATTAAAGACTACCTTGTTAGAGGATTTCAGATTCATAGAAGTGAACCACCTTGTTAGAGGATTTTACAAAGGCTTTGAGGCCTACCCGGTTAAGGGCTACAAACTTGTCAAAGATGTGAGTAATCAACAAGTGTTTGATCTATCTTTTAGCACAGACTGCTTGGTTAGATTCAGTATAGTTCACTACTAATGCACTCCAACATTACTTTAGTCTTCTATATCTCTTTCTGTTTACAACTCAATCTTCTCAGATAAGATTGCTTTTACAATAACTCAACAATCACCTTAAACCCTAGCCACAACATAAACCCTTTCAGTAACAGCAACAACCACCCAAAACCCTACACATGATGTCCTTTTAAAGGAATCTGATTTCATGTCAGTCCAATAGGATTACATTACAATTTCCTATGTTCAATGAATCTAGACATACTCAGTAACATGACACAAAAATCACCGTCAGTGTGTCGGCACCATCAATCAATTGGTGGGTTGGTAACTCATCACAAAATGTTGGTTGGTCACTCATCATAGAGTATTATCGGTTCATACAAAATACTGGTTGCCAGTTTGACAAAACTGAAGACTGGTAAGAATGTTTATGCCACTTTGCTCTCTTGTACTAGTTGAGATCTATGAACCGCTTGGGGTCGACATGTCGCTTTAGACCAGGAAACACATTCTACAAAATCACTAGTCTAAAGAATAGAATACAACATACCAGTTGGAACAAATACCGGTTGAGCTCTAGCTCATACATATAAAGGGGTTCTCAGTACAAGTGTATGTCCATCAATGACAATCACAAAATAAACATCAAAAATGCCAACACTAATGATTCTTTTTACACTCCTAAGAAACCTGCTATTACTGTGCAAGGAGGTTATCCTACTAAGAGCCCTTAATTATCATACAGTTTCTCATACCTACAACATGAGAAACAATAGGCAACCTAATCCTCTTCTAGATACCCCAGCTTTACTTCCTCCCTCTCAACCTACTATTATACAAGCACCTCGTATATCATAGACTTTTAGTAAGGAGTATGATCTTGTTGAAAAACTTAAAGCTACTCCTACCAAGATTTCTATTTGGGATTTGGTTCAAACTTCACCTGCTTATCATGAGATGTTTCAAGATTCTTTGAAAAACCTAGATGTCCCACCTGCAGTGACACCTAATAATATGGCTTCTTTGATTGATCCTACAAACAAACCCAAAGTTCAAATTATATTCACACAAGTCGAGTTACCTTCTCATGAAATCCAACATCAGTATGATCCTCTTATGATTGTGGTTATTATCAACACTAATTCTATAAGATGGACCTTTGTGGACAATGGATCTGGCCTTAATGTTTGTAGTGTTGACTTATTGGAAATGATTAATGTGGATCACTCTCTCATTGAACTTGCTTCTCTTTCTATTCAAGGCTTTGATAATGTTGATAAACAAACTTTAGGTGTCATAACCTTGCCTATTAAGGTAGATCATGTTACTTTATCTACACCTATTCATGTCATGCCTGGTAATTTGACATATAACATTTTATTAGGGAGATAGTAGATTCATAGCATGCAAGTTGTGCCCTCAATTTTGCATAAGCAAGTCAAATCTATAATACGAGAAACAATAGGCAACCTAATTCTCCTCTGGTTATTGCAACTTGTCTTCTTGATCCTCAACCTATTCTTCCACAATCACCTCATATTTCACAAACTATTGGTAAGGACTATGACCTAATTGAACAACTTAAAGCTACTCCTACCAAAATATTGTTGGCAATATTGCATTATAACAGACAATGAAAGATTGTTGGCATTTCTTAAGGATATTGAGAAGGTTGTTGATGATTATGGATATAACTGATTAAAGATGTTTTACTATCTTGATATTATTATTTTGTCATTGATGTCAAGAAATTGATTTTCTAATTCAGTATGATGTTGCCATATCTTGAGAAGTATGATATGAAGATTATAAAGATGTCGATAAAAGACACAGGAAAGAATATGATGAATAAGGGGATGAATAAGGTATTCAATGGGCAATTGCTACCGAGTTAGAAAATGATGAGATCATGATGTTTTATATTGTTTTAACATCATAGATATGTTGTAAATTGTAAAGGTTAATACTATACTATGTTATCAAGCAAAGAACCTAGTCGATAAACCCTAAGGTTATCGCTACCGGTTAATGAAGGCAGAGTGTCTACCGAGTGAAGTTTAGTATTCACCGAGTTCTTACCGAGTTGTAACCGAGATATAATAGAATGCACTAAATGTTTTCATGCGGTATTTAATGAAGGAAGCTGATGAGCTAGAGCAGATCAAATGATTGGTAAGCTGTGGAAGAAGTTTGTTAATGAATCTAAGGCAATGAAAAGTCAGCATGAAGATCTATAGCTCAAATTGAACTGCAATACCCTGGCACAAGTTCCAAGACTATTATGCAAGTTCCAAGGTGGGGTAAAACATTTTCAGATCAAAAGATGCATTGAACCTTGACAAGATTGAAGATCTGATGGCTATGATTGATCATGGGAAATGTGATCAAGGAGATTAAGTGGTTACCTAATTGTTTATAAATAGGAAACTGTTGATAAACAATGTATGCAGGCAAGTGTATGCACAATGATGCTACATAGTGATTACCGAGCATAGAAGCTTGAAGACCTGTTAGAATAACAAAGTATAGAAGCCCAACAGATAGACAAGATTAGTTCTATGTCTAGATTGTATTGAACAAATAGGAATCTACTTTAGCATTTTAGATGTGAAGTTGTAGATAGATTTTTATTACTATTATTTTGTGAAAGTGATAGAAAATCTCTTAATCGAGTGGACTTAATAGTCTTATATGTAAATCCTCTAGCAAGGTGACATTGTGATTGAGTGTTTGAAATCCTTTGACAAGATCACTTCTAACAAAGTGAAGATCCTAATAGACCTGAGGGTCCCTTAACTGGGTCACATCTAGCAATGTGTTTGTAATCTTTAATAGGATTTTCTTTTAACCAAGCATACTGTAGAAGAGTATATTCCTTAGTGGGTCCAAAATCCCACAGTGGTTTTTCCCTATTGGGGTTTCCACGTTAAATCTGGTGCTATGAGGTTTATATTGTTCATATGCTTTTGAGTTTGCATGGTTTAAATTTTTAGTTATATGACTGATATATATGTTACCGAGGTTGAATCTGATGTTTTTATGGATGATTAAGTTTGTATGATTCACCCCCCCCTCTCATCTTGTTGGCTATTGAATCTGTACATATATTAAGTATTAGAACTATCAATTGGTATCAGAGCTTTGGACTCCGGAAGAAAAAGTTTAAAGGTACTTGAGGAAAAGATCCAAAGATGTATAAGAGGGATGCACCGAAGCTGAACAAGTCAAGTTTCTCTACATGGTAGAAAAGGATGAAGCTACATCTATTAGGAGTTGGAGAATATGTTGTATACTATTTGGAGAATGATTTTGGTACACCGATCACCTATCCATTGACTTTGCAAGAGATAAAGGCAAAGAAAAAACATATTCAAGCAATGATTGAAATAACACCTGCATTGACCGATTCAGAGTTTAATGATCTAGAAGGTTGCAATGATGCAAAGGCAATGTGGGACAAGCTCATATCAGTGTATGGAGGAGATGAACATGTTCAAAGAGAAAAAGTGGACAATCTGAGAGGACAACTTGAATCTATGAGGATGAATGAAGGTGAGAACATAACCCAGTACAGTACAAGATTAAAGGAGATTGTTAATCAAATCAAAGGAGTAGGTGGAACAATTGAAGAAAAGGATATAACAAGTAAGTTGTTAAGAACCCTTCTACCAGCTTATGCAATCCGAGTCTCTGCAATCAATGAACTAAGGTCTGTACCTAATATGCTAGTTTCTTTAAATGCTACTATTGGTAAGCTACATGCATTTGAGTTAAGTAATTTTGATAATAGTGGATCTTCAGTAAATGAAGTTGAATCTACATTTAGTTCTTTTCATCTTGATGAATCTAATAATTACAATGAAAGAAAGTATAAGTACTTTGAAGGAGATCATAGTGGAGCAAGTGAAAGATTTTGGAAGAACATGGAAAAAGTACACAAACTGTATGAAGAAATCAGAAACCAAGAAGAATTTGAAGCACTATTAGCCAAAAGGTTACCGAGAGGCAAAGGTAAGTATAAAGGAAAACTACCTTTTAAATGTTTCAATTGTGATAAGATAGGACATATGGCTTCTAACTATCTTGACAAAGATTTTACTGAAAAGAGAGATTACCAAGATGACAGACAGAAAGATAACAATTACAAAGGACATCGAGACTTCAGAAGAAGAGATAGAAAGGCATACTTAATAGTTGATGAGGAATCTGTTGGGGGTCCCATAGATACTGAGAGAGGGGGTGAATTAGTATCTAACTAGTAATAAGAATTTATTAAGTTAAAACATGCAGAACATAATATAACAGTGTACCGGTATGCAAGAAATAAAACAATAAATAGAATCAAGAACATCCACATGAAAAGTACACCATAACACAAGATGTTTAACAAGGAAACCTGGTGTGGGAAAAACTTTGGTGGGATTTGTGACCCACAATATTCACTCACTGGCCAATAAGAGAATATTACTTACAATAGGGGCCTACACATGCAAGAAGGCCAACTGCCTAGAGCTCACTGCTCAATGGGAAGTCAGACTGACTTACAATAAGGATTATACTAATCCAATAACTTGTACTGCTTTACAATAGCATCTTCAATGCTAGGTTCAGTACCAGTTCCTACTCTATTCTTTACATATACCCTTGACCTATATTTCGCACATTAGGTCTACCTAATAATTTTCTTTTTGCTCAGGCCAACTGCCTAGAGCTCACTGCTCAATGGGAAGTCACACTGACTTACAATAAGGATTATACTAATCCAATAACTTGTACTCCTTTACAATAGCATCTTCAATGCTAGATTCAGTACCGGTTCCCACTCTATTCTTTACATATACCCTTGACCTATATTTCGCACATTAAGTCTACCTAATAATTTTCTTTTTGCTCCTTACATCACTTCTCCAAATGTCTACAATGATCTCCTTTATATATGAGTCATTTTACAATTTTCCAAGTCGGCTTACAATAATAAATAAAATATTACATAACAAAAATCCTGTTGGCCTCTGTGCCGGTATACATCTTTTCTTCTATGCCAGTGCTGGTGTAGAGTGATCTGTTGATGTTGGTGCACTGTCTTGTTGGTGTAATGTTTTGCCGGTATAATGTCTTGCCGGTGTGATGTCTTGCCAGTGCCATAGGATTGCAAGGTTGCCATCAATGACAAAACCTTCAATCACATACAATTTCTCATTGGAGTGTGCATATGCCAACAATCTCCCCCTTTGGCATTGATGGCAACACTCATGAGAAATTTCAAAAAGTATCAAAAAATGTGTAGTCCAAAAATGTGAGAGCTCCCCCTGAGCATATGATTCCCGTGTTTTGAATTTTCTCATCCCACTATTCCCCCTTTGGCATCAATGACAAAGGTTGTCAAGATGTCATTAGAGTTTGTAGGTTCAGCTATCCATATCCTCAACCTTGTAGTTGGGTAGTTATTATCTGAAAAAGATCTCCCAAAATTAAGTTAATGTTATCCATAAACTTCTTACTGTCTTTTATTGCTGTCTCAGTTCTTTTTACTGTACCGATGAGATGCTACAAATGCTCTGCCGATGTTTTGCTTCCTTGTGTTAATGCCTCTGAAATGTCCTTCTGTAGAGATGCTAAATAGTCCAATCTTGGACTCAGTTTAGATCTCAAATGCTTTGCCTTGTTTATTATTCTCTCTTTCTCTCTTTCCAATTTGAACAATTCTTCCTCAAAATTTTCTATCTTCTCTTCAAAAACTGATAATGAATCAGGTGAGTTTACAAAATTGTCTGCAAGCTTATTTATCTCATCCTGTGTCTTGCTTATTTTCTTGTCAATATCTATAGTCAAAATTTTTTTTTACATGTATCTTTATACATATTTTTGTATTCTTTCAACAAACTACATAGTTCCGGTAGAAGTGTGTCAAAATCTTTGTTACACTTCTTTATTTCCTCATCAAAGAATTTTTGTTTCTCTTTCTCTACCTTATCCTTTACTGATTCTTCCTTTATTTTCTCAATGTTTTCAGAAATATATTTACACAATGTATCCAATTGTCCTAAAGAATCTTTATTATCTATATTACAGTTGGGAGCTATTACCTTCAAAATTGGTATAGAATCATCAATTACCTTATAGGCCTGTGAGCTCCAGTCAGTTATTTTCTTGATGGAGTCAAGTAATACCTCAGTTACATTTGTTGACTTGAATGTTGATGATGATCCAATAATCTGAGTGTCAGTGGAAGTAACCATGCTTGTATTGACCTATGGTAGGTCAGTTTGTGTCTGCATTTCTTTTAGCACTAGTTTTCCTACTTCACTACTTACCGGTGGCACTGATTCCTTATGTATCTATTGTTTCAGAGCCTTTAGCTCTGTTGGTTTTTCTATATATTGTGTTGTCTCTATCTATGCCTCAGATTCTACCTTTTTCTCTATATCTTCTACTAGTTTCTTTGTTTCCCTTGCTACCGAAGTCTCATTTGCCATATCTGACTTATTAGATATATCTTTATCTACTATTATGTTGATTTTCTGAGTATCAACATTTACAGTATACAAGACTTCTAAATTAGGATTGCTATCCTCTACATCCATACTTTCTGCTGCCGGTTGATCTTCAGTAGTTGTAATTTTCACTGGTGGGGGTAGGTTGTCTTTAACTTTTATGCTTGGTGGTGCACCAATTTTTCCTTTCCCCTTGTCCCTATCTTTTTGATATACCTTTATAGGTTTAGGGTTCTTGTATTCTTCTTGTTTTTCTTTATCAACAAGGAATATATCCCAACCATTTTCTATTTCCTCTGTGACTTCATTGACTCTTCCTACCATTAATGAAATATATCGGTGTTCAGTAGAGAAGATTGGCTGGTTTGCTTGAGCAATCAAATCACAAATTTCCTTAGGAGAGTTTACCAGATATACAGCAAGTAGCTTCTCAATTTTTATTTTCTTGTCTAATTCTATCACTGCTTGCCTTCTGGCCTCAAGTCTTTTGAATAAATCATCTAGAATTTCATTTGCTACTTCCATTAAAAATTTCTTGTATATGTCCATATGCAGTATCACACTATTCTCAACTTTCTCTTTCTCATCAATAGTTAGAGTATCATAAATTTTCTCTATGTTTTTTAGTTTTCCTTCCTTTGTGATTTCATTTAACAGTATATCAAGAGGTGTCAAGTCACTATTTGTCCTTTTCTTTTTCTTTGGTATCATCTTTTTCTTTGGTGTGGCCTTTCTAACTGAAGATCTCACTGCTTGTTGCTTCTGCCTTGTTCTTCTAGGTGAAGGAGTGGTTGCTGATGATGGATCTCTTTTTCTAACAACTCTTTTAAAATTTGCTAGCATGTCACCTTCTGAAGAAGTACCTATCGGTGATAGGTGAGTTTCAGGTTGTGGAGCCGCCAACTCATCCTCTATTATGCCAGTTTTCTTCAGTACATCTTCCTTAATGGCCTTTGCTTGCCTGGATCCTTTCCTTACAAATGCCTCAAACTTCTTTACTCTTTTCTTTGATTGTATTTGGCTTTCTATGGTCTCAGCACTATCAAATACTTCTTCCTTAGGTTCATTGGGGGCTTCTAGAAGTGCTTTAGCATATGTTTCAACTATGTGGTCATCTGTTTCATAGCCCATCTCGGTTACCCAAATTGTCCTTGGGATGACCGCTTCCATCTAGATTTCATCTTTCTTAATAACAAAGCATATGTCATCTTTGTATTTGTCTACTATTTTCTGAGATAACCTTATTATTTGCTTCATTTTGGTCTTCAATGCTTGGAAAAAGTCATGAATATTGTTCTCCTTCTTCTCACCCATGTTATTGAATAGTTTTGTCAATTGCTTTCCTACTGGTATGTCATATCCAAGTTCTTTATAACCTCTACTGGGAACCTTTTTTGTTATGTGTAGCATTAGACATACTAACAAATTTCCAAATCTGAAAGTTCCTTTCTTGTCCTTCTTGATTTTTCCAAGGTTGTCAATCAGTTCATCCTTTAACCATTCACAGATGTCAATTTTAGCATTATCTATTACCATATCATAAGCACTCTTAATGCATAAACTTGAAACTGAGTTAAGTCTGTTGGCATGAGTGGCTTTGTAACCTAATATCATACTTATGAATCTCACATTGATATCTTTTACATCATTAACCCTTAGAGATCTCTTATCGAATGTTGCACCAGTTAGTTTTGTAACTAGGTCATTTGGAACCTTCTTGGTTTTATCTGGTCTCTTACCAGTGGTCGGTAACCCTGTGATAGCTTTCACAACTTCCTTGGTGATTTTATGGATTGCATCTAGCTAAAAAAATTCTCTATGAACTCTGCTTAAAACTATCCTAATCACATCCTTAGGAAATTCAGGAATGCTAAGGATTTTTGTGAATCCTAGGGTTTCAATAACCTTGTGTTAATCTTTAACATTACTGGTATCATCACATATTATAGTTTTATACATGGTTTTGATCTCCTCATCTCCTAACTCTTCAATGTTATAGTGGATGTACATTCTAGGGTCTTCAGCATATACAACTCCTTTAGGGATTTGAGAGAAAGTACCTAGGGTATCATCCTTCTTTGCTATCTCGGGGACTAATTGAAATACGGGCCTAGGTCTTTTGATTACTTCAGCAACAGTAGGGTTTTCTATGTATTCAATTGTAGAGGTGGATGCCATGATTAAATACCTTTTTTTGCCTTGGGTGGATGATTGCTTGGAGTGTGCTTGCTTCTTGCTCAAAATGTCTTAGCTCAGAATCTTTGCACTCTCTGAAAATTTGAAATCACGGTGAAATGAAATGGAGCCAAAACCTTATTTTTATAATGTCTTTTCACCATCTACCACATTTATTATATGCCAGTTAAGTATTCACTTAACATTGTCTACCGGTAATAAGTAATTTTCAACTTCTTATCTCTAACCGAGGGAATAATTAGCACATGTGTCATTAGATTACCAAACCCTCAAGGAAATTTTCTTCAATTAAATGAAGAACTTCCTGCCCGTGGAGCACTGCTCTATCCTACCGATGAGGCATCACTTTGTCCTATCAGTGAAGCATTGGTTGGTTCTACCGGTGGAGAAGTATTCCCAATATTTAGATCAACTTTTCTAATCCATTGTTTTGAAAATTCTTGCTTAACCTCTTCAACTTTTTCTTTACCTTTCAAGCTAGCACTTTTGTTGTCTACTGGTGTACCTTTACTTCTACAAAATTTAGCAATATGCCCAGTCTTGTTACATGCGTAACAAGTTACATTATTCTTCTGAATAGCTTTCCCATAACCTATGCCGGTTTGTGTTCTGCATTGATTTGATAAATGTCCAAATCTTCCACAAACATAACATCTCACATTCATTCTGCAGTTTTTAGAGTTGTGACCAACTTTGTTGCATTTTGAACATTGACCGGTGGATGTATTGATATTCTGATAATTCATAGATCTACATTCATTTGCTCTATGACCATACTTATTATAGTTAAAGTATTTTCCATTGAATTTATAAGAATTAGGTTGTCTTACTACTTTGCTGTGATCCTAAGTATTTGCAGTACCAGAGCTTTCACCAACTTCAAAGCCAATTCCAGAAGTGTCACCTTTAGGTTTTTTATTCTTCAGTAAGGTACCAAGTTCCTCTGAGCTTTTCTTGAACTTTTCTTTGTGGTGATTTGTAGTTTCCAATTCCCTTTCCAAGATTTCTTTTTGTCCCATCAGTTTATTTGAGTCATTCTGAGTATGCATCAAATCTGTCTTCAACATGTCATTTTTATAGCTAAGTCTTGTGTTCTCATTTGCTGTATCACTTAGTCTTCTAGTCAATTCTTCTTCATTCTTCTTCCTATCCTCAATCTCTTTGCAAAATCTCATAGTCATATCGTGCATTTCATTTTTTGTTGTCATGATCTCTTGTTTCAATTTGCTTATCATATCATTAAGTGATTCCTTTTCATCATTTTCATTTTGTAGTTTTTCACAAAGTTCTCTTCTCTTATTTCTTGCAACGGTAAAATTTTATTGAAGTGCCTAAATGATATCCTGAGCAGCTCTTAAATCATCTTCTAATTTGATATTTTTCAATTTCTTTGCATCATAGTCTATAAGAGCTCCTTCAAGTTACTTCATCAGATTTTCCATCTTTATTGGTGTCAAGATCTTCCTCAAGTTGTTAGGCTTCTGAAAATAGAGGACCAGGCTCTGATACCAATTGTTGAGGACCCCACATATAGTAAGAGGGGGGGTGAATCAGTATCTAACTGGTAATAAGAATTTCTTAAGTTAAAACATGCAGAACATAATATAACAGTGTATCGGTATGCAAGAAATAAAGCAATAAATAGAATCAAGAACATCCACATAAAAAGTACACCATAACACAAGGTGTTTAACAAGGAAACTTGGTGTGGGAAAAAAATTGGTGGGATTTGTGACCCACAATATTCACTCACTGGCCAATAAGAGAATATTACTTACAATAGGGGCCTGCACATGCAGGAAGGCCAACTGCCTAGAGCTCACTGCTCAATGGGAAGTCACACTAACTTACAATAAGGATTATACTAATCCAATAACTTGTACTACTTTATAATAGCTTCTTCAATGCCAGATTCAGTACCAGTTCCTCCTCTGTTCTTTACATATACCCTTGACCTATATTTCAAATATTAGGTCTGCCTAATAATTTTATTTTTGCTCCTTACATCACTTCTCCAAATGTCTACAATGATCTCCTTTACATATAAGAGTCATTTTACAATTTGCCAAGTCAGCTTACAATAATAAACAAAATATTACATAACAAAAATCATGTCAAACTCTGTGCCGATATACATGTTTTCTTCTGTGTCGGTGCTGGTGTAGAGTGATCTGTTGATACCGGTGCACTGTCTTCTCGGTATAATGCTTTGCCGGTATAATGTCTTGTCAGTGTGATGTCTTGCTGGTGCCATAGGATTGCAATGTTGCCATCAATGACAAAACCTTCAATCACATGCAATGTCTCATTGGAGTGTGCATATGCCAACAAAATCTAACAATGATAAAACAGATGAGACTGATACAAAGGAAGTTGTTTATGTGGCTATCAAGGATGGCTCAGATGAAGAAAGGTATGAAGAAAAAGCCCTAATATCTCACATAAACACTAATGATTCTTGGATTATAGATACTGGATGCTCACATCATATGACAAGAGATATACACAAGTTTGTTATGTTAGAAGATTGTGATGGAGGCTATGTTAGATTTAGTAATGATGCACCATGTCCAGTAAGAGGTAAAGGATCTATAACAGTTCTTAATAATGCAAGATGCAATGATGTTTATTGGGTTGAACGTTTGAAATACAATTTGTTGAGTGTAGCACAGCTAAACAACATAGGTTACCAAATAGAATTTCAGAAAGGAATTGTCAAAGTTCATGACAAGAATGGAAAGTTAGCTGCTACCGGGACACAAACAAAAGGTAATACATTTCACCTTGACTCAACTCAAAATATGTGTTTGCATGCAAAAATTGATGATACCTGGTTATGGCATAAAAGGTTTTGTCATGTAAATTTTGATAATCTGATCAAAATAAGTAAGAAGCATAGAGTAAGAGGTCTACCGAGTCTTGAAAAACATGAGAATGCTATGTGTCGAGGATGCTAGATGGGTAAGATGACAAGATCAAGCTTTACAAGTAAGTCTTACACTTCTAAGGGAATTTTAGATCTAGTGCACACTGATCTTTGTGGTCGTATGAAAGTTCAAAGTTATTATGGTGATAAGTATTTCATATTATTTGTGGATGACTATTCAAGGATGATGTCAGTAATGTTTTTAAAGGAAAAATCATAAGCTTTTCAAATGTTTAAAAGGTACAAGGCAAGAGTTGAAAATGAAACAGGAAGACAACTGAAATGTCTCAGATCAGATAGAGGAGGAGAGTTCACATCTGATGAATTCAACTTATTCTACAATGATCATGGTATTAAAAGACAAGTCTTTGCACCGAGAAATCCACAACATAATGGAATAGCTGAAAGAAGAAATAGATCTATTGTAGATTGTGCTAGAACACTAATGATTGAAAAGAAGGTGCCACAAACATTTTGGAGAGAAGCAATAAGCACAGCTGTTTACACCTTGAACTGAGTTCAATTGAAGAAAGGTACTTTGAAGACACCATATGAAATCTGGTATGATAATAAACCTAATGTTAGTTATTTTAAAATCTTTGGAAGTAGATGCTATGTTCATAAAGATGATAGAAATGGCAAGTTTGATCAAAAAAGTGAAGAAGGAACATTTCTAGGTTATTCTTCCAAAAGAAAAGCATTTAAATGTTTGATTAAATCATCTAACAAAATAGTAGAAAGTGTAAATGTGAAAATTGATGAATTTGTAGAAAGAGATGATGAAGGAAATTTCAAGGAACCAGAAGACTATGATGAATTTGTCTATGTTCAATTGAGAAGTCCTACCAAGAAAACTGTTAAGAAAATGAAGAGAATATCCAGTTACCGAGTGATGAAGAAGATCATACAGAGCCTACCGAGCCTGTATTAGCCAAGTATGTCAGAAGACATCATGCACCAAGTCAGATTAGAGTAGACAAGGATGATCTAGTGATAACAAGGAATAAACTGAGACAGAACACATGTTTGATATTTGAACTTGAACCGAGAATAGTAAAAGAGGCATTTAACAGTGAAGATTGGGTAAATGCTATGATAGAAGAGATTGATCAAATCAAGAAGAATGACACATGGACACTAATCCGAAGACCAAAGGACAAAAATGTAATTGGTACAAAGTGGATTTCTATAAACAAGCTAAATGAAAAAGGGGAAGTCATTCGAAACAAAGCAAGATTAGTTTGCAAAGGTTATGCTCAAGAAGAAGGAATTGATTATGTTGAAACTTTTGCACCTGTTGCTAGACTTGAAGGAGTAAGAACATTGTTGGCCTATGCTACTTTCAAGAACTTCAAGCTATATCAAATGGATGTCAAATCTGCATTTCTGAATGGAATATTAGAAGAAGAAGTTTTCATTGAACAACCTGAAGGATTTGTTGAAGACAATAATAAAGATCAGGTATGTAAATTGAACAAAGCTTTATATGGTTTGAAACAAGCACCAAGAGCATGGTATGAAATATTGCGCTCTTATTTGATTAAGATTGGTTTTATAAGGACAAGTGAGAACAACAACATGTACATGAAGAATGATGAAAATGAAATACTGATCTCAGCCATATTTGTTGATGATATTATATTCTGTGGAAATGACTCTTTATGCAAGAACTTTGGAAATGAAATGAGCAAAGAATTTGAGATGTCATTAATCGGTGAGATAAAGTATTTTATAGGTTTACAGATATTGCAAATGAAAAATGACATTTTCATTACTCAATCCAAGTACATAAAAGAAATCTTGAAGAAATTTGGAATGGATGATTCAAAACCAGTAAATACTCCTATGACTAACAAACTATAAATTATCTAAGAATGATGAATCTGCATCTGTTGATGAGACACTCTACCGATCCATGATTGAAAAACTACAATATGTTGTTCATAGCAGACCAGACATAGCACATGTGGTAGGTATAGTTGCAAGATTCTCTACAGATCCTAAGGAAACACATATGACAGCAATCAAAATAATTTTTAGATATTTGAAAGGCATAGAGGATTATGGCTTAGTATATCAAAAAGGAAATGATTTTTATTTAAAAGTTTATACTGATGCTGATTGGACAGGCAACATTGATGATAGAAAAAGCACAAGTGGAGGAGCTTTCTTTTTAGGAGAAAGACTAGTGAGTTGGCTTAGCAAGAAACAAGGATGTGTTTCACAGTCAACAACAGAAGCTGAATATGTTGTTGTAGCATTGAATTGTACCAACATTGCATGGATCAAACAACTGTTGGAAGGTATAAATGAGAAAGTTACCAAGCCAGTAACTATATTCTATGACAATACCAGTGCCATTAATATTTCAAATAATCCTGTTATGCACTCTAAGACAAAGCACATATCTATCAAATATCATTATCTTAGAGAAGAAGCTCAAGAGAAGAAAGTGGTGTTGGAGTATGTTAGCACAAAGGAGCAAATAGTAGATATCTTCACCAAGACACTACCAAAGGACACTTTTGAATATCTCAAAAGTAAGTTAGGGGTCCTACCCCTATCTTCTACTCACTGACCGAGTTCAGTGAAAGCACCAATCCGATGACTCTAATGAATATCTTTTGGGAGTTGATGTTGAATTATACACTTTAGGATTTTTTCTAAAAGTGTACTAGAATTAATACAGGAATTATGCAAGGAACAAGAATTGAAGACAAATGCTCTGACCGAGACTCGGTTGATACACAACAGCATGAAATAACTTCTTACAGAAAGAAATTATGTTTTAGTTATTTTCTTTTTGGCATTGTTGTCAAAGGGGGAGAAGACTGAGAGAAGACCTATCAGGGGATAAGACTAAGAGAAAAATTGAGCAGACTATAGATTGGGAAGAAGACTAAAGAAATGAGGAGAAATCTAATGTATGGGGGAGAACATTTCAGCATTTCAGAATCACAACAATCTGAATCTACTAAGGTCAAATGAGTCAAATCAATTGGTTTTGCCATCAATGCCAAAGTGGGAGATTGTTGGCATTTCTTAAGGATATTGAGAAGGTTGTTGATGATTATGGATATAACTGATTAAAGATGTTTTACTATCTTGATATTATTATTTTGTCATTGATGTCAAGAAATTGATTTTCTAATTCAGTATGATGTTGCCATATCTTGAGAAGTATGATATGAAGATTATAAAGATGTCGATAAAAGACATAGGAAAGAATATGATGAATAAGGGGATGAATAAGGTATTCAATGGGAAATTACTACTGAGTCAGGCAATGATGAGATCATGATGTTTTAGATTGTTTTAACATCATACATATGTTGTAAATTGTAAAGGTTAATAATATACTATGTTATCAAGCAAAGAACCTAGTCAGTAAACCCTAAGGAACCTAGTCGGTAAACGCTAAGGAACCTAGTCGGTAAACTCTAAGGTTATCGCTATCGGTTAATGGAGGTGGAATGTCTATCGAGTGAAGTTTAGTATTCACTGAGTTGTTACCGAGTTGTAACCGAGCTATAACATAATGCATTAAATGTTTTCATGTGGTATTTAATGAAGGAAGCTGATGAGCTGGAGCGGATCAAATGATTGGTAAGCCATGGAAGAAGTTTGTTAACAAATCTAAGGCAATGAAAAGTCAGCATGAAGATCTACAGCTCAAGTTGAACCGCAATACCCTGGCACAAGTTCCAAGGTAGGGTAAAACATTTTCAGATCAAAAGATGCATTGAACTTGGACAAGATTGAAGATCTGATGGCTATGATTGATCATGGGAAATGTGATCAAGGAGATTAAGTGGCTACCTAATTGTTTATAAATAGGAAACTGTTGATAAACAATGTATGTGGGAAAGTGTATGCATAGGGATTCTACATAGTGATTACTGAGCATAGAAGCTTGAAGACCTGTTAGAATAACAGAGTATAGAAGCCCAGCAAATAGACAAGATTAGTTCTATGTCTAGATTGTATTGAACAAATAGGAATCTACTTTAGCATTTTAGATGTGAAGTTGCAGATAGATTTTTATTACTATTATTTTGTGAAAGTGATAGAAAATCTCTTAACCGAGTGGACTTAACAGTCTTATATGTAAATCCTCTAGCAAGGTGACATTTTGATTGAGTGTTTGAAATCCTTTGACAAGGTCACTTCTAACAAAGTGAAGATCCTAACAGATCTGAGAGAAATCCCTTAATTGGGTCACATCTAGCAATGTGTTTGTAATCTTTAATAGGATTTGCTTTCAACCGAGCATACTGTAGAAGAGTATATTTCTTAGTGGGTCCGGAATCCCACAGTGGTTTTTCCCTATTTGGGTTTCCACATTAAATCTGGTGTTATGAGGTTTATATTGTTCATATGTTTTTGAGTTTGCATGTTTGACAGTTTTGGTTATATGACTGATATATATGTTACTGAGGTTGAATCTGATGTTTTTATGGATGATTAAGTTTGTATGATTCACCCCCCCTCCTCTCATCTTGTTGTCTATTGGATCTATACTTATATTAAGTATCAGAACTATCAAATATCCCTCTGGGATTTGATTCAAACTTCTTCAAATCATCATGGAATGATACAAGATGCATTGAAAACATTAAATGTTCAACTTACAGTGACATTTAATAATATGGCTTGCTTGATTAATTCTATCACAATGCCTAAGGCTCATATTGTATTTATACAAGATGAGCTACCCTCTAGTTTACAACAATAAGACATACACCTTGTTAGTTGATAACAATCTGCAAGCTCCGTTAAAAGTTGGATCTTCTTTTTTAACTACTTCCCATTCTTCTCCCAATCCTCCTACTTCTTCAAATACATCTATTTCCTTTAATGAACTTGTTCCTTCTATTACTCTTGATTCTTCTACCCAATATAAATCTCCTCCCAAAGATATTTTTCTCTCGAAGGAGTTCTCTTAGATGATGATTGTGTTAGGACCCAGAGGCAACTAAGAGGGGGTGAGGATGAATCATTTATCTATTAATTTCACCCCAAATATACTTTAACCAAGCTTGATGATAGTTCTGATACTAATTGTTAAGTACATATGCCAAACTAACAAGATGAGAGGGGGGGTGAATCATACAAACTTAATCTTCCATAAAAACAACAGATTCAACCTCGATAGCTTAAATAGATATATGTAATCAAAACTGTAAAACATGCAACCTTAAGAACACATAATCATAACAACACTCATAATACCGGATTTAACTTGGAAACCCAAATAGGGAAAAACCACTATGGGATTTTGGACCCACTAAGAAATATACTCTTCTAGAGTATGCTCGGTTAAAAGAAAATCCTATTAAAGATTACAAACACATTGTTAGATGTGACTCAGTTAAGGGATTTCCCTCAGATCTGTTAGGATCTTCACTTTGTTAGAAGTGACCTTGTCAAAGGAATTTCAAACACTCATTTAGAATGTTACCTTGCTAGAGGGTTTACATATAAGACTGTTAAGTCCACTCGGTTAAGAGATTTTCTATCACTTATAAAATAACAGTAATAAAAATCTATCTGCAACTTCACATCTAAAATGCTAAAGAAGATTCTTATTTGCTCAAAACAATCAAGTCATAAGACTTATCTTGTCCCTCTAGTGGGATTTCTAATCTTTTATTCAAACAGGTCTTCAAGCTTCTGTGCTCGGTAATCACTATGTAGCATCCCTATGATTACACTTGCCTGCATACATTGTTTATCAACAGTTCCTTATTTATAAACAATTACTAACCACTGAATCTCTTTGATCACATATCCCATGATCAATCATAGCCATCAAATCTTTAAACTTGACCAGGTTCAATGTATCCTTCGATCTGAAAATTTTTTACCTCGCTTTGGAACTTGCATACATTTCTTGGAGCTTGTGCTAAGGTATTGCGGTTCAATCTGAGTTGTAGATCTTTCTGATGATCTTCCTTTACCATAGATCCTTAATAAACTTCATACGGGGCATGCCAATCATTTATACTATTCCAGCTCATCGGCTTTCTTCATTAAATAATGCTTTTAATAATTTAATGCATTCTATTGCATCTCGGTTGCAACTTGGTAAATACTACACTTCACTAGGTAGACATTTCGCCTTCATTAACCGATAGCGATAACCTTAGGATTTACTGACTAGGTTCCTTAGGGTTTACCGACTAGGTTCTTTGCTTGGTAACATATTATAGTATTAACCTTACAAACAATAGCATATGTAGGATATCAAAACAATCTAAAGATCATGATCTCATCATTGTCTAACTCGATAATAGTTGCCCATTGAATAACTTATTTCTCCCCTTATTCATCACAATCTTTATGTGTCTTTTACCGACATCTTTATACTCATCAAATCATACTTCTTAAGATATGGCAACATCATACTAAATTAGAAAATCAATTTCTTGACATCAATGACAAAATAATTATATTAAGATAGTAAACATCCTTAATCAGTTATATCCATAATCATCAACAACCTTCTCAATATCCTAATTGAAATGCCAACAATCTCCCCCTTTGGCATTGATGGCAAACCAATTGATTTGATGTAATTGATTCGGATTGCTGTGAGATTCTAAAATGCTCTCCCCCTGTCATCAGACTTCTCCCCCATACAATAGTCTTCTCCCCCTTTGACAACAATGCCAAAAAGTAAAGAACTAAAACATGATTTGTTCCACTGAGAAGTGAATACCTTGTAGTTATGTGACAACTCAGTCTCAGTCAGAGCATTATGTCTTCAATTCCTGTTCCCTGTATTTGTTTCCTGCACACCTTTATAAAATATCCTAAAGTGTGTACATAAGCATCAATCCACACATTATATTCTATAGATTCATCAAATTGATGCTTTCACCGAACTCTGTCAATGAGTAGAAGATAGGGGTGGGACCCCTAACTTGCTTCTGAGATACTCAAAAGTGTCCCTTGGCAATGGCTTTGTGAAGATATTTGCTATTTGTTCCTTTGTGCTAACATACTCCAACACCACTTTCTTCTCTTGAGCTTCTTCTCTAAGATAATGATATTTGATAGAGATGTGCTTTGTCTTAGAGTGCATAATAGGATTCTTTGAAATGTTAATGGCACTAGTATTGTCACAAAATATAGTTACTGGCTCAGTAACTTTCTCATTTATACCTTCCAATAGTTGTTTGATCCATGCTATATTAGTACAATTCAATGCTGCAGCAACATATTCAGCTTCTGCTATTGACTGTGAAACACATCCTTGTTTCTTGCTAAGCCAACTTACTAGTCTTTCTCCTAAAAAGAAAGCTCCTCCACTTGTGCTTTTTCTATCATCAATGTTGCCTACCCAATCAGCATCAATATAAACTTTTAAATCAAAGTCATTTCCTTTCTGATATACTAAGCCATAATCCTCATTACCTTTCAAGTATATGAAAATTCTCTTGATTGTTGTCATGTGTGTTTCTTTGGGATCTGTAGAAAATCTTGCAACTATACCTATTGCATGTGCTATGTCTGGTCTGCTGTGAACAACATATTGTAGCTTTCTAATAATGGATCAGTAAAGTGTCTCATCAATAGATGTAGATTCATCATTCTTTGATAGTTTACAGTTGGTAGTCATAGGAGTACTTACTAGTTTTGAATCCTCCATTCCAAATTTCTTCAAGATTTCCTTTATGTACTTGCATTGAGTAATGAAAATCTCATTTTTCATTTGCAGTATTTGTAAACCTATAAAATACTTTATCTCACCAATTAATGACATCTCAAATTCTTTGCTCATTTCATTTCCAAAGTTCTTGCATAAAGAGTCATTTCCACAAAAAATAATATCATCAACAAATATGGCTGAGATCAGTATTCCATTTTCATCATTCTTCATGTACATATTGTTGTTTTCACTTGTTCTTATAAAACCAATCTTGATCAAATAAGAGTGCAATCTTTCATACCATGCTCTAGGTGCTTGTTTTAGACCATATAAAGCTTTGTTCAATTTACATACCTGATCTTTATTCTTGTCTTCAACAAATCCTTCAAGTTGTTCAATATAAACTTCTTCTTCTAATATACCATTCAGAAATGCAAATTTGACATCTATTTTATATACCTTGAAATTTTTGTAAGCAGTATATGCCAACAATGTTCTTACTCCTTCAAGTCTTTCCACAAGTGCAAAAGTCTCACCATAATCAATTCCCTCTTCTTGAGCATAACCTTTGCAAACTAGTCTTGCTTTATTTAGAATGACCTCACCTTTTTCATTTAGCTTGTTTCTGAAAATCCACTTTGTACCGATTACATTTTTATCCTTCAATCTTGGGACCAATGTCCATGTGTCATTCTTCTTGATTTGATCAATCTCTTCTATCATAGCATTTATCCAATCTTCACTATTAAATGCCTCTTTTACTATTCTTGGTTCAAATTCAGCTATCAGACATGTGTTTTGTCTTAGTTTGTTCCTTGTCATCACTGGATCATCTTTATCTCCTATAATTTGACTTGATGCATGATTCCTTCTGACATACTTGGCTAATACAGGCTCGGTAGGCTCTGTATGATCTTTTTCATCTCTCGGTAACTAGACATTTTCTTCATTTCCTTCAGCATTTTTCTCGGTAGGACTTCTCGGTTGAACATATACAAATCCTTCATAATCTTCTGGTTCTTTGGAGTTTCCTTCATCATTTCTTTCTGCAAATTCATCAATTTTCACATTTGCACTTTCTACTATTTTGTTAGATGATTTGATCAGACATTTAAATGCTTTACTTCTAGAAGAATAACCAAGAAATGTTCCTTCTTCACTTTTCTGATCAAACATTCCATTTCTATCATCTTTGTGTACATAGCATCTACTTCCAAAGATTTTTAAGTAACTTACATTAGGTTTCTTGTCATACCAGATTTCATATGGTGTCTTCAAAGTTCCTTTCTTCAGTTGTACTCGGTTCAGGGTATAAACTGCTATGCTTATTGCTTCTCTCCAAAATGTTTGTGGCACTTTCTTTTCAATCATCAGGGTTCTGGCACAATCCACAATAGATCTATTTCTTCTCTTGGCTATCCCATTTTGCTGTGGAGTTCTCGGTGTAGAGACTTGTCTTTTTGTACCATGATCATTGTAGAATAAGTTGAACTCATCAAAAGTGAACTCACCTCACCATTTAAACATTTGAAAAGCTTCTAATTTTTCTTTTAAAAGCATTTTTGACATCATCCTTGAATAATCATCCACAAATAATATGAAATATTTATCACCATAATAACTTTGAACTTTCATAGGACCACAAATATCAGTGTGCACAAGATCTAAAATTCCCTTAAAAGTGTAGGACTTAGTTGTAAAGCTTGATCTTGTCATCTTACCCATCTGGAATCCTCGGCACATAGCATTCTTAGGCTTTTCCAAACTCGGTAGACCTCTTACTCAATGCTTCTTACTTATTTTGATCAGATTATCAAAATTTACATTACAAAACCTTTTATGCCATAACCAGGTATCATCTATCTTTTCATATAGACACTTGTTCCTATTTGAGTCAAGATGAAATATATTACCTTTTTTTTGTGTCCCGGTAGCAACTAACTTTCCATGCTTGTCATGAACTTTGACAATTCCTTTCTGAAATTCTATTTGGTATCCTATATTGTTTAGCTGTGCTACACTCAACAAATTGTATTTCAATCCTTCAATCCAATAAACATCATTACATTTAGAATTGTCAAGATGTGTTATGGATCCTTTACCTTTTACTGGACATGATGCATCATTACCAAATCTTACATAACCTCCATCATAATCTTCTAATTTAACAAACCTGAGTTTATCACTTGTCATGTGATGTGAGCATCCACTATCTATGATCCAAGAATCATTAGTATTTATGTGAGATATTAGGGCTTTTTCTTCATACTTTTCTTCATCTGATCCATCTATCATAGCCACATAAACTACTTCCTCTATATCAGTTTCATATGATTTATCATCATTTGATTCCTCATTGAATATTAGGCATGACTTTCTATCTCTTCTTCTGAAGTCTCGGTATCCTCTGTATTGATTATTTTTCTATCTATCATCTCGGTAATCTCTCTTTTCAGTAGACTCTTTGTCAGGACAGTTAGAAGCCATATGTCCTATCTTATCACAATTGAAACATTTCAAAGGTAGTTTTCCTTTATACTTAACTTTGCCTCTTGGTAACCTTCTGGCTAATAGTCTTCAAACTCTTCTTGCTTTCTTATTTCCTCATACAATTTGTGTACTTCTTCCATGTTCTAATGAAATCTTTCACTTACTCCACTACGATTCCCTTCAGAATACTTACTCATTCTATCATTGTAATCATTAGACCCACTGTTATCAAAGTTACTTAACTCAAATGCATGTAGCTTACCAATAGTAGCATCCAAAGAAACTGGCATATTGGGTACAGACCTCAATTCATTGATTGTAGAGACTCGGATTGCATAAGCAGGTAGAAGGGTTCTCAATAACTTACTTGTGACATCCTTTTCTTCAATGGTTCCTCCTACTCCTTTGATTTGATTGACAATCTCCTTTAGTCTTGTACTGTACTAGGTTATGTTCTCACCTTCATTCATCCTCATAGATTCAAGTTGTCCTCTTAGACTATCCACTTTTGCTCTTTGAACATGTTCATCATTGCCATACACAGATATGAGCTTGTCCCACATTGCCTTGGCATCATTGTAGCCTTCTAGATCATTAAACTCTAAGTCGGTCAATGCAGATGTTATTTCAATCATTGCTTGAATATGTTCTTTCTTTGCCTTTATCTCTTCCATTGTCAATGGATAGGTGCTAGGTGTAATGAAATCATTCTCCAGATAATATACAACATATTCTCCAACTCCTGATAGGTGCAACTTCATCCATTTATGCCATGTAGAGAAGCTTGACTTGTTCAGCTTTGGTGCATCCCTCTTATACATCTTTGGATCTTTTCCTCAAGTACCTTTAAACTTTTTCTTCCAGAGTCCAAATCTCTGATACCAATTGATAGTTCTGATACTAATTGTTAAGTACAAATGCCAAACTAACAAGATGAGAGGGGGGGTGAATCATACAAACTTAATCTTCCATAAAAATAATAGATTCAACCTCGGTAGCTTAAATAGATATATGTAATCAAAACTGTAAAACATGCAACCTTAAAAACACATAATCATAACAACACTCATAACACCAAATTTAACGTGGAAATCCAAATAGGGAAAAACCACTATGGGATTTCAGACCCACTTTGAAATATACTCCTCTAGAGTATGCTTGATTAAAAGAAAATCATGTTAAAGATTACAAACACATTGCTAGATGTGACCCGGTTAAGGGATTTCCCTTAGATCTTTTAGGATCTTCACTTAGTTAGAAGTGACCTTGTCAAAGGATTTCAAACACTCATTTACAATGTTACCTTGCTAGAGGGTTTACATATAAGACTGTTAAGTCCACTCGATTAAGAGATTTTCTGTCACTTATAAAATAACAATAATAAAAATCTATCTGCAACTTCACATCTAAAATGCTGAAGCAGATTCTTATTTGCTCAAAAAAATCAAGTCATAAGACTTATCTTGTCCCTTTGTTGGGCTTTCTACTCTATTATTCAAATAGGTATTCAAGCTTCTGTGCTTGGTAATCACTATGTAGCATCCCTATGATTACACTTTCCCACATGCATTGTTTATCAACAGTTCCTTATTTATAAACAATTGCTAACCACTGAATCTCCTTGATCACATATCCCATGATCAATCATAGCCATCAAATCTTTAAACTTGACCAGGTTCAATGTATCCTTTGATCTGAAAATGTTTTACCTCACCTTGGAACTTGTATACATTTCTTGGAACTTGTACTAAGGTATTGCGATTCAATCCGAGCTGTAGATCTTTCTGTCGATCTTCCTTTACCATAGATCCTTAACAAACTTCATACATGACATACCAATCATTTATACTATTCCATCTCATTAGCTTTCTTCATTAAATAACACTTTTAATCATTTAATGCATTCTATTACAGCTCGGTTGCAACTCGGTAAATACTACACTTCACTCGGTAGACATTCTGCCTTCATTAACTGATAGTGATAACCTTAGGGTTTACCGACTTGTTTCCTTAGGGTTTACCAACTAGGTTCTTTCCTCGGTAACATAGTATAGTATTAACCTTACAAATAATAGCATATGTAGGATATCACAACAATCTAAACATCATGATCTCATCATTGTCTAACTCGGTAATAGTTTCCCATTGAATAACTTATTTCTCCCCTTATTCATCACAATCTTTCTGTGTCTTTTACCGACATCTTTATACTCATCAAATCATACTTCTTAAGATATGGCAACATCATACTAAATTAGAAAAGAAATTTCTTGACATCAATGACAAAATAATAATATTAAGACAGTAAACATCCTTAATCAGTTATATCCATAATCATCAACAACCTTCTCAATATCCTAATTGAAATGCCAACAATCTCTTATTGTCTGTTATAATACCAACAATCTCTTATTGTCTATTATAATGCTAACACTTGATACTTAATACCGGTAAACCAAACTTAATGCTGGTAAATAAATTAATAGTTAATAACAGTACCAGTGAAACTTAATGCATGAAACAGAAAGAGAAACAATGTCCACAACACATAACACAAAGATTTGTACATGGAAACTCTATAGTGGGAAAAACCATAGTGGGAAACCTTACCCACAATCAAATGATACTACTACAGATAGTATGTGTATACAAATGGGGTCTGCACATGTAGATAGGCCAGCTGCCTAGAGCTCATTGGTCAATCAAAAAATGAGAGTCACACTGACTACAATTGGATGATTAAATCCAATGATAATTTACTGGTCAAAGTAGCATCTCCAATGTTGGATTCAGTATTGGTTAAGATCTAATTGTCTCCTTCAAACCTTCCTTGAATCTTCAAATGATGTCTGGATGAGTAGCTCTACTTATATTTGTATATACCAATTATCATAACCTTATAATACTTTTTCTCATTTCCTATAACAATCTCACAATTGAGATCTTACATATATACCAAAACATAAGACCGAATGTGTAGGTCAGCTTACTAAGAATAATAAAATATATTACAAGTAAGTCAAGATGTGATGCATCATGTTGGCTCAACAACAATATTAATTGATTATACGATCTTCATAATGTGTCATGCTGATCTGGAATAGAAACGCTTGTCGGTCCATAACCTAGACCCATTTACCAATAATAGCAAATATGTTAACTCGATTAAACCAATAACCAAATCTCCAAAACCAAGTGTCTAAACCATGTCTTTGACATAACCAAGTGATCTCTAGATGATAACAAGTCATCCTCAGTGCTAGTGAACAATATAACTTGTCAGTGAACCAAATATCAGTGACTGTGCATAAGTCACTGAGTCTTGTCATTGAACATAACCAAATATCTCTAAAAGGATAAGTGTTGATGAGTGTTGACATCAATGACAAAACCATTGCAATCATATCCATAATACCAATAGGTTGGGGATCTCTATACTTTAAACCTACATTTATTGGAGAGTATAGAGTATCTTGGAAAGAATCTAGGACTGAGAAGGAGAAATATAAGGAGGAACCTAAAGAGAAACCCACTTTGTCTAAACAACTAAGTAACAACTTTGTGGCTGTTAATAATTCAAATAATTTTTCAAATCCTTCTTCTAATTCATATAGCACTAAGACCTATGAGGCACAACCATCTCTTTCTTATTTGGTATCCCTTTATGGTCCTGGTTTCTCACATTTTAGCTAAGAGTGGTTGTAATGGTAATGATTGTGGCACAAATGAACAAGGAATTAAAGTTCCTTTAAAACATAACACACATGAAGCTTCATTTGGACTTGGATACGTTCCTTCTAAGCCCACAAAAGCATCTAAAAGACCATTTCTCAATGTGAATTCTATATTTAGTAGTGATGATGACCTCACCTCAATTAAATCATCTTCTACTCCCTTCCACATGCATCCCCCTCATAAGGAAATCTTGGTTATTAACAAATATCTTTATGAATCTCCTCAAGATATTTCTGATCCCACTTATGAGACTTTATCTTCTACTCATTCTAAAATCTTTTCTTCTAGGAAGAAGGCTCTAATGAATTACACTTATTCCTCCACTAATATTTCTTGTCTGCAAGAAAAGTATGACTTAGTATACTATTCTTCTCATATAAACTTCTCTCTTTATAAGGACTTTTTAACATTCATCATCTTATACATGTTTTTAATCTCACTTATAGTAGAGAATTTAACATGGCATATTCAAATACCTCATTCAATCTACCATGTATTTAAATAACATTAATGGCTATTATGTTTCTCATCATTATGTGAGATTGGTAGCTCACGTACTAGGGGCTCATTGTCATTCATGATGGTAAAATTTCATGTGCAATCATACTTTTGAAAGAAACATAATAGCCTATTTCTATCTCATCTCTTCTCCCTATATATATGGGGAGAAAGAATGATTTTAAACATCTTTCCTTCTTAAGATTAAAATTTCCCCTTTGTGAAGTAATGTCTTCTATAAGGATTTCTTATTGATTGTAGAGGTGTATTAATATTTGAGTTCCTTCTCTCATATTGGAACAAGCATCCCTAATCAGGATCTTAAGTACATATCCTTAATTGGGACCTCCTCCTTGGTGTTGGAAGTCTTTCGTCAATTTATTTTCTTCATTGAGTAGTATCTTTTATAGTAGACCCTTCTATTTTGTGAATGTGCATGTGCCTGATGAGGATCTCTTTCCTTCTTTTAGAAGAGTGTTGCTATAAATAATCTCTCTTTGATGTCATTTCAATTCTCCATTATTTTCTAAGTTTGTTTATGGAGTTGCATTTTCAGATTATATCTCTTACATTTGTTTCCATTTAAATATTTCATCTTGTGTTAGAGAGCTCTCAATTCTCACACTCTTTGTTGTTTTGGAATTGAGGTTTAGTCCTCTTTCTTACCAAATGATGATCCATTAGTTTTTTTATCTTGTATCAAATCTTCTTGTGAGCATTTGTCATCAATCTTCTTTCACAATTCGATGTGGTAAACATGATACCCTATTTCAACTCACTAAATTAGCAAGCTGAAATAGGGGGGTCATATAGCTACCCTTGAATTTTCATCACCTTCCTTAGTAAGCATTTAGGCAATTTTGTGATTTTATCTAACATGTGGTTTTGTATGGTGTGGTTCCTAACTATGTACTACAGATACTGTTGGGGACTTCATCCGACAACTTGTGGATATATCCTCTTTCATGAATGTTTAATTTCTTTACTTTAGCTTGCATATGCATGTAGTATAATATGACTACTAAAGTAGGGGATAAATGTAGCATCTAAACTGTACACCCTCACTAGGGTGGTACAATTCTAAGCTTAGTTTAGCACTTTTCTTAGTGTGTTTGCATCTTGCATTGTAATTTCCCTTTAAGTATTCAATTAATTAATTTAATTTAATATAAAGTCACATTTCATCACTCCCTACATCATAAAATTGGGCCCTTTACCCTAAGTGTGCCCCATTTTATTTTTATACCTCCAATAAATCATTAAATTATAAACCCTAATTATGTCTTATTTCAATCTTTAAGGCCCGATTTCGCATATCAAAATATCTTGAAATCAGCTGCAACTTTGGGATTCACTCTAATATAATCATATCTAATGACCCTGAAAATTTGGTGAAAAGTTGGTCGGACCAAGTGCAAGTTGCACACAGTCCCCGATGCTTTTCCCAAAATTTTGGTAGCATAATTCTATGATATTATAATTCTTAACCCCAATAAATTGGCAGGAAATTCAAATCTTAGGTTGGCCTAAAGATGAAATTAAGATCTAAGGTTTCATACATAAGAGCTCTCTTTCTTCATTTGAAGGGATTTAATCTAATCTAATGTAATCTAAGGAAGAGGTTTTGGGTAAGAGAGAGTGATCACAAGGAGCCTTCTTTGTGATAAAAGAAAAGCTTATCTGGAGTCTTCAATAAAATTCATCAAGCAATCATCAAGTATTCATCAAGTATTCATCATCAATTAGGAGCCTTGAAGACATTTAGGAATAATAGAAGATCAAGTGGCTTATATCTCTCCCTTCGGGATTGGTATGGTTTCATGTTATTTTCATGTCTTTTTATGAGCTTCTTTACACTCATTTTCACATTTAAATTCATGATTTATATCATTTAGCACATTTAATTTAGAGCATTCTTATTTACATTTACATACATTTAGGGTTTACTCTCCAAAGCGTAGGGTATCTCTAGTTTCTTATCTTTCTCATTTTAGGTTCTTGCACACACACAAGATTCCTATACACACTATTTTACTATACAAATTAGATATTTGTTGAGGTGGAAATCACCAAAATGGGGTTTGACAAAGCAAAAATCTCATATAGCATTTTCAATTGCAGTTGCAAGTGCAGGCACATGTCTTAGAAGTCTCTCAAGACCACTGAAAGGCATAAGGACTATCCTAAACTCTCATATCTACACCAAAACCATTAGGGATAGGGGCGTGGCTCCCTAGTCCCCCCACTTTTAGGTGATTTTTTAGCAGAGTGGTGTCTTAGAACCTTCAATTTGCAGTCTCTTAGTTGCATCTCTCTGTGACACAGAACAAGACCATAGCATAGAACTCCTATCCAGGTCAGTTTGGATCAGTTTTCAACACTAGGTACACATTCAAATTCCTCCCCCTTCTCTTCTTTCAGTATCTCAGTTTTAGATCTGCAAGTTTCTATAATTTTAGTTTATGTACACTTCATTGTTTATCTCCTAGCTTAGTTCATCATTACATTGTGCATATCTTTTCTTCATACACAACAAGAAGAATAGAAATTCTAAGAGATAATCCTTGGCTCTCTCTTTCTCACAAGAAGTAGAAAAAGTGAGCTATCTCCCTAGGATCTTTCATATTCCCAACATGTTGGCAAAAGTGGGATTAGGTCCTTGTCACGTGGTCTCACTTTTTCCCCTCCCCAATGACTCTATAATTTCTATTTGATTTGTAACACTCTTAGTAGATATGGGTCACTGATGAAAAAATTGGTATACCTCTGCTACATTATTTACACTCTTCTCAAAATGTTTCTGGCTTCTTGTAGCTAGATGCGTGCTGTTGCGCACCTATTTATAAAATATTCTAGTCTTTTACATTTCAACGTCTTCTCTACATCCTTAAAAATTGTGGTTTCCAATTTGAAGCATGTTCCTTCTGTTTGCAATTTTTGGATGTGGTTGGTCATTTCTATTGCTAGGATATGTTTTTGTCATTGACATCAACATATTCCTATGATTTATTCCAATGAGATTGGGAAGATTTTCTGATCTAGTTTTGTAGTTTGGTTTTGCTGATCACTTTTTGTAGATGTTGATATTTCCTCTGGTATATTCCTGTGTGATCAGATATGATGTTGATCCTTTAGGATATTGTTTGGGATGATCTTGTGTATCTTCTTTTTAGATGGTTCATGACCTGGTTCTCTACAAGTTATCTTTCTTCGTGACAGTTGCTGATTGGTTGTGTTCTTGAGCTTCTAAACATTGACCAAAGAATATTTGAAAAGAGGTGTTGGTGCAACCATTTCAAATGATTATAACATTCTTGTTGGTGTTTCCTAGTTGATTCCTATTAGTTTCAATGATCCACATTGATTGTTATGCAATTTTTTGGTGATTTTCATCAAACAATATTGATTTTCATGTTATGCAGTATTTCTAGTTGTGTAGCATGTTGCGGTTGATCTTGGCATGATTTGTGGTGGAGTCGATCATTTGGGAATTTGAATTGGGACCATACTATGCTAAGTGAGTCATTATATTGGTTGAGTGGTTGATCTTTATGTTGGCATTTCATAAAGCTTGCATTAGTGAGGTATAAGTGTTGTCATTGATGTCAATTATAACCGATAATAGAGTTGTATTGTAACTGATAGTGATGGAGTAATGCAATTGGTATTACTATTGAAGTAGTAAGATTAACTGGTAACCCTAACCTGTTGATATGTCAAACCCTAACCAATGGAGCTTGGTAAATCTATTGTGTTGATCTATGATCAAATGGCGATCAGAGATGATTATGCCACGTATGCATGATGCACGTGATAAGTTTCAAAGTGGTTTTAGAGCATATAGATAGTTATTTTATCTTGGGAATGAGCAAGTGCATAGCATGAAGTGGAAACCACATGATCAGTTACAGGATCTAATCTGATTTGATCTAGGAGTGGTCGAGGTTGTCTAGAACAATGTGCAGATGATTACTATGTAATCCAACTGTCATGTTTGAACTGATTTATTTGTAATCTCTATGAGATCTTAGGTTTTGTGATGTGTTACTGACCTATTTTTTTTCTTATAAGGTCGATGAGTAGTTTTGTAATAGTGCTAACAATTTTTGGTTAAGTGTGTCAGTATGATTGATTTCCGATCCAAAAGGAGTATTTGCAGAATGTTGTGAAGGAATATTGGAGCATAAAAGGATCTGATCAAGCAGAGTAGTGCTATTACCAAATCAGCAAAGACCATGTTGTTCTCTAACAATTACAACAATTAAATCCCTTAACCAGGTAAGATTTAGCAGGCTTGGTGTTTTCTAAATCCTCTAACTAGGTGATCCATTAGCTTTTATTTTAAATCCTCTATCGAGGTTACTCCTAATAGGTAATTGCCTTTAATAGGGTATTGTAGTCAATCCCTTAGCTGGGTGGTCCCTAACTAGATCTGTTCCTAGCAAAACATTTTTTCTAAAACTTCTAACAAGGCTTCGCTCCTAAGATGTCAAACTTTAGAAGAGTTCAAAATACTTATGGGTATTCATCCCCACCATGGTTTTTCCAATTTGGGTTTCAACGTGGTGAATGATTTTGTGGTTATCTTTTGATATGGTTAATCTATTTAACTAGTAAAGCCACTTAGATGTGTTCAGATTACCATAAGTGATTTGAAATGTGCTATTACTAATGTTAGTAAAGTGGTTTGATGTTTTGGTTAAAGTTGTTGGTATTTTGGTATGGTTTTGTCATTGATGCCAACACCTACTAAACACTTATCAACTCTGGCACTTTGGAGAATCAGTAACATTCACCAGCAAGCGACTCATGCACAGTCACCGGTATTTGGTACACTGGCAAGATATAATGATCACTGACACTTGCAATGATATGGAAAACACATGGTTATGTCGAAGACATCATTTGGACATCTTGTCTTGGAGTTTTGTTCATTTGTATTTTCATAGTTGCATATTTGTTGTTACTGACAAATAGGTCTAGGGTTACACTGGCAGGTTTATCTTTTCCAGATCAACATGACACACTATGGAGATGATTAATTATTGTTGTAAATGCATTAAGCTGACATGTTCAATCGGTTATTACATTGGATATTATATTGTTTGTAAAATGTTTTTATTGTAATGACTTGTAGAGCTGACCTACTAAAATTGGTCTTAGGTTATGGTATAAATGTAAGATCTTATTTGTAAGATCAAATGTGGAATGCAAAAAAGGATTTTGTGAAGGTATATGCGAAAATAAATAGAGCTATACATGTAGACATCATTTCAAGATTGAAGGAAGGTTTATGTGAAGACAATCAGAACTACACCAGTATTGAATCCAGGATATGAAGATGCTATTTTGTGTAGTACATTCTTATTAGATTTAACCATCGAATTGTAGTCAGTGTGACTCCCATTTTGTGATTGAGCAGTGAGCTCTAGGCAGTTGGCCTTTCTGCATGTGCAGACCCCATTTATGTACACTTACTATCTGCAGTATTATCATCTGATTGTGGGTAAGGTTTCCCACCATGGTTTTTCCCCTTACAGGGTTTCCACATACAAATATTGGTGTTATGTGTTGTGGATAACTTTGTGTCTATGTTTCATGCACTAATCCTTACTGGTATAGCAATTAACTATTAAAACTATTTACCGACATATTGAACTAGTTTACCGGTATTAAGCATTAAGTTGGTTAAGTTGTTTTTGGTTTAAATTTATTAGACAACTGATTCACCCCCTCCCCACCTCTCAGTTGTCTCTAGGACCTAACAATTGGTATCAGAGCTTAGTCCCTTTTGTAGAAGTTTAACAACTTGAGGAGATCCAATGTCTACTAATTATTTTAGGAAGGATAGTCCTAAACTTGATAGAACCAACTATGGCATATGGAAGATCAGAATGGAGACACATCTAAATTGCATTGGAAAATACATCTGGGATGTTACAAAGAATGTTTATACTTCTGTTGTACAAGGTCAATCTAGTCCAGCTAACTTGACAAAAGATGAGGAAAATGATTGCAAAGAAAGAGTAGCACTTTTGAGCACTTTATCAGATCAACAAATCATGGGACTATTAGATAGGTCTACTGCTAAAGCTATTTGGGATCATTTGGAAACATTGAATGAAGGAGATTCCACAGTCAAAATTGCAAACCTTGAAAGCTTCTGAGTCAGGTATGAACATCTGAAAAATGGAAGAAGATGAAAGGATTTCTGCTTTTATGGCAAGAGTAAATGAAATTGCTTTGGGTATTAAATGTTTTGGACGAACCTTAAGTGAGGATGAAATTGTTTCAAAAAATTTAAGAGGATTGCCACCGGCATATAAAATGAAAGTCACTGCTATAAATGAGTTAAGAACAATGCCTAATACATCAGTTACTAGGGATACATTAATTGGGAAACTTTCAACTTTTGAAATTGAAGAATTTGGTCTTGTTGCTACTATAAAGACAGATTTGGCCTTTAAAGCATCAACATCATCTGCTCCATCATTTGACAAATCTGATTGGAAAGCCTTTTATGCAAGAGAACTTGAAGAAAGTAGGAAAGAAAATCAAGAACTTGAAGAACTTGAAGCACTATTTGCAAGGAAAATGCCTAAAGGTCTAGTTGGAAGTAAGTATGAAGGTAAAGCACCCTTTAAATGTTTTAACTACAATAAGATTGGTCATATAGCTTCAAGATGCTATGATAGACATGCTAGAGTAAGAGAAGAAGCTAGAAGAACATACAAGCCTAACCTTGAATATCAGAGATATAGATTTAAGAAGAATAAAGACAAATCTTGTTACATTGCTGATGAAGGTGGGTCTGATGATTCTAATGAGGATCTAGCAGACAATGGATGGTTTTTTGTTGCTATAATAGATGATCAACCAACACCTACTGCTCAACTGATAGTGCAGGCTCTGGCAGCTAAAGTTGAAGTAAAGGATGAATGGATCATTGATTTAGGATGCACACATCATATGACAGGAGACAAAGGTAAATTCTTGAACTTTCAAGAATATAATGGAGGCTTAGTGAGATTTGGAGATGACAAAGCTTGTTCAATCAAAGGTAAGGGTACAATATCTCTTGATGGTAAGCATAACACTGACAATGTTTACTATGTTGAAGGATTAAAGCATAATCTTTGGAGTGTTGGTCAATTAGTTGAGAAAGGATTTCAGTTACAATTTAAAAATGGAAAATGCAATATCATGAATAGAACTAGTTTGGATATTGCAACCGGTAATCAGACTAGAGGTAATATCTTTCATTTGACTAACAATGAAAAGACATACTTAATTGCACATATAGATAAAAGTTGGTTATGGCATAAGAGACTCTGTCATGTAAACTTTCATTGCATGGTAAAGATCAGTACTACTAAGGCAGATAGAGATTTACCTAAAATTGTCAAACCTCAGAATATAGTATGTAAGGAATGTCAATTTGGAAAACAAGTTAGAGCTAGTTTCAAAAGTATTCCAGAAAAATCAAATAATTCTCTTGATTTGATTCACACTGATTTATGTGGTCCAGTTAGAATTAAAAGCTTACAAGGTGATAGATATTTCATGCTAATTATTGATGACTATTCTAGAATGTGTTTGGTTACTTTTCTCAGAGAAAAATCAGAAGCACTTGGAAAGTTCAAACTATTCAAAGTAATGGCAGAAAATGAAACCGGTAAGAAAATCAAATGTTTAAGATCAGATCAAGGAGGTGAATTTACATCTAAGGAATTTAATACATTCTGTGAAGTGAATGGAATCAGAAGACAACTATCAGCACCTTGGACACCACAGCAGAATGGAGTTGTTGAAAGAAAAAATAGAACTATCTTGGATGCAGCAAGAAGTATGTTATCAGAAGAAAACCTACCACATGTATATTGGAGAGAAGTAGTTAGTACAATGGTCTATACATTCAATAAAGTTCACTTGAAAGGTGAAACCGGTAAGACTCCTCATGAACTATGGTTTGGTAATACTCCTACTCTTAAGAATTTCAGAATTTTTGGAAGTAAATGTTATATCAGAAGAGATGAGTATATTGGCAAATTTGATCCTAGAAGTGATGAAGGAATATTTCTTGGTTATTCATCTAAGAGCAAGGCATATAGATGTTTTAACAAAAGATTGCAGAAAATTGTTGAAAGTACAAATGTAAAGATTGATGACCAATTCAGAGGAACTTCAAGGTATATAGACTCTGAACTGACAACATAAATTTTGACAAATGAACCTATTCTAAATCCACTAGTACAAAATGAAGATCCAGTTACCCTGGTATCATCTGAGGATTCCACAGTAATTGAGGAACAACAACAAACAAAGACACCCCGGTATGTAAGACTGAATCACTCTGAAGATTAGATAATTGGAAACAAGTACAAATGAGTTATGACAAGAGGAAGATTGGAAAATGAAGAGGTATGTCTTATTTCTCAAATTGAACCATCAACAATTAATGAGGCATGTGAAGATAAATTTTGGATTAAAGCTATGGAAGAAGAATTAGAACAAATTGAGAAAAATAACACTTGGACATTAGTTCCCCGGCCTAAAGATAAAAATGTAATTGGAACCAAATGGGTATTTAGAAACAAACTTAATGAAGATGGTAAGGTTGTTAGAAATAAAGCAAGACTAGTGTGTAAGGGATATTCTCAGAAGGAAGGAGTTGATTACAATGAAACCTTTACACCGGTAGCTAGAATTGAGGCTGTCAAATTATTTTTGGCTTTTGCAGCACACAAGAACTACAAAGTTTATCAAATGGATATTAAATGTGCATTTTTAAATGGAGATCTTGAAGAGAAAGTATGCATTGAAAAACCTGATGGATTTTATTTGACAGATGACAATGATATGGTTTGCAGGTTAAGAAAAGCATTGTATGGATTAAAGCAAGCTCCAGGAGCTTGGTATGCAAGATTGGATAAGTATCTTTTGAAGATTGGTTTTACTAAAGGAAATGCAAACAAAAATTTATATTATAAAATAACTAATGATGAAATCTTGATTATAGAAGTATTTGTTGATGATATAATCTTTGGTGGAGAAGATGGATAATGTAAAGAATTTCTATTAAAATGCAGCAAGAAAATGAAATGTCTATGATAGGAGAAATAAAATTCTTCTTAGGATTGTAGATTTCATAGACTGATAAAGGTATATTCTTGAGTCAATCCAAGTACTTAAAAGAGTTACTAAAGAAATTTGGGATGGATAACTCTAAACCAGTAAGCACACCTATGACAACAAATGACAAATTATCACAAAGGGATGAATCTACACCTATTAAACCAACTAGATACAAATCTATTATAGGAGGTTTACTGTATTTGACACAAACCAGACCTAAAATTATGAATGCAATATGTATTGTTTAAAGATTTCAAAGTAATCCTAGAGAAAATCATGAATCAACTATAAAAAGGATTTTTCGGTACTTACAAGGCACTATAAATCTTGGATTATGGTATCCTAGAGATGAAAACTTTGAATTATGTGCATACATAGATGAAAATTGGGTAGGAGATGTGGATGATAGGAAAAGCACCATCGGCAGAGCATTCTTTCTTGGAAACAGATTAGTTTCTTGGTTGAGTAAGAAACAAAGTTGTACATCTTTATCAACAACTAAATCATAATATGTTGCAGCAGCAACTAACTGTACATAGGTATTATGGCTTAAGCAAATGTTGAAAGACATAAAGGTAAAATGCAAGGAACCTATTACTATCTATTGTGATAACAATGCAGCAATTGATATATCTAAGAATCTGGTATTACATTCTAAAAACAAACATGTTTCTATCAAACTAACTTTTCTAAGGGAAAATGTTGCAGCAAAGGAGATAAAACTAGTTTATGTGAATACTAAAGAGCAAATTGCAAATATTTTCACTAATTCTTTGCCTAAGGAGACTTTTGAATATCTCAGAGATCAGCTTGGAGTCATACCACCACTCGTAGAGACTTAGACAGTTGATGATTGTCATCAACCAATAGAATTAACAGAGAAATCTTTTATTTCAGTCTTTGATGGGAAGCTATTTCTCAGGGGGAGTAGTTGGTATACTGAATTGATTGGTATTTTGTATATGAACTTGATTTTATTGTAAATTTGGCATTTGATGTCAAAGAGGGAGAGATTGGTATGGAAAAAATTTGAGAAACACAAGGAAAACACATGTTGCTCCCAGGGGGAGAGATTGTTGGTTTTTGGTATTTGGCATTTCTATTTTGGCACTTTGATGGTTTTTCCATCTTGTGTTGCCATCAATGCCAAAGAGGGAGATTGTTGGTATTTTGGTATGGTTTTGTCATTGATGTCAACACCTACTAAACACTTATCAACTCTAGCACTTTGGAGAATCAGCAACATTCACCGGTAGGCAAGTGACTCATGCACAGTCACCAGTATCTGGTACACCAGCAAGATATAATGATCACCAGCACTTGGAATGATATGGAAAAAATATGGTTATGTCAAGGACATTGTTTGGACATCTTGTCCTGGAGTTTTGTTCATTGGTATATTCATAGTTGCATATTTTCTATTACCGACAAATAGGTCTAGGGTCACATCGATAGGTTTATCTTTTCCAGATCAACATGGCACACTATGGAGATGATTAATTATTGTTGTAAATGCATTAAGCTGACATGTTCAATTGGTTATTGCATTGGATATTATATTGTTTGTAAAATGTTTTTATTGTAATATCTTGTAGAGCCGACTTACTAAAATTGGTCTTAGGTTATGGTATAAATGTAAGATCTTATTTGTAAGATCAAATGTGGAATGTGAAAAGGATTGTGTGAAGGTATATGCAAAAATAAGCAAAGCTATACACATAGACATCATTTGAAGATTGAAGGAAGGTTTTTGTGAAGACAATCATAACTACACTGGTACTGAATCCAACATACAAAGATGTTATTTTGTGCAGTGCATTCTTATTGGATTTAACCATCCAACTGTAGTCAGTGTGACTCCCATTTTGTGATTGAGCAGTGAGCTCTAGGCGGTTTGTCTTTCTGCATGTGCAGACCCCATTTATGTACACTTACTATCTGCAGTATTATCATCTGATTGTGGGTAAGGTTTCCCACCGTGGTTTTTCCCCTTACAGGGTTTCCACGTACAAATGTTGGTGTTATGTGTTGTGGATAACTTTATGTTTATGTTTCATGCACTAATCCTTACCGATATAGAAATTAACTATTAATATTGTCTACCAGGATATTGAACTGGTTTAGCGATATTAAGCATTAAGTTGGTCAAGTTGTTGTTGGTTTAAATTTATTAGACAATTGATTCACCCCCCCTCTCAGTTGTCTCTGGGACCTAACAAAATAGTATATAAGTTTCAGATCTATTACGCTATTATATTGGTATTCTAGTTAACTGGTAAACTTGATAGTGCAGTTGCAGTTTATAGTATAGTGTTTAAACCAGTTATTTTAGTTATTGATTTATGAGTTGGGTTTGAATTTTATTAAAGTTTAGTTTGTTTTCTATCTACTCATTCACCCTCCCCCTCTCATTAGTTGACCAGATCATTATTGATTTATTATATCATCAATTGGTATCGAAGCGTTTTAGGTCCTCTTGTGTTTAAGCCTAACAACTTGAAGTAAAGATGTGTGAGATTTTGCCAAGATCAAGAGGCAATGGAAAGAACAAATAAGAGAGAACAAAATAGATGATAAAAATAAACTGTATTCTATCAAGATGAAAATACTGATCAACTAGATCATCAAGCATTACATACAATGAATATGAGCCTGCTTAAATAGGCAAGGCTATATGGATATGTGAGCACACAAACATGACATGTTGCTCAATAAGAAACAAGGGTAGGTAGGAGAAACAATATAATAGTCCACATGAGGTGGATCACCCACTGAATGTGGAGTGTAACAACAAGATCACACCATAAAAGGTGGAAATTCTCCTACACACACTATCCCAATGTGGCACAAATACCCAAGTGTCTCATAGCCAAACTACTATGAAATGTATTTCCTAAGTAAACTTAAGTAAGGTGTAATAATATCCAAGATGAATAATTATTTACACCAACACCCCCCCTTAAGTGTAACTTAGGGGAATGCACTTAAGTCTACAATGCAACTAAGCAATGCAAGATGTGTCCCGGCTACGAGGCCATGTTAGGTACCCATGTAAAAATGCAAATGCATGAAAACCAATGTAGTGAAATCTCTCACAAAGAAGGAAAGAGAGAAAAACCCAATGGGAAAAAACCCTCCCCCAAAAGAGAGATGAAAAACTAGATACAAAGAACTCTCATAGAAGTATGTGAAGGAACAAAACCCCATGTGAGGAAAAATTCCCCCCCATATGAGAGAAGAAGAGAAGCTAGGAAGCCCCCGCTCAATGTGGAATCTACACCAATGATAGTAGCTTGATGTATGAAGAAACTGCTCCATGAATGTCGAACAACATTCCTCCCCTTAGGAAGAAACAAAACCAAAGGTGTATCCATGAAGTCTCCCCAATCATGAAGGGAAGATGTATGAATAAAACTCATGATGAAAGGAATATCTGAAAACTGTTCAAGTGTCCCCATGTCGATGTTGAAAGGTACCCCCTCCAAAGGTGGTAAACTGTGCCACACTACTAAAAAAGTCACTCCAAGACCTAGTGGAGATGAATGTAGAACAATATCCAAAGACTCATATGTCTCCTTAGAAGATAAAGAGACCTCCTCCAAGTGTTGTAAAAAAGTATCCACAATCATGTCAACCTCTAAAGATTGATCATGTAGAGAATGGACAAGAGGGTTAGAGTGATCCCTCGCAACAATCAAAGAAGGGTCATCTTCATCAAAGAGAAGATGAATGTCATGAATGGTGTCTCCCAAATCTGCAATGTAGGAGTCCACAAACAAACCTACAATGTCTGTCAAGTAGGCATCCCAATCAACTAAAGCTAGAAGACATGTAATATCCTACTGCACTGAATCATAAGAAGGAAAAACTGTCGCACTAGCTGCATCATCAGGTGCAATAGGTGGTGTGATATCAATAGAAGGAGATGAAATGCAAGACTCAAGAATGGGTTCACATGTGAGAATCCCCAAGTTCAAATGGCCAAAGTTCTCCTCAAAATATGAATCATCAACATAGGAAGAACCAACCTTATCAATAGGACCAAAATCTGAAAAAGAGTACAACTGAGATGCATGATCAACCACCCTAGTCACAATGATAGCTCCACTCTCCAAGTCTCTAATGATAACTGAATCAGGTGTGAACTCCATAGTTTTCCTAGTTGCCCCATGTGTGATTTGATAGATGGAAAGAAGATTATTTGCCGAGTGGGGTACACACAACACATCATTGAAGGAGTTATCCCCAATGGCAATAGATCCTTTCCCAATCACATCCATGTATGTATGATTTTCCATCAAAATCTGCGGCATGTGGCAAGGCTCAAATGTAGAAAACATAGACTACGAAGATGCCATACGATGAGAAGCCCCTGAATCTAGAAGCCATATCCCTGAATCATGACTTGTAGCAGCACAAAGAGCTTGTCCCTTTCCTTTATCTATCCCAAAAGAGTGATCCTTTCCTTTATCCTTGGAAGAAGAAGCTGATGTAGACATTCTAGAAGGTAGGTTGATTCTATTCTTCTCAAGAAGATTCTTCAACTCATCAATATCCTTCTTATAATAGTGATGTTCATCATGTCCTGACTTCTTGCAATATCCATAAAAAAGATTGTCCTTATATGATTTCCTCTTAGGTGAGAATGGTGAATCACCTTGTTGTGGAGAGGAAGATTGTGCTCCATCTTGTTGTGGTTTTGACTTAGGTTGCTTTTGATTCTTTCCTTTTCCTTGATTACTTTGATTACCTTTGTTAGCCACCAAAGCTTGTGACTTTGAAGATTTGAGAACCCGGGGGTGGTCAACCTAGATTGCTCAAGTATCAACATCTTCGTGAATGAATCAAATGAGGGAGAAGTGTATGAGGAACCTTGAGCTAACCTATGGGTGTGAAAGCTAGATACAAAGGCCGCATACTCCGAAGGAAGCTTGTCCAACAAGTTATAAACCAATTGAGCATCATTTTTGTCAATTCCACAATCCTTTAGCTTTGCTCTTAACTCAGTTGCTTTTGTGACATAATCTTGGATTGTATCAAAATCCTTGGGATCCAAAGTTGTGAGTTCACTATCAAGTGTGTAGCCTTTAATCTCATCAACTTGACCATACAATTTCTTAAAAATATCCCAAGCCTTTTTAATTGTTGTACACTTATCAATGTGAAAAATGAGGTCATCTGATACATGCTTTCTAAGAGTTCCAAGTGCCATAGCATTCTTAGTAAGCCATTCAATTTGAGCATTAGGTTCAGCCTTAGGATCAGGTGGTACTATTATAGTTTCATTTACATAATGAGTGAGTCCTTTTTCCATTAGTTTACTCCATGCCTTAATCTTCCATGATGCATAATTATGAGGAGTTAAAAGTGGAAATTTAGGAGAACCCATAGCACCAAAATGAAAAAACACAAGATAGAGAGAGACACAATTACACAAGACACCCCCCCAAAATACTCAATCAAGAAATCCCCCCCAAAATGGTGATTTTGGCACTTTAGACTTAGTGTGTATACAATGGGCCACTTTGCAAAACAAGGCAAAGTGGACTTCTGATTTCAATTTACAACTTCTCAAAATGAGATCTAAGAGACTTCAACAAATACTACTAGTGATCTAAATTAAGATCCAAGCAAAATGCAAGTACCAAATATGCAAAAAATGGCCAAATATAGAAAGTACAATTTCTATTTAAAATAACTGCAAACAGATGGTGGATTATGAAAGTAGATGAAAAAATATGCACTTTAAAAAAAAATGGCACCTGAAAAGGAGTCCATATGAGCCCAAACGAAGCCTCCAAAGTTGTAAAAATTGGGATTTCATGATTTTCAAAAAACCTGTATCCAAAAATCCAAATTATCCTACACCATTGTCCAGATCATGAAATTCTACCCCAAAACAAAAAATTTCTCGAAAAAACAAGTCCGTATGAGTGAGATATTGCTATTTGAAAATTGCCTACAAAATTATAATTTCTAGAAAATTTCCGCCATAGTGTCAAACTTCAAATGCCTCTAGATTTGGCCTTCGAAGTCCTAATTGGATGAAACAAAAGGAAAAAATAACTTTCTTGGACCTCCTCAATCCAATGGTAACCTAAGATTTGACCCATCAAGCTTAAATAATAACCTACAATAGAAAACTCCAATATACACAATACCAAATAGCATCAATTTCTCTCAATTAGTAAACCAATGACACTCTAATGGCTCTGATACCATGTGAGATTTTGCCAAGATCAAGAGGCAATGGAAAGCACAAATAAGAGAGAACAAAATAGATGATAAAAATAAACTATATTCTATCAAGATGAAAATACTGATCAACTAGATCATCAAGCATTACATACAATGAATATGAGCCTGCTTATATATGCAAGGCTATATGGATATGTGAGCACACAAACATGACATGTGGCTCAATAAGAAACAAGGGTAGGTATAAAATAGGTGTGGGTAGGTAGGAGAAACAATATAATAGTCCACATGAGGTGGATCACCCACTGAATGTGGAGTGTAACAACAAGATCACACCATAAAAGGTGGAAATTCTACTACACACACTATCCTAATGTGGCACAAATACCCAAGTGTCTCATACCTAAACTACTATGAAATTCATTTCCTAAGTAAACTTAAGTAAGGTGTAATAATATCCAAGATGAATAATTATTTACACCAACAAGATGTATAAGAATATGATGAATAAATAAGGTCCAAAATTCAATAGGGAAAACTAGAGAATCTGGAGTGGTAGGATGAATACCTATATCAAGAGCTTAGGAAGTCAATATTAGGAACATTTTTTTTCTAAATATAGCTTGCCTAGTGGGATTTTGTTAGATGATCAAAAGAAGGAGCAACAAGAGAATAATCAAGCATTGGAGACCATTATCAGTTCCTTGTCTAATTCAGAGTATGCCGATGTCCATGGTCTGGAGATTGCTTTTGAAGTGTGGAAGAAACTTGATGATATCTATAGGGGTGATGAGCATATGAGGATTTCTCAAGAGGAGAGTCTGAGAGGTAAATTTGATGACATGCAGATGGCTGAAGGTGAGAATACTCAACAGTATGGTCAAAGGATCAAAGAGATAGTCGGTGAGATCAAAAGTGTTGGTGGTACACTAGAGGATACCATAGTGGTTAGCAAGTTGTTGAGAACCCTTCTAACAGTCTACGCTATCTGAGTTACATCCATTTAGGAACTCAAGTCTATTGATAAAACAAAGGTAACTCTTGAATCCATCATTAGTAAACTAAATGCATTTGAATTAAATGTCTATGATGGAAGTATTCAAAAATCAGAATCTGCACTTAGAGCTTTAGTTTCTAACCTATTGGTAAGGAAAAGCAGAGAAGCTAGTCACAATCATGAGTCTAGATCAAGAAAAGAAGTTGATGATGAAGATAGTTTGATTGATCTTGAAGTATTGTCGGCCTAGTGCTTACCCAGAGGTATCAATAAGTACAAAGGTAAATTACCTTTGAAGTGTTTTGCATGTAACCGGATTTGACATATTGCAACTAACTGTCAAAATGGGGACAATGAGCAAGAATGTGAGAAGTATAAGAAGTACAAAGGCAAATCTTAAATAGATTGTCTCATTGCAGTTGATGGAGGAATTATAGATGAGGAATCTGAGGAAGATGCAAATGAGGGCATTGTCTTTGTTTCCATTAAAGAGGAGACATCAGATCAAAAGGCATTAGTCTCTTGCATGGATAGTTTTGATGATTGGATTATAGATTGTGGTTGTTCACACCATATGACCAGTGATCGAAGTAAGTTTCTTACTTTGAAGGAATTTGATGGAGGTGTTGTGAGATTTGGAAATGACTCATCCTACATGGTAAAAGGAAAGAGAACCATCTCTCTTAATGAAAAGAACAGTGCAGATGATGTCTCATATGTCAACAAGACAAGGCCGTAACAAAGCCTCCACTAGGTTGAAGGATTGAAACACAATTTTTTGAGTGTTGCTCAACTCAATGATAGAGGTTATCCACTAGAATTCAAGAATGGAATGTGCAAAATATATGGAAGCAAAGGTGAATTTATTGCAATCGGCAAGCAGACAAAAGGTAAGTAAAAGTTAGTAAGTCCAAATCAGTAAGAGGTTTGCCTCAGTTGCACAAATTGGTGAATGCTTTGTGTAAGGAATGTCAGTTAGGGAAGATGACAACCTCAAATTTTAAGAGCAAATCTTTCTCAGCATAACATTTGCTAGATTTGGTTCATACAAACCTCTATGGACCAATAAGGACTAGAAGTATTCAAGGTGATTGGTATTTTATGATCTTCACTAATGATTTCTGAAGAATCATGTGGGTCACATTCTTGGAGGAAAAAATAGAAGCCTTCACCAAGTTTAAGGCATTTAGAGCCTTAGCTCAACAAAGTGGAAAGAAGATAAAGTGCTTAAGAACTGATCAAGGTGGTGAATTTACTTCAGAGGAATTCACTAGATATTGTGAAGACAATGGAATTAAGAGGCAGATTTCTCCACCTAGGACATCAAAACAAAATGTTATTGTGGAGAGGAACAATTGATCATTTGTTGAAGCTGCTAGGACTATGCTAATACAAGGAGGTGTAGCTAAGACTTCCTAGAGAGAAGCTATTAGCACAACTATCTACACTATGAACCAAATACTGGTTAAAAGAGGTAAGGATAAAACTCCTTATGAATACTAGTATGGTAGATCACCTAATGTCAGTTACATTAAGATATTTGGTAGAAGATGTTTTATCAAGTGATGTGACTATGTTGGTAAGTTTGATACTAAGAGTAATGAAGGTATATCTCTTGGTTACTCCACCAAGAGAAAAGACTACAAATATTACAACAATCGAACAAAGAAGATCATTGAAAGTGCTAATGTTCGAGTGGATGAGTGTCCTAAAGATATAGGAGAAACTAGTTAGGAGAAAAAGGAAGATGAACCTTACATTTTAATTTTGGGACTAGAACTAGTAAAGCCAGATGTTGGTGAAATGAATATTGCAGCGTTAGTTCAACCAGAACAGGTAGATTCTATAGAAGATGAAGATAGTGAGGAAGAAGAACCTAAATATCATGATCATGTTTGGTACAGTGCACCTAGCACTCCAAGAATGTAATATTTTATTTCTTTTTAGTTTTTGAGGTAATGTGTGATGTAATAATGGACCAACCATTGAGGACTCAGTAGATGCATTGTTGAGTTGTCCAATTTTTGGTTTGAGTCAATTCTTCTCAGGATGTTGTTAACCTGAGAAGTGAGATGCTTAGGTAGTTCATAGGAAAAATTCTCCTGATGAATGTATTCATGATTTAGGAGTCAATTGATTTGTGTTTAGGTCTTCTAGGGTGTTTTAGGACCTCTAGGAGTCTTAAAATGGAAGAGAATGCAAATTTGCATCCTAGAGCAAAAGTTGTCAAAAGTTGCCAAGCAACATTTTGAAATTTCTTGCAAAAGTTGCATTTTTGGTTATGGGTGTTAGGAAGTTGGTTGAACCAACTGCAAAAAGTGGATGTAAGACAAATTTCACTGCATTATACAATTTGGAAGGATTGGAAATGAAAGAACAAGTTTTTGGTTTGTGAAGCAATCTTGTTTCCATCGAATTTTGATAGTTTTGTCTTGCTTTTCATTGCTTGTACAGTCCAGTACAGACTAGATGGTGTAAAATCATTTCCATCTTTGTTTTTTACTTGTATTTTCTTTCAATAAAGTTGATTTGAAGATTTGATTGTTCCAAGTTGTAGAGATTTCTCTCATTCTTTGCAACTAGGAGCAAAACCCTTGCAAGTAGGGTTTAAGAGCAAGAAATGGCTCTATCCTAGGCATTCTTTGATGGAATTTGTTGAAATAATTAATAATGCTAGGTTACCATTTTTATATAGTTTTGGAATAGGATGTGTGATGTTGCAGGTCTAGGAGGAGGAGAAACAATGAACACCTAGGCTCACCGCTGGGAGTAGGTGAGGTAGGACAACAAGCAAAGTGAGATTTGTGAGCACATGGAGATTGATGTAGGCCCAAGTGGCATATGAATGGAAATAACTCTGAGTTCCCTTGAAGGGTCCCAAGGTTTTTAGATCAGGATTTTTGACTGGTGAAAGGTTCTAGACCAATTTTGTCAATCCACTTGGTAAGCCTAAAACCCCACAGAATAGTGCAGCATTGGAAACCCCGCTTGTATGGACAACCCAAATGCAGTTTTACAATATTGTCTACAAATTCCAAAAGGGTACTCAAATCCATGATTTATTCCTAGGATTTTTTTGGAATTTTTTAAATTAAAACCCCAAAAACCACTTAAGGAGGGCTAATGCAATTGGTCCTATTTAGGTGCTAGTAGAGACCTAGAAGGCTTGAGAAACCATGGCGATGGATTTGGTCAGGCTTGAACTTCAAAATTTTAGATTCAAGGATAGTCCCAAAGACACTAAGAGAGGGGGGGGGGGGGGGGTGAATCAATGTCTAACTAGTTTACAGGATATTTACACTTATTAATAACTTTGCATCCTAAAATAGTGTACCAGTAAATAACAATTATTGCAATAAATAGAAATAACAGAGATAGCATAGAAACACACCATAACATAAGATATTTAATGAGGAAACCCAATGTGGGAAAAAACTAGGTGGGAGTTGTGACCCACAATATTTATTCACTGGCCAATGAATAAATACTACTTACAATGAGGGGCCTACACATGCAGGGAGGCCAATAGCCTACAGCTCACTGCTCAATAAAAAGTCACACTGACTACAAAATAGAGTATTAAATCCAATACAATGTACTGCTCAAAACAACATCTCTCATGTTAGGTTTATTACCATTTTAAGCTCAGTCAATAACCAAAACCTTTGTTGTCAACTATATCACCTTATACAAAATTGGCTCATCACACATTATATCTTCCTCTCATCTACTTACATAAAATGACCTATAAGATCTCATAAATATATGATTCTTTTACAATATACCTTGTTGGATTTATAAAAGATAATTACATTACAAAATATTTCATATAAACAAAAAATTATCCCATGTCAGCTGGAGTGTCAGTATGCTTGTTGCTGATGCAATATGAATGTCAGTGAAGTGCCTATCAGTGCTGGTGTATGAAGTTTGTGATGTCATGCATGTAGAAACCAATTGCTAATGACTTTCTAGTTGGTTTCTACATGGTTGCCATCAATGAAAAAACCAACTATTCTCATAAGAGTGTAGAATGCCAACAATCTCCCCCTTTGGCATTGATCAAAACACTCCTGAGAAAAATCAAAATTATTATCCAAAAACTAAAATCCAAAAAGATGTCCTCCCCTTGAGCAAGTGATCTCCTTTGTACATTCATTTTTCTCCACTACTCCCCCTTTGACATCAATGACAAAGGATGTCATCAAAAGAGTACAAAACTGCTACTTCAAGGTTTGTAACCAATTGGTTAAAATCTGAAAGATGTCTACCAAAATCATATTCAGACTGCATAAATTTGTTGTTGTCATCTAAAGTTGCCTCATTCTGTTGGATCACACCGATGAGATATTGCATCTTCTTCTCTGGCGATCATTCTCCTTGTACTGTTGCCTTAGACAATTCAGTTCTTTGATTAATTAGATTATCTAGCCTCAGATCAAGTTTATCTTCTAGTTCTTGGGCATTAGACTTTATCCTTTCCTTCTCTTTCTCAAGTTTTTCTAATTTCTCCTCAAACACTACCATTTCCTATTCAAAAACTGATATTAGTCCCAATGAACCTATAATATTATCTGCAATGTGATCAATTTCCTTCTGTGTCTTCTTGATCTCCTTATCAATGTCCTTAGTTAAACAGTGAGGTTTACATGCTTCCCTGTATAGCTCCTTATACTCCAAAATTGTAGAATTGAGTACTGGTAAAAGTGTATCCACATTATCGGTACATTTGTTTATTGTGTTTTCAAAGAACTTTTTATTCTCTTTTTCAACACTCTCCTTCATGATATCCTCATTCACCTTGTCTATATTTATAATATTATCAGAAATGATTTTGGACAATGTGTCCAATTTACCTAAAGAATCCTTAATGTGATCTATGTTACAATTTGGTGCAATCATCTTGAGAACTGGTAAAGTGTTATCAATTGCCTTAAAATCCAATGGATTGCAATAAGTTATCCTCTTTATAGAATCCAAAAGTACCTTTGTGATATTGGTGGGTCTGAATTCACCTATAGATGTACTTGCTTCAGCTGTAGATTTCATCTCAATAGATGTTTGACCAATCACCTTAACTATATCCTCTTTGCTTCCATCAGATGTATCCATTTTGCTTTTATTTTCCTCTGGTGGATCTGTTTGTGTTTACATCTCAACCTTTAATAGTTTCTCAGTTTGTTTCATTGTCTCTATAACTCTCAGTTTTTCAGTCTCAACATGAACCTCTTCCTCTGTTTGTTTCTTCGAAAGTTCTACTGTCGGTTTCTCAGTCTGTGGTGGCCCTGTGCTAGTACCTTTGTCTTCTGTTGGTTTCTCAGTCTCTATCGGTTGCTCTATTTGGGTCAGTATCTTAGTTTCCTGAGAGTCAACACTTTGTGCCAGTTCCTCTGAAATTTTGGTATTATCAATAATGTCTGCCTTAACCACTAAATTATCCTTATCCACAAAAATGTTTACCTCTTGAGTATCCACATTCATTTTAAAGAGTATCTCAGACTCAGGGTTAGTATTATCATGTGTTATACCTTTAGTATCAGTAGCCAGTGGATCTTCTGAGTGTAAAGGCCATGTATCCAAAGGAGGTGGTGGAAGGTTATCTGTAACCTTTATGTTTGGAATACCACCAATTTTGCTTTTACCCTTGTCCTTGTCTTCCTGATACACTTGAAGATAGGAAAAGAAAGAAAGATGGATTTGCACAGTTAGCATACAAATCAAAAACACCAAAACATATAAAAACATGAAGCATAAATCAAATCACATGAAAACATGAAGACAAATGATTTTTTACCTTTCAAACCTTTACCTTCTTCCTCGGATGGATCTTGGATGAAGTCAAAGTGCACCCAAATGCCTCCAACGTGATGTCAATTTGCTCCTAGATTGATTGATGTGGTTGACTCTCCAACATTGTGCACAAATAGATGTGATGGATTTGAAGGATGAGATGGATAATATGGCTAAGTATGGATGAAGGATAAATTTGGAATGATAAGGCTACAAAGTTGGTTTCCTAGGCACAAACTAATAGCATGAAGTTGCTAAAATTGGAGATGAAATGTGAGGGGATAGAGTCCTCAATTTTCAGGGAGAGAGGAGGAGAAATGAAGGGTTAGGATTGACCCAAGATGGAGGGTCAGGATTCCTTGTGAGTCCACACAAGGCCCAAGAGGAGGTGTGGAGACCAACAGATATGCCTTAAAAGCATTTCTTATCTCCACACTCCTCAAGGTACATTGGGAAGACTTCCCAATGTGCCTTGAGAAGAGCAAGGGATGGGACATTTCTTGAGGAATGGAAGGGAAGAATTTTAAATTCTTCAAAAAGGATGCTCATGGGGATTGGAGGAATAAGGAGGAATTAAAAATTCCTTGGAAGATGAGATGCCTAAAGGAATGTGAGATTTTGAAAATCTCACATTCACCTAGGAAAAGGGCATTTAAGGAGAGTGGTTGGATGGAAGGGAAAATGTTAGGATTAATGATAGTCCCAAAGATACTGAGAGGTGGGGGTGAATTAGTATCTAACTGGTTTACAAAATATTTATCTTATTAAGTATTTTGCATTCCAAAACAATGTACTAGTAAATAAGAATTAATGCAGTAAATAGGAACAATAATGACAACATAGAAAACACACCATAAAACAAGATGTTTAATGAGGAAACCTGGTGTGGGAAAAACCTCAGTGGGATTTTTGACCAACAATATTCACTCTCTGGCCAATGAATAAATATTACTTACAATGACGGGCCTGCACATGCAAGAAGGCCAACTGCCTAGAGCTCACTACTCAATCTACAAAATAGAAGTCTCACTGACTTACAAAATGGATTATCAAAATCCGATACAATGTATTGCTTCAAATCAGCATCAACTATGCCAGTTTCAGTACCGGTTCAAGCTCATACTATAACCATAAACCTTATACAAAATCTGCCCTATGCATTCGCATATATCATCCTTCTTATTTGCTCAATCCTATTCCATCCTCTCATATCTAAATGATTTACAAGATCTCATACGTATATGAGTCTATTACAATATTCCATGTCAGCTTTACAAAAATATATGTACAATTAACTACAATAAACAAAAGTTTATTCCTGTCGGTTGGGGTGTCGGTATACATTGTAGTCGATGTCGATGAAGTGTATGCTAGTGTTGGTGTCTGCCGGTGGTTTACCAGATGAATTTTGAGTGGTTACCTAAAGGTTGCTGATAGATTTACATCAATGACAACACCATCATTTATCACTAGAGTGTAGAATGCCAACAATCTCCCCCTTTGGCATTGATGGCAACACTCATGAGAAAAATCCAAAAACTATTTCCAAAAATGAAGTCCAAAAATTTACCAAAACTATGTGCTCCCCCTGAGAAGATGATCCCCTCTAAATAGTCATTTTTCTCTATCCACTACTCCCCCTTTGACATCAATGACAAAGGTTGTCAAAAAACTGTCAAACGAGTGCAAAATTTCACCTTAAGGTTTGTAACCGGTTGGTTACAATCTAAAATATATCAGCCAAAACTAGGTTTAAACTCTGCATGAATCTGTTGCTATCATTCATGGTTGCCTTAGTTTGTTGGATCATGTAGATGAGATGATGCATATGCTCCCTCGGTGATATTTCCCCTTGAACTAGTGCCTTTGAGATCTCATTCCTCAGAGAGATAAGGTTATCCAATTTAGGACTAAGTTTATACTTCAGCTCTCTGGCATTTTCCTTGATCCTTTCTTTTTCCTTCTCAAATTTCTCCAACTTTTCTTCAAATGTTGCTATTTCTTGCTCAATAACTGATATATGTTCGAATGAACCAATGATGTTATTAGCTATATAATCAATTTCTTTTTGTACTCTACTTATTTCCTTTCCAATGTCCTGGGTCAACAGATGTGGCTTGCATGTTTCTGTATACAGTTCCTTATACTCCAAAATTGTTGCATTCAGTGCCGGTAGAAGTGTGTTAATATGTTCAGTGCACTTCTTTATTATCTCCTCAAAGAATTTTTCTTTTTCTTTTTCCAGTTTCTCTTTGAATGTATCCTCATTTACCTTATCAATTGTTATTATATTTCCAGCAATAAATTTAGACAATGTGTCTAACTATCAAAAAGAATCCTTTACATTATCTACATTGCATTTTGGTGCAATCATCTTAAGGATAGGTATTGTATCATCAATTGCCTTGTAGGCCAATGCATTACAATCAATTAGTTTCTGTAATTGAGTCCAGAAGTATCTCTGTCACATTAGTGGGTCTAAATTCAGATGTCTGACCAACTGCTTTTATTATTTCAGTGCTTACAGTGTTAGTAACCAATTTGCTTGTTTTGACCGCTGGTGGATCAGTCTGAGTTTGCATTTATATTAGCAATGGTTTGGGTTTCTCAGTGATTACCGGTTTTACTATCTCAACATGTACCTGTGCCTCTATCAGTTTATCTATTGGTTTCTTTGTGTTATCAGTTGTCGGTATCTTTGTGTTATCAACTGCCGGTATCTCTCTCTATTGATTTCCCCATGTCAACATCTATATTACTAGTATTTACTCCACTATCTAAAGGTTTCCTTGTGTGCTCTATTTGCTCTATATGCATTTCAACCTCTATATTTTATGTCGGTTGCTCAACAATGTTTCCACTACTTGCAATATCATCCTGTACCTCTCTGATGTCCTTGTCCACAATAGTGTTCACTTCCTGAGTATCCACATTCATGGTGAATAGAATTTTCGATTTAGGGTTAGTGTCATCATGTGTTATGTCCACATTTTCAGTAGCCAGTGTATCAACAGTATGTGTCGGTGTGGTATCCAAGGGTGGTGGTAAGTTGTCAATTACTTTGATGTTTAGTTTTCCACCGACTTTTCCTTTCCTTTTATCCTTGTCCTTTTGATAGACTTTGAATGTTTTCTTGGGTCGATTCAATTCTTCCTATTTTTCTTTTTCTACGAAGAAGATATCCCATTTGTTAGTTGTTTCCTCTACAATTTCGTTTACTCTGCTAGCCATTAAGCTCACTTGTTGGTGACCACTAGCAAAAACTGATCTGTTAGCTTCACAAATTAATTCATCAATCTCCTCTTTAGAGTTAACTGGATGAACAACCAGAAGTTTTTCAATCTTAAGTTTCTCTTCTAACTCCATTACTACAATCCTTTTTGCATCTAACCTTCTATACAGATCATTTGGCAAGCCATCTACAACTTCAATTAGCACTTTCTTGTAAATGTCCAGATGTAGAATAATACTATTTTCAACACTTTCCTTTTCAGAATCACTAAATGTGTTATACAACTTGCTCACATTAGCCAAGTTACCGTCATCAGTGATTTCATTTAGTAAGTTGTCCAAAGGTGGTATCACTTGTTTTTGTTTCTTCTTGGGTGTCAACTTCTTTGCTGGTTGTCTTACCACTTGTTGCTTCTTCCTTGAAGTTCTTGTTTTCTTGGGTGGAGGAGAGGGTATCGGTGAAGGTTTTCTCTTCCTATCAACCCTCTTAAACTCAATAGGTATCTCACTATCAAATGATGTGCCAACTGGTGAGATATGTGTTGGCATATGTGCAGAGTTTGATGACATGATGATATTGTATGTTGTCATTAATGTCAATATGCCAAATTCTGAACCGGTATATTGAAGTAAGCAAACTGGCAAGAGAACCAGTATGATGATGTGAACCGGTATATGTGAAAAAGTAAAGCAACATGTTTGTTCAAGTGAACTGGTATGTTGGAATGTGAACCGGTATATGCGAAGTTTTGTATCGGGGTTTCATTTGATATAACTACTGGTTTGTAGTCTCAGCTTTGGGCTTTTCGATTGATGAATTCCAATTCTGTGTGATTCGACTGACGACATTCTGTGATGGGTTAGCATTGAAATGGAGATTAGATCCTGTTTCCACGTCAGCCTTGTGCATGTGAAGGATTTCCTTAAGGATCTTGCATGAAGAAGATTGATCCTATCTACCTCGGGAATGTGCAAAGTCTTAGTAAATAGTGGAGAGCGTGTGATGGGTTATCAACTTCTAGAAGTGGCAAAGAACGAACGATGGACAACATCTTGAGATCTGTTCAAGACTATTTTATTCAATGCAATGTGTTCTAAATGGTTAGGATTAGACTAACTATATTGATAACCAAAATGTTTAGGGTTTAGGGTTTATGCTACCCACCTATATATTTCCTATAAGGTCGATGATGATTTGCATTGTGACGTTGTTGGAAAATGTTATATGTGTATCCAAGTGAAGAGATACTTGATTCTTTCCAGACCAGAGAAGTGTGTTGATACTTGTAGAGTGTGATTGTAGAAGCAAAGGAGCTAAAGTGGATCTGCCTTGGCATTGAGTGTTGTTATCAAATCAGTGTATTACCTATTGACTTCTAACCATTTCAGCAGTTGGAAAATCCCTTAACCGGGTAGCTTTAACAGGATTTGTGTAAATCCTTTAACAGGGTGACTCAAATCAATGAGTTCTTCAAATCCTCTTGCAAGGTAACCTTTATCAGGGTTCTAACCTTTAACCGGTTATGTAGCCATCCCTTAACTAAGTGATCCATAGCAGGATCGGTTCCTAGCAGAACCTATTGTAAAGTCCTTAACTAGACTAGGCTCCTAATAGAGTGGACTTTTGAAGAGTTCAAAGAAAAACTTTTGGGTGTTCATCCGAACCGTGGTTTTTCCCAGTTGGGTTTCCATGTGAAAAATCAGTGTGTCATGTATGATGCCTTTTCATGTGATGATTAGTATTCTTGATAAAGTGGTAATGCATGCCGATCTAGTGGTCTTTATATTTCTGATGTATTACTTGTTTATGCATACGGGTGAAGTGGAAAAGAGATATTAGGTGTGGTGAAGATCTAAGTGTTATCGGTTTATGTCTTTCATAGTCATACTATGTTTTACCGGTAGTACCCTATTTTAGATTGGTGATACTATTTACTAGTTACTTCAGTCTTTGCAGTCAAAGTGGTTTAAGGAAGTTTTTGTCTATACTTATTCACCCCCCCCTCTCAGTATTTGTTGAGTACTTACTATTCATCATTATTCATCAATTGGTATTAGAGCATCGTCCAAGTTCTTTGTGTTGTGAGTTTAACCACTTGAGGAAAAGATCCTATTCTAATGATGAAGAGGGAAGGTCCTAAGTTCAATAGAGACAACTTTAAGACATGGAAGGACAGAATGAAGATATACATTAAAAGAATGGGTGCTCAACATTGGAGCTATGTTGATAATACTTATGTTGTCCCTACCGAAACTCTCATCGATGATCAAAGAAGAGAAATTTAGGAGAATGGACAAGTCATGGAAGCTCTTATCAACTGCCTTTCTGATGTTGAGTTTATTGATGTTCAAGAAAAAAACAATCCCAAAGATGTATGGCATACTCTGGAGTCTATCTATGGCGGTGATGAGCATGTGAAGCAGGCTAAGGAAGAAAGCCTTAGAAAAAAGTTTGAAGATATGTGGATGGTTGAAGGAGAGACCATTCAACAATATGGGATGAGGATTAAAACTGTTGTTGGAGACATCAAGAGTGCAGGAGGTACAATGGATGATTCCACCATTGTTAGCAAAGTTTTGAGAACCTTATTACCGATCTATGCAATAAGGGTTGCCGCTATTTAGGAGTTGAGATCTATTGACAAGACAAAGGTGTCCCTTGATTCTATCATTCCTAAGTTGACTACTTATGAGCTAAATAGTTATGATGGTAGTGTTCTGAAGATTGATTCAGCCTTTAAAGCATCTGCTGCACTATCTAGAAAGGGCAAAGATGTTAGTATCGGTTGTGAACCTAGAAAAAGAAGATATATAGATGATGAGGAGATCCTTATGGAATTTGAAGCTCTTTTGGCCTAGAGACTTCCTAAGGGAACTGGTAAATACAGAGGTAAGCTCCCTTTGAAATGCTTTTCTTGCAATAGGATTGGACACATTGATGTTAGTTGTCCTAATAGTGATAATAAGGACAAACCGGAGAGGTTCAAAAAGTCCAAAGGAGGAAATAGGAGAAACTGTCTTGTTGCAGTTGATGAAGGTGTCATTGATGATGAATCATAAGATGAAGAAAGTGAAGACATAGTATTTTTAGCTGTCAAGGAAGATGTGTCAGACAAGAAGGCTCTTGTCTCCCACTTTGATAATTCTAATGAATGGATTATTGATAGTGGTTGTTCTCACCACATGACTAGTGACCAGAGAAAGTTTCTATCTTTCAAAGAGTATGATGGAGGTGTAGTCTGATTTGGTAATGATGCACCTTGTATGGTAAAAGGAAAAGGATCCATCTCTCTAAATGGAAAAAGCAGTCCTGACAATGTGTATTGGGTAGAAGGTCTCTAGCATAACCTTCTGAGTGTTCCTCAGCTGAATGATAATAGACTCACTCTGGAATTCAAAGATGGAGTGTGAAAAATAAAAGGAAAGAGTGGTGAATTGATGGCCATTGGTATGTAGGCCAAAGGTAACCTATTTCAGTTGAGTGCAAATATCAGTCAATGTCTAATGGCTAAGTATGATGACAGTTGGATATGGCATAGGAGACTCTGCCATGTAAATTTTGATAACATTGTGAAGCCTAGTAGGATCAAGGTAGTTAGGGGATTGTCTGTACTGAACAAACTAGAGAATCCTCTGTGTAGAGAATGTCAACTGCGGAAAATTTCTTCCTCAGTCTTCAAAGGTAAATCTTTCACAGCAGAAAATTTACTTGATCTTGTGCATACTAATTTGTGTGGTCTTATGAAAACTAGGAGTATTCAAGGAGATAGGTACTTTATGATTCTTACTGATGATTTCTCAAGAATGATGTTGGTCACATTCTTGAAAGATAAGTCTGAAGCTTTTGGAAAGTTCAAAGCCTTCAAAGAACTAGTTGAAAAGGAAAGTGTTCAGAGAATCAATGCCTTAGAACCGATCAAGGAGATGAGTTCACCTTTGGAGAATTTAATTACTATGAAGAGAATGGCATAAAGAGGCAACTGTCTACCCCCCAGACTCCATAGCAGAATGGCCTAGTAGAAAGGAACAACTGAATTGTAGTTGAAGCAGCCAAAACAATGTTGATTCAAGGAAAGGTTGCTCATACTTTTTGGAGAGAAGTGGTTAGCATTGTAGTCTACACTATGAACCAGGTACTCATCAAGAAAGGTAAGGATAAAACACCTTATGAGTATTGGACAGGTAATATTCCTATAGTAAGCTACTTTAGAGTGTTTGGCATCAAGTGTTATATCAAGAGGAGTGAACACCAAAGCAAGTTTGATGCAAAATGTGATGAGGGAATATTCCTAGGATATTCCACCAAGAGCAAAGCTCTCAAGTGTTTCAACAATAGGACTCAAAGAATTGTTGAAAGTATTAATGTTAAAGTTGACGAAACCTCTAAGAAACCTGAGGAAACTGACATTGAGTAGGTGGTAGATGAACTGGTTGTAACCTTCTGGAAACCGGCTGCAAAACAACCAAGTACCAATAACAATTCTACTACACCGATAGATGCTGATGCTGATGCTAATGAAGATGAGGATGAAGAGGAAAAGATAAAGGAATCTATTAAGATCATTCCTAAGTATGTAAAGTTGAATCATGATCCAAAGTAGATCATAGGAGATAAGGATGCAGGAATTATTACAAGAAGAAAGGTCAGAGAAAACTCTTGCACGATCTCTGAATTTGAGCCTAAAACATTTAAAGAGGCACACAAAGATGAAGACTGGATCAAGGCTATGGAAGAGGAACTTGACCAGATAGAAAAGAATGGTACATGGTCTTTGGTACCCAGACCTGAGCATAAAAATGTTATTGGCACCAAATGCATTTTAAGAAACAAGCTGAATAAAGATGGCACAGTGGTAAGAAACAAAGCTAGACTGGTGTGTAAGGGATATGCTCAAGAAGAAGGAGAAGACTATGGAGAAACCCTTGCTCTAGTAGCTAGATTGGAAGGAGTTCAAATGCTTCTTGCATATGCAGCCTTCAAGGGATTCAAAGTGTATCAAATGGATGTAAAATATGCATTCTTGAATTGAATACTTGAAGAGGAAGTGTATATAGAGAAACCAGATGGGTTTTCCCTATCAGAAGACAATGGCATGGTGTGTAGGCTACATAAAGCCTTGTATGGATTGAAGCAGGCACCTACGGCATGGTATGAACATTTACATTCCCATCTTGTGAAAATTGGATTTGAAAGAACAACTAAATATAGAAATATCTATCTGAAGTCAGAAGGAGATCAGATCATGATCTGTGAAGTGTTTGTTGATGACATAATTTTTGGTGGAAATGACAAGATGAGTCATGCATTTGCAAATGAGATGAAGAAGGAATTTGAGATTTCACTTATCAGAGTGATTAAGTTCTTCATTAGACTACAGATTCAACAAATGAAAGACGGTATCTTTAACACTTAGTCCAAGTATGTCAAAAAGGTGTTGAAGACCTTTGGCATGGAAGATAGCAAACTGATTGGTACACCAATGGTGACCGGTTGTAAATTGTCAAAACAAGATGACTCAGCATTGGTGAATGAGAAGGAATACCAATCAATGATTGGTAAGTTGCACTATGTAGTACACAACAGACTAGACATTGCACATGCAGTGGGCATTAATGTAATTTTCCATAAAAGTCCAAGAGAATCCCACTTGGTAGCAGTCAAGCGGATTCTTAGATATTTGAAGGAAACTATTGACTATGGATTGTGGTATCCATACAATAATGACTTCAGTCTTAAAGTGTTTATAGATGTTGATTGGGCTGGTAATGTGGACGACTAGAAGAGAACAACCGGTGGTGAATTCTTTCTTGGTGGTAGACTAGTTTCATGGATGTGTAAGAAGCAAAGTTGTATCTCTCAGTCTAAAACAAAAGCAGAATATGTAGCATCATTTATGAACTACTCTCAGACAATTTGGATGAAGCATGTATTAAGTGGTTTCAAATTTCCTATATCTGAACTGGTGAGTATATTTTGTGATCACAGAAGTGCAATTAATATTTCCAAGAATCCGGTATTACATGCTAGAACCAAGCACTACGAGCTCAAGTATCATTGTTTGAGGGAGAAAGTTCATAACAAAGAGGTTGTATTGGAACATGTTTCCAGTAAGGAGGAGATAGCAGACATATTCACCAAGCCTCTATCGAAGGCTCCATTTACCTATTTAAGAGGTGAATCAGGGGTGCTACCCTTACAAGAGGTGAACTAAAGGTATGTGCTCCACATCAGTTAGGTATTGCATTGACAAATATTTTTAGGATTGATGTGTTGATGGATGATACTCCTCAGGGGGAGCAGCATAGTGGAACATAGATGTCTGTGCCTCCACTTTGGCATTGTTGTCAAAGGGGGAGAAGATGTGAAGCAAAGAAGGTATATGCAGTATTGGGGAGAAGATGTGAAGTGGTGATATATCTTCATATATTGCCACCAATGCCAAAGGGGGAGATTGTTGGCATATGTGCAGAGTTTGATGACATGATGATATTGTATGTTGTCATTGATGTCAATATGTTGAAGTGTGAACTGGTATATTGAAGTAAGCAAACTGGAAAGAGAACCGGTATATGTGAAAAAGTGAAGCGATATGTTTATTCAAGTGAACCGGTATGTTGGAAAGTGAACCAGTATATGCAAAGTTTTGTATCGGGGTTTCATTTGATATAACTACCAGTTGGTAGTCTTAGCTTTAGGGTTTCTGGTTGATGCATTCCAAGTTTCGACTGATGAAATTCTGTGATGGGTTAGCATTGAAATGGAGATCAACTCATGTTGCCATGTTAGCCTTGCATGCATGAAGGATTTCCTTAAGGATCTTGCATGAAGAAGATGGATCATATCTACCACGGGAATGTGCGAAGCCTCAGTAAATGGTGGAGAGTGCATGATGGGTTATCAGCTTCCAGAAGTGGCAAAGAATGAATGATGGAGAACATCTTGAGATCTATTCAAGACCATTTTATTCAATGCAATGTGTTTTGAATGGTCAGGATTGGACCGACTGTATTGATAACCTAAATGTTTAGAGTTTAGGGTTTATGCTACCAACCTATCTATTTCCTATAAGGTTGATGATGATTTGCATTGTGAATTTGTTGGCAAATGTTATGTGTGTATCCAAGTGAAGAGATAGTTGATTCTTGTTAGTCCGGAGAAGTGTGTTGATACCTAGAGAGTGTGATTGCAGAAGGAAAGGAGCTAAAGTGGATCTGCCTTGGCATTGATTGTTGTTATCAGATTGGTGTATTACCTTTTGACTTCTAACCATTTCAGTAGTTGGAAAATCCCTTAACCAGGCAGCTTTAATAGGGTGCCTCAAATCAATGAGTTCTTCAAATCCTCTTGTGAGGTAACCTTTAACAGGGTTCTAACCTTTAACTGGGTATTTAGCCATCCCTTAGCCGAGTGATCCCTAGTAGGATCGGTTCCTAGAAAAACCTATTGTAAAGTCCTTAACTAGACTACGCTCTTGATAGAGCGGACTTCAGAAGAGTTCAAAGAACAACTTATGTGTATTCATCCCCACCATGGTTTTTCCTAGTCGGGTTTCCATGTGAAAAATCAGTGTGTCATGTGTGATGCCTTTTCTTGTGATGATTAGTATTTCCTATTAAGTGGTGATGCATGTTGATCCAGTGGTCTTTATATTTCTGATGTATTACTTGTTTATGCATACGGATGAAGTGGAAAAGAGATATTGGGTGTGGTGAAGATCTAAGTGTTACCAGATTATGTATTTCATAGTCATACTATGTTTTATCTATAGTACCCTGTTTTAGATCGGTGATATTGTTTACCAGTTAGTTTAGTCTTTGCAATCAAAGTGGTTTAAGGAAGTTTTTGTCTATACTGATTCACCCCCCCCCCCCTCAGTATCTGTTGAGTACTTACTATTCATTATTATTCATCAATATGTGCCTCTGGTTGCAATCCTTCTAGTTCACTTTCCTTTATTCCAATAATGTTCAAGACATTTTCTTTTATTTCCATTACTTGTATTGATGCATTCCTATAATACTTTTCTCTTTTCTTCCTTTGTTTCAGTGTTTGTACAACACTCTCAATTGTCTCTGCACTACCAAAAACTTTTTCTGTTGGTTTTCTAGGTGCTTCCAACGGGGCTTTTGCATAAGTCTCAATAATATTTACATCAGCCTCATACCCCATTTCAGTTACCCATACAGTTCTAGGAAGAATTGCTTCCATCCATATTTCATCTTTCTTAATCACAAAGCAGATATCCTTATCATATTTGTCTACTATACTTTGTGGTAGTCTCTCTCTGTTTTTTATTTTGGCTTGGAAAGCTTTGAAATAATCATTTATATTGTTTTCCCTAGTAGTACCCATGTCGGTGAAGGCTTCTTGTAACTGTTTGCCTATCGGTATGTCATATCCAAAATATTTTTGTCCAATACTAGGGATTTCTTTTGAGAAATAAAACAAAGGCATACCAAAAGATTACCAAAATGAAATGTTCCTTTCTTGTCTCCTTTTATCTTTTTCAAATTATCAACTAGTCCATCCTTCAGCCATTCACACACATCTATTTTTGCATCATTATTTACCATATCATAAGCACTTTTAATGCAAAGACTAGAAGCTGAGTTAAGTTTGTTTGCATGTGTGGTCTTGTAACCTAAAATCATACTTATGAATCTCACATTGATATCCTTGATGTCATTTACTCTCAGAGATCAACTATCAGATGTTGCTCCTATTAAGGTCATGACTATGTTGTTAGGTACCTTATTTGTCTTGTCTGGTCTACTGCCGATAGAGGGTAAACCTATCACTACCCTAATTGCTTGTCGGGTGAATTTGCAGACTGAGTCTAACCAAATAAATTCTCCATGTGCCCTACTTAGGAAAATTCTAACTACCTCCTCTAGAAATTTAGGGATGTTCAAGATTTCTACAAAACCTAAGGTCTCAATAACCTTGTGCTCAGGTTTGACATTTCCATTTTCATCACAAATTATGTTTTTAAACATCTTTAACACTTCCATCGAACCTAGTTCTTCAATATTACAGTGAATATAAATTCTAGGGTCTTCAGCATAAGCTAGACCTTTAGGAATTTTTGAAAAAGTACCTATGGAGTCATCTTGCTTAGCTATCTTGGGAATAATTTTGAAAACGGGCCTAGGGCGTTTTAAAATTACCACAATAGTAAGGTTTGCAATAAATTTGAGAGCAGAAGAGGAACCATTTGAAAAATACCTTAATCTACCTGATAATGTTTGAGTGCTTGAAAGAAATCACTTCACTTCTTTGCATTGAATGCCTTCACTCATATTTTCATGCTCTTTGCTAGTTTGAATGCTCGGTGACTCAAAAATGAAGGAAAATCGATGATTTATAATGAAGTTTCTTGCAACAACCGCAATAAATGCTTGCCAGTTAAGTGAAAACTTAACACATCTGCCGGTAAAGAAGAAGTTTATCTTCTCACCATCTATCGAGGGTAATTTGCATGATATTTAACTTGTTGCAATACCCCCAAAGGGTTACTTCTCAGTTGGATGAAGAATTTCCTGTCGGTGGACTAATAATTTGTTCTACGTGTGAAGGAATAGTCTCATTAACATTTTGACCTATCTTTCTAATCCATTGTCTTGAAAATTCTTGTTTTACCTCATCAACCTTTTCTTTGCCTTTCAAACTGGGTCCTTTATTGTTTGTCGGTGAATTCTTGCTTCTACAAAATTTTGTGATATGTCCAATTTTCTTACAAGCATAAGAAGTTACATTATTCTTTTGAAAACCCTTTCCATATCCTATGTCGGTTTGTGTTATGCATTGATTAGATAAGTGCCTAAATCTTCCACAAACATAACATCTTACATTCATTCTATAGTTTTATGAATTATGACCAACTTTGTTGCATTTGGAACATTGACCAGTGGGTGCATTAGTGTTTTGATTATTTCTAGATCTATACTAATTTTCTCTATGACCATACTTGTTACAGTTAAAGAGTTTCCCATTAAATTTGTAAGCATTAGGTTGTCTTACCGGTTTACTGTGATCCTGATTGTTTGTAGTACTGTAACTTTCACCAATTTCAAATCCAAGTCCTTTAGTATCTCCATTAGGTTTCTGACTTTTCAGCATATCATCAAGTTCTTCTGAAATTTTCTTGAATTTCTCTTTGTGTTGATTTGTAATAGCCAACTCATTTTTCAGAATTCTTGTTTGTCTCATAAGTTCAGTTTTATCATGTTGCATGTGAATCAGATCTATCTTTAGCATATCATTCTCATGACTGAGTCTTAGATTTTCATTGCCAACATTATTTAGTCTCCTAGTCAAGTCATCTTCATTCTTCTTTCTCTCTTCAATGTCTTTACAAAATCTCATAGTCATATCTTGCATTTCATTCCTCATAGTCATGTTTTCTTGTCTCATCTTGTTCACAAGCTCATTAAGAGTTTCCTTTTCATCATTGTCATTATACATCTTCTAATGAAGTTCTTTTCTTCTATTTCTAGAAATAATAAGATTCTCATGAAGTCCTTGAATGAATTCTTGTGTAGTCCTCAGATCATCTTCAAGTTTGATAATCTTCAACTTCTCTAAATCATAGTATACAAGAGCTCCTTCCAATTACTTTCTTAAGTTCTCCATATTTACCGGTGTCACAATCTTCCTCAAGTTGTCAGGATTTTGAAAATGGATGACCAGGCTTTGATAACAATTGATAGGATTAATGATAGTCCCAAAGATACTGAGAGGGGGGGGTGGTGAATCAGTATCTAACCGGTTGACAAAATATTTAACCTTATTAAGTATTTTGCATTCCAAAATAGTGTACCAATAAATAAGAATTAATGCAGTAAATAAGAACAATAATGATAGCATAAAAAACACACCATAACACAAGATGTTTAATGAGGAAACCTGATGTGGGAAAAACCTTGGTGGGATTTATGACCCACAATATTCACTCACTAACCAATGAATAAATATTACTTACAATGAGGGGCTTGCACATGCAGGAAGGCCAATGGCCTAGAGCTCACTGCTCAATCTACAAAATAGAAGTCTTACTGACTTACAAAATGGATTATGAAAATCCAATACAATGTACTACTTCAAATCAACATTAACTATGCTAGGTTCAGTACTAGTTTAAGCTCATACTATAACCATAAACCTTATACAAAATTTTCCCTATGCATTCGCATATATCATCCTTCTTATTTGCTCAATCCTATTCCATTCTCTCATATCTAAATGATTTATAAGATCTCATACATATATGAGTCTATTATAATATGCCATGTTGGCTTTACAAAAAGATATTTACAATTAAATACATTGTGGCCGCTATCAGTAAAGTGTCTGTCGGTGCCGGTGTCTGCCAGTGGTTTACCAAATGAATGTTGGGTGGTTGCCTAAAGGTTATCGGTAGGTTGCCATCAATGACAACACCATCATTAGGAAAGGGATTAGAGGAAAGATTACGTGGGATTAGGGTAGATAAGATGTGTAGGAGTATTTGACTAGCAGAGAGAATGAGTGGAGGGAATTGAAAATTAGAAGAATAATGCTAAGTGAGCTTAGGGAGTTTCTAGAAGAATTTATTAGGTTAATGATGGATTAGGAAAAGGTGATTTGTAGGAATCACTTAGGTTAAATAATTAATTCAAATTAATTAGTTAAGAGGAGGAATTTGAGAAGATTTAATATTGAGGATTTTGGGAAGAATAAAAGGGGAAATAAATCAATCATAGACTATAGTGAAAATATTAATTACAATTAATTAATATTGAGAAGAATTAAAAATTATCATAATTAATAAATTAATTATGTGAAGAATTTAAAAATAATAAAAATAATTACTTTTAAGTGTCTACATTTTGCCCCTCTTTTATGCAGTGGCAAATTTGGCAATGGGTAGAAGATAGAAGAAGAAGAAATAGATGCCCCAGCGTAGAGCGTGGGAGGTGTATGCCCCATCAAGAATTTTGTCAAAAGAAAATTGATGAAAAAATTCTCGAAATAAAGAAGAAAGAATTTGAGTGGAGGAGATAAGTGAAAAAGAAATAGGAAGTAGATGTAGAAAATCTAGAAGGAAGAGTAGAAGATGTGAGACCACAAAGGAAATGGGCCCTCGAGGGGGCCCATATAAGCCAAAAAGGGCCCAATGAGGAGTCATTGTTACACACAAGTCTTGGAGCCACTCGGAGCCTAGAAGGAGAGGAGAGATGGATCACATTCCTACACTTGATCATCGTGCTGAGAGGATCTAATGGTACAAAAGACCCGCTAGCTATGGACCACCAATATGTAGGACAATTCCCCCTTTTGAAATTTTTAGGGTAGGGGTAGAATTAGGGTTAAATTAATGGCATAGACCTAGCAAGGTGCACATGCTGATCACTATTTTAGTGCGTGTGCCAATAGGTTAGCACGAGCACTAGCGAATAGTGTAGGCACTCACTAGGAGGAGGTGGGTAGAATGGGTTTTTGGGGGAGGGGGAATGCTTAGTGTGGGTGCTCGCGCTTTGACGCAGTAGCTCGTGCATCTACATGGGTGCTCGCGTTGATGGAGGCTATAGGGAGGGTTGGGGAGGGTTAGGTTTATCTGTTCACGCGAGCACCATGGTTTTGGTGCGAGAGCTGGACAAATCAGGACGTGCACCTGGGAGGAGAGGGTTAGGTTTATCTGTTAGTGTGAGCACCTGCAAATTGGCGTGAGCACCACGGTTTTGGCACAAGAGCTAGACAAATCAACATGTGTACTTGGGAGAGGGGGGTTAGGCATAGGTTTAGAATTTTTGGGATAGGGTAAGGGTATGGCTGGTTTCAGAGGGTAGAATAGGACTTGTCAATATGGAAATAATAAATTGGTTTGGTGGATGCAGGTGGAGATGGGGCTGTTGGCTTCGAGGGAGCATTGGCCTGCTACTATGAGTTTATTTTGGGAGTTGGGGCGTGATGAGTTGGAGGTGCTAGCTACATTAGGATTGTACTATGTGGACAGGTGGCCGAGGATACGGGCTCATACTACGATGATGATAAATTTAGTTGAGAGGTGCGACAATCGGTATAACACCTTCCGTCTTCCTACTGGCAAGGCGATAGTGACTCTTTTGGATGTATGGAGGATCTTGAAGATCCCCATTCATGGTGTCATCCCAGAGTACCACTTGGGTGCAGCGGATTTTCATCTTTGGGAGGTTTGTGAGTATGAGACCCCATCAATGCTAGATAGGAGTAGGATGCATTTGGGTAGGGCGATGGGTATTCAACAAATTCCTTGCTTGGTACTAGTGATTTGTGGATTCTTGAGTGGGTAGATTATACCTGATCTAGGCGGGCATGGATTTCCTGTTGGATGGAGCAGGTGCCTTTATTTCATGGTTCATGATGGCATGTAGTATGCGTGGGGTGCTGCGATGTTAGCTTAGTTATATCATTATATGCATCTGGTGGTGTATAGGGAGTATGCTAGTTTGTCGATAGGAGTGACACTTCTCCACATCTAGGCTTGGGAGCACATTGTGGTTACTTGACCATTAGGTGTATAGGACAGGTAGGATTGACAGCCATATGTGGATAGGTATAGGGGGCTAGTGCACTATACTCAGATAGGGTCTGTATGGTTTTGGTGTCAGATTCTGGATGAGCTTATGCAATTTACATGGTGATCATTTTTGGGGTGTGAGAGATGGAGGGGGGATTGGCAGTTGCACTGGGATGGGGTGGAAATGTGGATGTTTGGAAGATCAGTGTACATTATGGACTATTATGCACTATATAGGGTGGTGAGATAGCTCAGCTAGGTTTAGGATATAGTGGGGGAAATACCAGTGTATCCTTGGATTACACGAGAGGTGAGATATTGGGGCCCAAAGGCGAGTCCATTGGAGGGCAGAACCAATTTTCAGATAGTGTCTCATTTGGTTTGGGATGAGCGGATTGGGGCAGGTGAGGATCTAGGGACAATAGGAGGATACAAGAGCTGGTGGGAGGGGGACTTGCGAGTACTTCTTACCATTCTTGGGGTTTTTTTGGGTGATGAGCTACAACCGGTTGTATACCAGGTAGTTAGTGGTGAGGATGATGGTCCAGGGGAGAGAGTTGTGGTAGGTGCAGGGTGTGGTGTTGGTGGTCAGCAAAGGAGAGTGAGGGTGGTATGGAGGAGGGATCCGGAAGAGGAAGAGGGAGAGGGAGAGGGAGAACCAATAGGAGAGGCCATAGAGGCTATGGTTGGTAGGAGAGAGGATGTTCTACCTATGGATGTTCCCAAGGCATAGGTGGAGGAGAGGGGAGGGGTCTCGCAGGCTGATTTTGACAGAGTGCAGTAGGAGTGAGATACTACCTGGATAAGGCTCCATTCTATTAAGGATTAGTTATAGATAGAGAGAGATGGGAGGGAGAGTCTAGAGGTAGAAGTGGAGCGGCTGACGTGGGAGATAGAAGATTTGATGGAGAGCCTCCATATAGCAAGGACAGAGGTGGATGCTCTAAGGTAGGAGAGGGAGGAGTCTAAGAGGATGCTAGAGGAGGCACAGATAGGGACATCTATAGCAGCCCTTTAGGATATTATCTATCAATAGGATGCTAAGATAGAGGGGCTACAGGCTAGAGTGTAGAGGGAAGAGGCAGATGTGATATGCCTATGGGGGGAGAGGGATGCAGCTTGCTGGGTGTTGGTTCTTGCAAGGCTTGGGAAGATATATGTTGATATTATGCAGGAGCAGGATAGGGTAGAGAGGGTAGTTCGGGAGGTAGAGTACCACAGGGGATTATATCACGAAGTAGAACCTGTGACAAAGCGAGTAGCTTCATACACTAAGAGTGTGCGATCTCATAGAATACAGAGTCAGCAAATGGGTGGGTTGGTGGGTTTTAGGCCATCGAGAGGAGGGGAGGTAGGAGGTTCAGGTGGAGGAGGTACAGTGGAGGGGGTGGGGAGATAGGAGGGGAAAGATAGCTCCATTTTGGCTTATGTATCATCTTTTGACCCTTTAGGGTGATCATTGTATTATGACAGACATATTGATCCCTTTTGAGCTTATATATATGATTTTGCGATGATGGATGATGTGTGTACTTTATTATGATGGATTCTCTTTATTTTCTTGTGATGTGATGTATGGATGTAATTATGGATATGCTGTACTGACCTATTTTTGATGTAGTGTGGATGCTTATATATGTATGCCTATGATATGCTACTGACACGGTTTTGGATGTAGGATGAGTGATCATGTTTTTTGATGTGTATATATGTTGCATATGCAAATATATGATGGATATGTAGACGTAAATGATTTATGATGTAATATATATGAGGAATGAACATAATGTCATGATAATATAATGTAATTTGCATGGATGAATTAATGTCGTGATGAAATCTAAGTGTAAGCTATGTGATAAATGTTTGTGAAAAAATGACAATCTAAATGAGTAGTGTAATGAAATGAATAAGTAATGCAATCTATATGGAAAATGTAACCTACACGGATAAAGTGAATGAATAATGCAAAGGGGGAATATGCCAATAATAACAGAATGATCTTAGATAGAAAATAGAAGAATATGGAATAGATGGGGAATGGGGTAAATTGAGGACTCCATGGGGTTATTAGATTAGGACTTTATGGAATGATGGTGAAAGTTGTGCATAAAAATGTCGAGAGCCAACCTAGTTTGATATTTCCCTGGGTAACTTGCACCACTGATTATAGGAATTAGGATGCCATGAGAAACCCAATGCATGGACTGACTCACAGTCAAATAGGAATTCCTTACACACAACTATGTAAGTGTTGAGAAACACTAATACAAATTTGTGGGTACATGCAAGGAAACCCTCAAAAACACTGATACCTCTTGTACACGAGAGGGTAAGTGTTGATAAACACTAGTACCAAGTCGCCAGTTTATACAAAAGAGATCCAAAATATACCATGCTATGAAAATATGCCCCATTATGCACCTATTGTAAACATACCTAGATATGGAAAATTCGAGTAGTCATAAATAGATGCAGTTGTAGGGTAAAAGATGCAAGTCTAAAATGAAAAATCCAAGAAATCCAGCAAGTCATTCACTCATGACCAACTGACACCTCTTGCCAAGAGTAGGATTAGGATGGAGGATTAAGTTGCCAGGCGAGGGAAGGATTCATCCCTAGGGCAAAGGATAAATCAGGTGGACCTTTTGGATTGGGCAAGTGATTATATGGCCTTAAAGATTAACTTGTGGACTTAGGATTATTCTAGAGACTTCATGAAGCTCACATAGAGGCACACAAGCTCAGTTGATGCGATATTCCTTATTCATGATTTAGGTGAAGAATCATCATCATATGCATGATCTATTCAGAGGTGGAAAGGAAGGAATATTGCGATGGATTGGATGGAAGGGTGATTGGAGCACCGATCTGATAGACAATGGATCTGATTTATTTACATCGGCTCCTACATGGAGGTTTTCACCAAGGTACTTGCCCATAGTGCCACAAAGTGATTTTCATCGATGGAAGAATTGATGTTATTTTTTAATTTTATTTTGGTGTCACAAGGTGCCTGTTTGCCAAGTTTTTACTAGAGTGATGATTTTTCAGGATCTTTTTCTCATTTTTATGTATTTTTCATTATTTTTTTTTATTTTTAAATTTTTTTTTTTGACAATTTAAGACTTTCTAAGGACTAGGCATAGAATCTTTTGAGGTGCATGATATTCATTGGATCATCCAAATGATCACCTTTAGGAGTAGCCAACTGATAAGCTCTTGATCCATATTTTGTTGTGATTACATATGGTCCAAGTCAATTAGGCTCAAACTTGCCTTTCTTTTCTCTTTCTTGAAGGTTTTTCTGATTCTCCATGAGGACAAGATAACCATTTTGGAATTCATCAGTTCTGAATTTCTTGTGATAACTCATGCATAGATGGTTTTGGTATACCTGGAGATGGTTCAAGGCCTTGAGGTGCCTTTCATATAAAAATTCTATCTCTTGTAGGTGAGCAATTCTATATTCTTAATCTAGTAGGATATTTTACAGTGATACCCTTAGAGAGGGGATCTTGAACTCAAGGGAGAGGATAGCTTTAGAGCCAAAGACCAAGGAATAAGGGGTGGTGCCCATGGGTGTGTGGATGGAGGTGCGGTAGGCCCACAAAGTAGGATGGAGTTGGAGGTGCCAATCACAACCAACTTCATTGACTGTCTTTTTGAGGATTTTGATTAGGGTTTTATTAGAAGCCTTAGCTTGACCATTACCTTGGGGGTAATATGGGGTGGAGAAGCGATATTGGATGTTGAATTTCTTGTAGAGTTATTTGACATCCTGGTTTTTAAATTGTCTACCATTATCTATAATGATAACTTTTGGAATGCAATATCGACAAATCAAGTAGTTTAGGATGAATTTGGATATCTGCTTTCTAATGGTAAAAGTAAGAGGGATAGCCTCTACCCGCTTGGTGAATTACTCGGTGGCGATGATAATGAATTTATGCCCATTGGAGGATGGGGGGTGGATTTTCCCAATGAGAATGAGCCCCCACTATGAGAAGGGCTAGGGTGTAATGAATGACTGCAATTCTTGTGATGGTCCATGAATCTTGTCACCATGTTGTTGGCAAGGGATGCATTTCTTCACATAGTTATATGCATCTACTTCCATTATAGGCCAATAATATCCCATTCTCAAAATATTTTTAGCCAAGCTGAGCCCACTTGAGTGTGTCGCATAGATGCCCATTTCGCCTCTTGTTTATCTAAACACCTTTGGAGGAAACCATCAAAATGCCTTCTGAATAGGGTGTCTCCAAGGATGGTGTAACAAGCACATTGGTGAATGAAGGTTTGTTGTTGGGTTGTGGTAAGGTGTGGGGGAATGTCATTATCTTTTAGGAAAGAGAAGGTTTCCTGGTACCAGGGGGGACTCAAGACCAACGAGTACACACACCATTTTAGACTTCGGTAGATCGTATGCCAGTATAAATAGTTTCTCGACCAAGAACTCACACTTCTGACTATGTGCTGGCATCTGAAGGAGGGAGCCAATAGTGGCCATTGCATCTCCAACCCTATTGTTTGTTCGATCAAACTTGATTGTTGTGAAGTGTTGCTTAAGATCTTCAACCATGCCATGATAGGGAAGGATTTTTTCATCTTTTGTTTGGTATTCATCATTGACTTGTTTTATGAGAAGTTGGGAATCACAATAGACTTGTAATTCCCTTATCTTCCACTAGATTTCCAAGCGTAGTTCTGCAATGAGTGGCTCATATTCTACAATGTTGTAGGTACATGCAAAAGCTATCTTGTATGACTTTGGGATGCCATCTCCTTGAGGTGTGATTAGTAGTATTCCTACCCCCAATCCATTTTTAGTGCAAGACACATTAAAGTATAATTGCCATGTAGAGGATGTGGTGACAGTCGTAATGAATTCATCTGGTAATTCTGTGAGAATAGGATAGTCACCTAGAAGTGGAGCATCAGCTAACTGGTCTGCGATGACTTGTCCCTTGATATCTTTTTTATCTACATATTCAATGTAAAACTTGCTTAAGAGCATGACCCATTTAGCAGTTTTGCCAGTGAGGGCAACTTTTGACAAGAGATATTTAAGCAGGTCAATCTTAGCAATCAGTTTTGTTTTGTTGTTCACAATATAGTGTCAGAGTTTCTGTGTGATAAACACCAATGCCAAGCATTCTCTTTCAATGGGGGTATAATTGAGTTCATACCTGACTAGTGTCCGACTGATGTAGTAAATGGTATGTTCCTTCCCTTGATCATCTGTTTGTGCCGGCAATGCCCCCAATGCCACTGCAGTAGCACATATGTACAAAATAAGAGGTTTTCCAGGAGTAGGAGGCATAAGTACTGGAGGTGATGCCAGATATTCTTTTAGTTTTTTAAAGGCCTTTTTCCACAAGCAATCCCATTTGAATTTTGCGTCTTTGCGCAGTAGGTGCAAAAATTCATGGCCCTTATCTGCTAGTTGTGAAATAAAATATCTAACCGATTGGAGTTTTCCTTGGAGATTGTGTAGCTATCTGAGAGTTTTTGGTGGAGGCATTTCCATTATGGATTTTATCTTTGCAAGATCGACCTCGATGCCTCTATGAGAAACAATGAAACCTAGTAGTTTTCCTAATGTGACACCAAAAACACACTTCTTAGGATTCAGGCGCAATTTGTATTTTTCCAATCTTTCAAAGATCGGCTTTAAGATAGGGATGTATTCCTATCTTGTCTTTGATTTGCCTAGAAGATCATCCATATGTGGCTCCATCATTTTTGAGGCCAAAAGGCATGAACCAGTAACAAAAAGTCCCCCATGGGTTTGTGAATGCAGTTTTATATTGATCTTTGTTCGCAATCTTGATTTGATTATATCCAGAAAATCCATCCATAAGTGATAGAATCTCATGCCCTATTGTAAGGTCCACAATCATATCTATGTTGGGGAGCAGGAAATCATCTTTAAGACAATCCTTATTTAGATCTCGAAAATCAATATAGATGTGGATACCCCCAGTGGCTTTGCCGATAGGTACAATGTTGGAGACCCATTCAACGTAGTCTATTAGTTTGATGAATTTTGTGTCTAACATCTTTTGGAGTTCTGATTTGACCAGGAGTGCAATATGTGGATGCATTTTGCGCAACTTCTATTTTTACAGGTTTTATGTCTGGGCGGACAGTGCGATTATGAACCACCAAGTCAGGATCTAAACTTGGCATATCGATATAGGACCATGCGAAATTGATTTTTACCTTTGTAAGGAAATTGATGAAGTCTTGTTTCTCTTTTACTATGAGGGACTGGGCAATGAGAAAATATTTTGGAATGTCTTTGGTACCCATGTTGATACTATCTATTTCTTCTATCAACAAATTTGACCTGTCTTATGGAAGGTAACCAATGGTAGGGAGGTCAATTCCCTTATCGTCAAGTACCTTTTCTAGGTTTTCACTTTCGGATACGCCCTTTGTTTTTATTTTTTTCTCATCCAAAGGTGCCTCAGAGAAGTTTTCACCTAGGGAATCATGTTTTTTGCTCTGATTATCTTTTTTGTAGCCAAGGGCATTGATGGGATGGGGCTTGAGATAGACTAGCCTAGTCTATTCTCTTGGATCCTTTCCTCGGATCACCAGGTGTTCTAACCACACCCTAGGGTCTTTAGGACTTCCGTTGACCTTACCCAATCCACCCACCAACAAGTCAAAAAACTACTCCTAAGGTCTCACCTACTCATGAGATTCAAGAACGCTTACTTAGGCTAATAAGGGTTGGGCTTCCTCCACACCTTCCTAGGTCTTAGCAAGGCTAGATCAGGTCTAATACATGGTTTTTCCACCCATTAATGTGCCCCCCAAGAGGTTTCAGGCTTTCAACCCCTTACCGATTTTACTATTTTGTGTTTTGCCTACAAAATAGGGCTACAAGGTTTGTGACCAATTAGGCCTCCTACCCGGTCCTTTAGGGCTCCCTCTTGAAAATGATACATTTGCTTGTGAAACCTCCTGAAAGACCTACTATTCATTTGGAAAGGACTCAAGGATTTTTCAATTTTTTGGCCTCGAAGTGTCTATACACTACCCTAAGTGGATTTTAACATTTTTAAGGGCTTTTAAGAGGGTTTTTAGGCTTGCCAGGGTCACAGTGTAGGTTTGGTCCTCTTGCCACCTTGTCTAGATTTGTGAATGCTCCTCCTTCACACCAATGGTGCTCCACTTACCCATCTACAAATCCTCCAAAGGGTGCCTCCTCCTCTAACCTTCGTTGCTCTCCAAGACCTCTGTAACTTAACCCTTCCTAGTTGGGCACTGTCCAGTCTCACCTAGGAGTGGGTCTTTAAATGGCCTCCTTGCATTTTCAAGGGCCCTTCTTGCTATGAAGTATAGTACAAGGTCTTTACTCTCATTCAACATGGTTTCATGGTGATTCCATAATGGGGAATGGAGTTATGAACCCATTGACACAAACTAGTCAAAAATTAGACAAAGAGAATGCAATTTACAAAATATTTACAAGCACACCTCACTTACGAATAAAAACCTAATCTAAATGCTCAAAATGAAATTGAATACACCATACAAGAGACTCCACATAGTTTTTCTTGAAAATCAATCCATTAGCATTCTTCTTTTACTCCATTTGTGTCGATTGGCAACAAAATTGCAGTCACAGTCAAATCACCTTGTTTTGGCCGTACAATAATTGACATCAAACCCATTAACTTAGGGTTTTCAATTACTTATAGAACCTTTTCCTTAGTCTATGTGCCCATATTAGGGTTTCCCATGCTACATTAAATATTTTGATCTCATGGTGGAAAAGTTGCTTGACAACTTTTAAAAGTTGTCATGCAACTTTTGAGCAACTTTCTCAATGTTGCGTTTCTTGACTCCTAGACACACATTGGGCTAACCTAAGGACACCACCATGCTAAGAAGGACCCCTAAACACCTTAAATTCACACATACCCTCTATTTTAAAGAAAATCTCAATCTTGACTTATGACCCTAAGACAAAACTAGGACCCTAACTAGGACCAATGAGCACATGGCTCTTATTGTATATACAATGGCTTCATAAAGAAGCAAGAACACAATAAAAAACAAATGGTGGGAGCCCTTTGAAGGGTTCTCCTGCACCATACACCCCCTTTGCAACAAACTAATGAATTAGGGGAGTGAAGAGCTGGATCAATGCCAAGCTTCTTGAACTTGCTCTCCTCCACCCAAGTAGCTTCAGATACAGGTTGGCCTACCCATTTCACCAAATGCTCCATGTAGACCTGGTGTCTAGTAGACTTCTTCACCGTTGACTCCAAAATCTCCTTTGCTATAGGCTTCTACACTTGAGGTAAGGCATTCACATCCAAGTCTTGTAGTACCTTGGCTTGGTTCTCAGTCTGCCCTTCTATCTCACCCTTGTACATGATCAGATCAACAACATTGAAGACTAGTGAAATGGCTAAGTCTAAAGGAAGTTCAACCTTATAAGCATTCTCACCATATTTTTCCAGAATTCTACAAGGTCCTACCCTCTTCATTTGCAGTTTAGTAGGCTTGCCACTTTCCATTCTATCTTTTCACAAATGGACCATCATGTAGTCACCCACCTTCAACTGAACCTCTCTCCTTTTCTCATCCATTTTGGTCTTCAGTTTTTGAGTGGATTCAAGGATGGTTTTCTTGACTTGCTCTTGGACTTCCTTGATGGTTTGATTGAAGTCCTCTACTTGGCCACTCTTCATCTCCATGGAACCAAGCTCCCTAAGTTCACACACTCCTCTTGAATGTCTACCATAGACAACCTCAAAAGGACTTCTTCCAGTGGTCCTATTTACACTATCATATTATGCATACTCTACTTGAGAAATGATTAGATCCCATGTTTGCCCATACTCCTTAGTTAAGCACCTCCACAAGTTGCCTAACACCCTATTGATGACTTCAGTTTGAGCATCAATTTGTGGATGGTAAGCTGAGCTAAATGAGAGGTTAGTTCCAAGTCTCCTCCATAAAGTTTGCCAAAAATGGCCCATGAACTTGTTGTCCCTATCTGAAATAATGCTTAAGGGGAGTCCATAAATCCTCACAATCTCCTTAAAGAAGAGATGTGCAACATAGCTAGTATCATGTGTAGTCTTACATGGAATGAAATGGCTCATCTTGGAAAATCTATCTACTATCACATAGATGTTGTCCATACCTATCTTTGTCTTCGGGAGTCCTACTACAAAGTCCATGCTTATATAGTCCCAAGACCTATTTGGGACCAGAAATGGTTGATAGAGACTAGCATTGCTTGATCCTCCTTTTGCTCTATGACACACAACACATTGCTCCACATACCTCTTTACATCTCTTAGCAAGTTTGGCCAATAGTAGTACCTTTGTTCTAGATCCAAGGTTTTGTTAACTCCAAAGTGTCCACTTAAACTACCATTGTGTTTTTCTTGGATGAGTTTTTCCATCATGGATCCTCTAGGCACACACAACTGATTACCTTTGAACAAGAGACCACTTTGGAGAGTGTAATCTGCATACTCACCATGGAAATGGTTCTCAAACTCCTTGCAAACCTTATAGGCTGATGAGAAGTCTTCATCTCCTTCATAGAGGTCCTTGAAACCTTCTATTCCTATGCTCTGCAACTGTAGTTCTTGGACTATCAACAACTTCCTGCTTAAAGCATCTTCCACCTTTTTGAGTTGCCCCTTCTTATTCTTGATGGTGAAGGTGAAGGATTGGAGGTATTCCATCCATTTCAAATGTCTATTGCTAAGCTTCTCTTGAGTGTTAATGTAACTCAAAGCCTGGTTGTCTATGAACACCACAAATTCCTTTGGAAGTAAGTAATGCCTCCATTTTTTTAGGAGACTGCACTAATGCATACAACTCTAGGTCATAGGTTGAGCACTTCTTCTTTTCTTCATTGAGCTTCTCACTGAAAAATGCCATAGGTCTTCCCTCTTGACTCAATACACCCCCTACTGCAATTCCACTTGCATCATGCTCCAAATGTGAATAGCTTGTCAAAAGTAGGTAGGAGAAGGATAGGTTTTGTGGCTACTTCTTGCTTCAATAATTGAAATGCTTTGTCAACATGCTCAGTCCATTTAAACTTAGTTTTAAGGCCTCCTTTTATGGTGTCAAGGACTGGTGCGCATATGCCACTGAAGTTCCTCACAAACTTCCTATAGAACTAAGCTAAGCCATGGAAACTCCTAACTTCAGTCCCTATTTTAGGTGTAGGCCAATTCAAGATTGCCTCCACTTTGATTGGATCCATCTTCAAGGTTCCCTTAGACACCACAAATCCTAAGTAGGCCAGCTCTTGCTTCAAGAAGTCACACTTTTCTAGGTTGATGGATAACTTCTCCTCATGCAACCTCTCTAAGACTAACCTCAAATGCTCAAGGTGCTCCTCTTTGGTTCTGCTATAGATGAGAATGTCATCTAGGTACACCACCACAAACCTACCTATGAAGTCCTTTAACACCTCATTTATCAACCTCATGAAGGTACTTGGGGCATTGGTGAGTCCAAATGGCATCACAAGCCATTCATACAATCCTTCTGTGGTCTTGAAAGCAGTCTTCCACTCATCTCCCTCCTTGATTCTAATCTGGTGATAACCACTTTTAAGGTCCAACTTGGTAAAATACATAGCACCTCCTAAATAGTCCATCAAATCCTCTATTCTAGGAATAGGAAACCTATACCTTATGGTGATCCTATTGATTGGCCTTGAGTTAGTGCAAAGTCTCCACTTGCCTCCCTTTTTTGATGCTAGCACTACCGGGACTGCACATGGGCTGATGCTCTTCTTAATCATTCCTTGTTCCAATAACTCCTACACTTGCCTTGATACCTCCTTGTTTTGATGAGGTGTGAGCTTATATGCAGCTTTGTTAGATAGGGATGCACCAGGAACAAAGTCTATTTGATGGCTTATAGATCTTCTTGGTGGGAGTGTTGTAGGTGCTCCATCACTCACTATGTCCTTATACTCTTGCAACATTTGCTTCACCTCCTTGGGTACCTCTACCTACAACTTGTCTTCTTCCTCCTTTGGCTTCACAAAGATGGCACACTTCACTATTTCCTCCTCATGTAGAAATTGTAATAACTCTTTAACAGGAGCCAATAAGACACTAGGTGTTCTTGAAGTTCCCTCTTCATTCTTTATCAAAGACTGAATCTGAAAGGTCTTGCTATCCTTCTTGAAGGAAATGGAGTTCTCCTCTCCATCATAGATCACCTTCCTATCAAATTGCCATGGTCTACCTAGCAATAAGTGACAGGCATCCATGGGTAACACATCAGAAAGGATCTTATCCTTGTATCCTCCTATAGGCAACTAAAAATGGTCAACGCTTGTAGAATCATACTTTAACATTTGCGCATTGCCTCATTTTAGGTTTTTGCGTTGCATTAACATTTCTCCTATGATTCGCACTTGGTCTTTATCATTTGTGAGCATCGAGTCATTCTTCTACTTTCTTCAGTTGTCATGCTCTCAAATTCAATCTTGTCAACAACAACTTTCAATCATGATTTTGATTAATCCTATCTTGTTGCGTCAATGTGCGTACTCATTTGTCATCATTTTGGACATCGTCAATCCTAATTAGGGTTTTGTCCTCTTTTCAATTTTGTCATCGATCGTGGTCATTTTCAATCTTGTCGTTTTGCAATCTATTTTGTCATTGATTGTCAATTTTGTCAATTTTGTCCTTATCCTCTTGTCAATTTTGTCATCTTGCAATCAATTTATCATCAATCGTCGTCATCTTCTCAATCATGTCAATTTGGATCAGTTAGTCATTGTTCCTCATCAAATTGGTGCTTTTATCAATCAAATCATTTATCACATCGATCATTTATTAATTCAAAATCATGATCAAATCGACATCAATCGATCCTTCGATCAAGACCTAATTGTCGTTCTTGTATTTCTAATCCATCTGCTAAGGTTTTATGATTTATTCATTTCTTCCTCTAGGATTAATAAATTAATTATTTATCCTAAGTCTTCTCATCGCAATTAAATATTTATTTAGTTGGCTAATTATTCCTCTTTTTGTGAATTAATTAATAAATGACAAATTATTAATTAATTTTCCTAATTTTCTAATTTTCCATCATTTCTAATTTTCTAATTTCCTAATTTTTCATCATTTCTAATTCCTAATTTCCACCTATTTTCTAATTTCCTAATTGCAATTTCCACCTAATTAATTGTCTCTAGTTCTCCCTATTTTTGTGCTTTGGTGGAAGCATGAATTTCTCATGCGTCATACTCTTGGCATAGTAAGATGTCATAAGGTTCTAGTTCTCTAGTCTTTGCATTGGCAATATGTCATAATTCATGACATAGAAGGTGTCATAACCTTCCTCTTTCAACTCAATTATGCCATTTTTGAAATCAATTGCTCCTAATATCCATTTCATGCTAATTTGATCTTTTCTCCAATTTTTCTATAAATTGGATGATTTTTCTTCAATCGAATTCAATTGGTAATTACTTTGTCAAAATAATCACTTTGTCAAAACAATCACGCTTCAAGTACTCTTGCGCCATAATCTTGTCTATTTGCTTTCATCTCATGTGTATGCACTTGAAGGTGAGATCCACAAACAAAGGCTATTTGGAGAAGAAAGAAGAACAATGGAGCCGCATGAAGGAAGCATTCAAATCTACATTTGGTTTGCATAGTCTTTAGTTTTGAATGCTTTATTTTCATGTCTTTATTGAGTGTGTTTAGGATAGATCATTGCATTTTAGCTTTCGTGATTGAGCTAGATTAGTTTTGATATTGTTTGTGATGATTTCCAAATTCCTAGCTACATTAATTAGTGAACCCGACGTGAACTAACCATCTAACCATGTCTTGAGTGCCTTTTGAGTTGATGTGCAGGTCAAAAACCCAAGAAACAGGGTAATGCAGGGTTTTCTGGGGACTTTTGCACCTATGTAAGACAACTTGCACCTGTGTTAAGCATTATGCGCTTGTGTTAAAGACAACCTGCACCTGTGTCATGAGTTCTGCGCCCGTGTAAAGTCCATAACAGAGGTAAAAAGGCAGTGTTTTGCATAAAAATTTGTTTTGTTTTTGCATTCTGTTTTCTATTTTTTGATTTTTGGTACTAATTATCTATGCAGCATCTTGGCATATGCATGAAAAAGACAACAAATGAAACTACTAACATGTTTTATGTAGAATTGATAGTCAAAGAATAAACACCTCAAACTTCTAACTTGGGTTTTGCAGGTTGCCTTGGAGAAACAACTAAACTTTGTGTTTGCAATTAATGTTATAGGCACCTAGTATGATTTATAAATAGGTTGGAATGAATGTATTTTTACTTTGATTGTTGAGTTTGACATTGGATTAGGAGAGTATGCTCGCATCCTTCTTAGGGTGATCAGAAATCTAGATCTTTGATACCATGCTCATTGTTTTGATTGTGTGTCACCTTTAGAGGGCCTGCCTTCCCGACCATTTACTTTTACAAGCAAGTGATAATCGTGAGAAGGGAATGACCCAAAGTGAGTACGGCTAGAATACCTTGGCATTCTAACTCACTATAAACAAATACCTGATGAGCGAAAGCTTTGAAGGAAGCGTTACATGGGAATTGCAGTTACTTGGGAAGTGATGACCCTTGAACTCTTTCTCATATCAACATCTAAGTAGGGCCTCATGGTCTAAATCATGCTTGCGTGACTACATTTTTTTGGTATCTTAGTGGGCTTAATGTCTCAATCACACTTGCGTGACATCAAGGAGTAACACTTAACAGAAATCCTTACTAAACACCTTGTATTTAGAGGCCAAAAAACCCTTCTAGTTGCTTGAGAAGGACAAGTTTGGATACTTGGAAGAGATAATAAGTTTTCCATGGGGAGATTTCCATGGGGATTGATTCTTGGCTGCCCTGAGAAGTGAGTGTCATGGAGGGGAGCCCGTGGGGTCAAGCATCTATGTATTCTCCTTGAATCCCATAATGAGTCTACCTCTCAAGTACCTAATGTCCTTGCCTACCCTAAGAAATGTGTGAATGAGCATGATTGTCTTGAGTTTAAGTTGAAATATCTAGTATTCTTTTCTTGTCGAAAGTTGAATTGCATCTCATTTCAAACCCAAGACAAATTTATTCAAAACAAGGTTAAACACAAGAATATTTCATCCAACAAAGTTCAAAACACATCTTCAAACATGGTTGTCAAACATTGTTCAAAAATCTTGTCTCAACACGCATGTCACTTAGATTTAGGTTCATCTTAGGTTTGAATTTCTCAAAGTCATTTGTCAATTACCAAGGTTAAGTTTCACCTAAGTCATACTCCTTTGCATCCATTTGCATGTGTCCTCTTGCATTTCATAATTCAAACTTAGGTTGACATTGTCATTAAATTTGCATCTGCATACCCTAGGTCTCTTCATCAAGCTTAGGTCATTATCATATCATAGTAAAGTCATTTGCATAGTAATTGTCCCTTTGTATATAGTGCCAAAACTAGGTTTTGTCATACTTGAGTAATCCAAATCTTTGATAAAACCCTAAGCTATTGTTAGGAAGTCTAGACCTTATCAAACCTTTTGTCCTTTTGTCATCAATATCATTTCATCAAACCTAGCTTAGTATCCAAGCATATAGGGGAGACATTGTCATCTTGTCCTTTTGTCACTTGATTCTTTTGTCCTTTGAGGTCTAGACATCATTTCAATTTCCTAAGGGTCTCTTTTAGATTTGCATTCAAAAGTTTGTCAAAATCTTTGAAAACAACCAAAAACATAGATTGCATTTTCATCTATTTAGTTGCATTTAAGTTGCATATCATATATTATCCTTGGCAAATTCCAAAAATATTGCATTTGCATAAGTGACATGCCTATTGAGACAAGGTCAAAATATAAGAAGATGGGTGAACCAATGTATCAACCCATTGACAACATAGCGAATTCGCAGTTTCAAACTAGTCAAACAGTACAAATTGAAGGTTCAACAAACACATCATTACCACCATATGGAATGGTTCAACTTGGACCACCTCCATTATATGAACCAGTATTTGTACCCATGAAACTAGGACATGGGAGTATTCCACCAACACCAAAAGGAAATGCACCTTTCGATTGGAATCAACCAAACCTGCAACATGAAATTCAAACATTACATGAGGAACAAACCCTTTCATAAGGATTTGGTTCAGACCAAGGCATTCAACAAGAAACAAATCCAAATGTCCAACTAGATTCTTCATTAGATTTTGATGCTTCTGATGATGTTGACATGTTCCTTCAAGATCCAAAATTGACAAAAAAGATGGATAAATTTTTGAACAAGGTCTTTAAGATGTTCCCACAAAAATATTTTAACATGATGAGTAATGTGACCTCCTCAAGTGAGCAAATCAATGTGCAAACACAACAAGGTAGTGAGCTATTAAATTTCTCTTCACATCCAAATGAAGAAAATGTGCAACCAAAGATTCAACCTACCTTGATGAGTAAATGTGCCTCAAAGGCATTGACAGTGACTATTCGTCAAAAGTCGTCACCATTTGAGACAATAAATAATCCATTATTCAACACAACACCTGTAACACAAGATCAAATGAAGACCATGCAAACATTGACAATGGTCCCTCAACAAGAAGTGGTTCCTCACACGCATAAAATTGGATCAAAATCCACGATGCAAGAAAGCTTCACGACTAGAATGCCTGGTATCACTAATGTTCAAAACAATTCCATAGTGCAACAAAGTTCTTATGTCCTGTTAAGCTCAATATATTTGCCAAACACTATTGTGACAGATCCTTCGATAATGGAAACACAAAGAGCTATAGGTAGTGGTTTGCGCCAACAACAAATGTTGCAACAATTGAGTAATACACAAAAGGTACAATCGAATGTACAAACAAACAATGTGCAACAACAACAATATCGTAGTCGACAGCAAATTGCAGCACCTTCTGCTTCATTACAAGTTAATGCAAACTTGCAACCATCACAATGGATTGGACAAACAACACAACAAGTTAATGCCAGTGCCATACCCCATCTTAAGGAGAAATAGCAAAAACCACCTAAACAATTTTTTTTGCAAATGATGGGATTTACACCGTGACGACAACAATTGGCACAAAGTTAGCAAATCCCGATCCGGCAACATCAACAACAACATGTGCCTCAATATGTGCCAAGGCAAACAAGCTATCATACTCCACAACCACAATTGGCACCTGTGCAATATCAACAACACCCTCAATTGCAATATCAACCTAGGTTACAAGAAGCACAGCAACAAGGTCAATATCAAAGCATGGCACAACCACAACAACAAGAGGTGTACCAATAACATTATATGCTGAAGACACCAAAGACGGAAATTTCGGAGTATCAACAACCAATCAGAAACATGATGTATTGACAAAGAGAGCCCACTAGGATTAATGATGAACCTCCAAAATCTGATACAATTGTGCAACAACTTGAGAAATTGCAACGACAAGTTGACGCATTGGAAACCAAAGGAATGAAGAAGCTGTATACGGATCAAGATTTATGTCCTAATCCATTTGACAAGAGCTTATACATGCCTCCCTTCCCTAAGCACTTTGAGGCACCTAATTTTGAGAAATATAAAGGGAATGGCAATCAAAAAGATCACATTTGAGCATTTTTCACGGCATGTACTGAAGTGAGTTATGAAGAAACATATTTAATGCAATTATTTGCACGAAGTCTCACGGGACAAGCCATGGATTGGTATTCACATCTGCCAGGAAACATAAAGACTTGGTCGGAGCTGGCTCAAAAGTTTATATCTCATTTTGCATTCAACATCGATAGTGACGTGACTATGTCAGATCTATGTAACACCAAGCAAAAGCAAGGTGAACCATTAGTGACTTTCTTGCAATGATGGCGAAGCTTGTATAGTCGTTCTTCCCTTGATATACCTGAAGAGCAACAAGTGAATTTGTTTATTCAAAATTTGGTCCCAGAAATGATGTATGAGCTAAAATTGAAAAGTCCCAGCACTATTGAGAAACTCATTAAGAAAGGGATGAACATTGAAACTGCTCTTGTACCTAAAGGAATTATTAAGCTCAATAAAGATAGTGACAACACGAAAAATTCAGGGGATCAAAATAGATTTTGGTATAAAAACAAGAATGTCACTAATGATGGTGTTGTTGATTCAAGAGTGGTGAATGCAAATCAACCGCCATTCCCAATCAAGAAATTGAGTGTTCCAAATATGTCAACTATGGAACAAAATCAAACACCAATGAGCAATGTTACTCAACAGCCGCAATACCAACAACATGCTCAACAATATAATCAACAACAAGGTCAGCAACAAAACCAGCAATGCAAACCTTTCCGATCAAGAGATGGACCTCCTCAACAATTTATTCCATTGGGAGAGCCTATTGAATTGGTAATGAAACAATTAATACAAGCAAAATTTATTAAGTTACCAGATATCAAGGCAGAACCAGTAGTGAAACCGCATTGGTGGAATGATAATGCCTATTGTGAATACCATCGGTCAAAAGGACATAAAACTGCTTCATGTTTTCAATTGAAACATATCATTCAAGACTTGTTAGAGCAAGGAGTAATTGAGATAGATCCACCCAACGTGACTTCTAATATTGATCATACAATTTTCAAAACTCCTTTGCTTGATCATGACAAGGGTAAAGTGTCTTCTTCAAACTCTACCCAAACAACAAATTATGCAAACACTGGTTATAACAATGTCATCAATTGTTTTCATGCATCAAATGAGTATGTTTCTACTCTAAGAATAAAGGGACAAGATCCTTCTTGCGCAGTCACTACTCATCGATCCAAAATAGTCCTGAAAGGAGCTCCTGTAGCTCCTCCCAAACCAACTCCTGCCAGTCAGTATAATCTCTTGGATCATCTAGGAAAGACACCTACACAAATATCGATCCTTGAATTGTTGAAAACATCCCCCATGCATCGTGCAGTCCTAGATAAAGCTTTAGTGGAGTCCACTGTCCCGACAGACATTGATGTTGACCAGTTTCAAGCCCGAATTGGACATCTAGCTGTTTCTCAAAATGTCACATTTTCTAACAATGATATCTCACCTGATAAGCTCCCTCATAATGATCCTTTACACCTTGAAGTCTTTGTCCATAATTGTAAAATTTGATGAGTTTTGATAGATGGTGGAGCGGGTCTTAATATTTGTACCTTGAGAGTGGTCATTGGTCTTGGTTATACAGAAAAGGATATTGATGCTTCCAGAAGAATAACAATCAAAGCATATGATGATGCTGAGTGCCCATCCAAAGGGATAATTACCTTACCTATCAGAGTTGGTCTAGTGATAGAAAACACTTTCTTGCAGGTCTTAGACCTTGATCTCCCTTATAATATGATTCTCGGCCCTCCATGGATCCATGGAATGAAAGCAGTTCCATCCACCTATCATCAATGTTTAAAATATCCTTACAATGGAACTGAGATAACAATTCCAGGAGATCCTAATCCATTCCAATTTTGTGCTACCTTAAAGGATGCTCCTCAGCAGCAAGTCCCAGTCAATAGAGAAGCCAAAACAGATAGTTATGTAGATCCTAATGCATTGTTAGATGTTGTCAAAGGAAAGTTGAAGATACAGGACCAAGGGTACGGAGAATATTCAATGGATCAAACATTCCTCACCAGGAATTTACCAATATCTCTGAAATCATATGGAAAACCACATTTGTTGCAAAAGGAACCTAAGGTAGTTATCCAATGTCAACCTCCCACTACATTTACAATATGGGGTGAGCTTGACAAAGAAACTGTGGATGATGATGTTGTAGATTGGCTTTATAAGGATCCAACTGAGACCCCACCTGTCAAGTTGCCAGTGGAACTGTATGGCAAAGGATTTACTATGCTGCAAAAGAAAGGATATGATGGCTGCAGTGGCTTAGGCCCAAACAAGAAGGGAAGGCTAGAACCTGTTATACCCGAGATACGACCTCCAACTTTAGGGTTAGGTTTTGTACCATTATGAATTGGATCCTCATCTACTAAAGTGACTATGTGTGAAAAAGGGTGTAACTCTGATGATGAAATAACACCTGAGGATACCCAACCTGAAACTAATTCCAATGAATGGGAGTGGAGCTCTTTTTCTTCTAGCTCCTATGCCCTTGACAATATTTTCATTGACCCTGATAGTCTGCCTATGGAAGACAAACATGAAATAACTCCTCTTCCTAAAACATATCCTCATGCTTGGATAAAGTCATTCTGGGACCCAAGCTCTGAATCGGATTCCAGTAGTTCAGACAGTGATACTACAGATATTCACATCTTTACCATCTTAGTCCTCTCCCTCCTTACAACCGATGATGACATGCCCCTCATCTATCCCCAGCTTATCCAACATGACCAACAAGAACCACTCACATTGGATTGTTTTCAAAATGATGAAGCAATTGCAGAATTCCTTGGACTATGGGAAGGCATACCACAAGGTGATCATAAGGCAAGATTTTCTATTGATCTGGATTCCACAACATATTTTGGGGAGTCAACTCCCTCTTCCAATCATCAAAATGAAAAAAGAAAAGAAAAAGAAAAAAATCAAAAGAATAGGTCTTTGAGTGAAAACCGTAAGGCACTCTCTGATCATACAAAAGTAAAAATAAAAGACGTACCTGCGGGTGAAAACCTCTCTGAGGCGCCCAAAGGTGGAAGAGTGGATGTACCCCTATCAAGTTAGAACAAATCAACATTGCTTATGGAAATGACCGAGGAAATCAATTTGGGTAATCCTGACAACCCCAAGGTTATTCATTTTGTTGCTTCCCTATCAAAATAGGAAAAGATAGATTTTGTCAATTTCTTTCTTGAGAAGAAGATCAGCTTTGCATGGTTGTATGCAGATATGCCTGGCCTTGATCCAGAATTAGTCCTTCATCATTTGCCATTAAAAGCAGATGCCAAGCCTGTCAAACAGAAACTTAGAAAGATGCATCCCCAAGTGGCTCTTTTGGTCAAAGTGGAACTAAAAAAATTGCTAGATGTGGGCTTTATTAGACCCATTGATTATGCAGATTGGTTTTCAAATTTAGTACTAGTTAGCAAGGTAACTGGAGGTATCAGAATCTGTACAGATTTTAGGGATCTTAATAAAGCATGCCCTAAGGATGATTTTCCACTACCAAACATAGACATCATAGTTGACATGACTGCTGGATATGAGATGCTCTCATTGATGGATGGTTTCTCTGGCTATAACCAAATTCACATTGCTTCTAAAGATCAACATAAGACAGCATTCACCTATGCTTGGGGTACTTATTGCTGGAATGTGATGCCCTTTGGTCTTAAAAATGTAGGTGCAACATATCAAAGAGTGATGACGACAATTTTTCATGATTTCATGCATACTTTGATGGAGGACTATGTTGATGACTTGTTATGCAAATCTGTCACAAGAGATAGTCATTTAGCAATCCTGGGCCCAATCTTTGACTGCATGGCGACCTACAAGCTTAGACTCAATCCAAAGAAGTGCGTCTTTGGTGTCACAGCTAGTAAATTACTAGGATAAATTGTTTCTCACAGAGGCATCAAAGTCGACCCGGCCAAGGTTAAAGCAATAATGGATATGCCTCCTCCTTCCAATCTCCAACAATTAAGAAGTCTACAAGGAAAGCTACAGTCAATCCAGTGCTTTATAGCTAAATTGGCCAACAAATGTCATCCATTCCAGCATCTATTGCGTAAAGGAGTCACTTTTAAATGGACTAAGCAATGTCAAGCAGCCTTTCAAGCTCTCAAGGACTATTTGTTGTTGTTGCCTATCCTGATGCCTCCTATAGAAGGAAAGCCATTTATATTGTATATTTCTGCAACTGAAACAGCACTAGGAGTTCTCTTGGCTCAACAGGATGAGAATGGCAAAGAGCGAGCTATTTATTATATTAGTCAAACATTAGTAGGCTATGAGCTAAACTATTCAACTATTGAATGGGCATGCTTAGCAGTGGTCTTTGCAACATAGAAACTTCGACATTATATGCTAAATCATCAAACATTGCTGGTTGTAAAAATTGATCCCTTGAAATATTTGCTTAGCAGAGCATCTTTGACAGGTCACCTAGCCAAGTGGGTGATGATCCTTAGTGCGTTTGACATTGAGTATATGGAGCGAAAGGCAATAAAAGGACAAGTCATAGCTGATCAACTTGCAGAGGCTACTATTTATGATAATCATCCCATGTTGACTGATTTTCTAGATGAATCAGTCTTTGCTCTTACGTCTTCTAATGAATGGAAGTTATACTTTGATGGGTCCCATACCAAGTTCAGGTCTGGAGCAGGCATATTGTTCATCACCCCTCAAGGTGATGCTATTCCCAAGTCCTACAGAATCACTTTCCATTGTACCAATAACATTGCAGAGTATGAGGCACTGGTCGCAGGCCTCTGAGTAGCCGTTCACTGGAACATCACACATTTACAAGTCTATGGAGATTCTCAATTAGTCATCCATCAAGTTAATGATGACTATGAAACAAAAGATGAGAAGCTTATTCCCTATAAGCACATGGTAGATTTATTCAAGACAAAATTCATGGCTATCCATTTTAGTCAAGTTCCAAGAATGTAAAATAAGTCGGCAGATGCGATGGCTACAATTGCTTCCATGTTGGATATGCCCCATAATATGGATAAATGTGAATTTTTGGTCGAACAATTGCTTGTCCCTTCTTTTGATATTCCGACTGTAGATGTGATGTGCGTTCTTGTTGGTCCTAACTCCCTATGGTACAATGATGTATATCAATATTTGAAATCCCAAACCTTGCCACCTAACCTTTCCGCTAACCAACACAGAGCCTTCATCCAATAGACCACCAAATATGTCATCACTGCCGACACCCTTTACTACTGATCCTTTGACCATACCCTCCTTAGGTGTTTGGATTCTGACGAAGCACAAATGGCTTTACACAAGGTTCACGATGGTATATGTGGGGGCCATTTCAATGGTCTTAGCTTAGCCAAAAAGTTGATTCATGCTGGGTATTATTGGCCCACTCTAGAAAAAGATGTTCATGATTTTGTTAAAAAGTGCTACAAATGCTAGATTCATGGAAATTACATTCATGCACCAGCCCAAGAGCTTCATTTTGTCATATCTCCATGGCCCTTTTCTCAATGGGGATTGGATCTTATTGGTAAGATTCACCCGACATCTGCAAATGGACACAAGTTCATCATTACTACCACAGAGTATTTTACAAAATGGATCGAGGCTATCCCCATGACTTATATCACTGGTGTACAAATTTCAAAATTCCTCTTAAATTATATCATATGCAGATATGGGGTTCCCCTTGCCATAGTCACAGATAATGGTCGTCCTTTCAAGAATAAAGATGTCAAGGAACTCTATGAAAAGTTTCATATCCAACACCGTTTCTCCAGTCCATACTATCCACAGGGAAATGGTCAAGCTGAAGCATCAAATAAACCATTATCAAGATCCTGAAAAAGGTTGTCAATGATGCTGGTCGAGATTGGCATGTGTAGTTGAATCCAGCACTATGGGCTTATCACACTTCTATCCACACACCTACTGGCACAACACCTTATTCCTTGGTGTATGGTGTGGAAGCCATTTTACCTTTGGAGGTGGAGATTCCTTCCTTGCATGTTTCCTTGCAGCATCTGATTGATTATGAGACACACAGAGTCTCTCGGTTGCATCAGCTTGAAATGTTAGATGAGAAACGTCAGACAGCCCTGACACATTTGCAAGCATATCAAAACCGTCTCCGTCACTCTTATAACAAGAAAGTCAAAGGGTGACACTTCGAAGTGGGAGATTTGGTTTTAAAGGAAAACCCCAAGAATGCATAGTCTACTGACATCATCAAAGGCAATTTTGAACCTAATTGGGTTGGGCCTTTCATAGTGACTGCAGCCTACGGCTCAAGGGCATATCAGCTTGCTACTCCAGAAGGTGAACCTTTGTCCGATCCTATCAATAGCATGCATCTTCGCAAATACTAGGCATAATTTTCTATCAGGCACTTTTGCAAGTATGATCCTGAAAAAATACAAAAAAATCAAAAAAACAAAAAAATATACAAAAAAAAAGAAGTGAAAAACAAAGAAAAAAGAGCAAAAGAGTAAAGAAAAATGATTCGCCCTCTAGTGAAAACGTGGCAAATAGGTGCTTTGGGCAAGTACCATAGTGAAAACTTGGCAATTAGGTGCAATGAGTAATGAGATCATTGCTCCGTCATCTATCATGACTTCTAGCTATGCTTTCTCTCAGTCAGTATTTCATGCCTATCTTTGTCCTGACCCACTGTTCTATTCCAGGCCTCTGATTGGTCAATATCATTGTCTTGCGTACTCTAGTTTCTTGTATATATGTTTTGGTCTTGACCTCTATATAGGTCCTTTAGATGTGCGTTGGGTGTGTTTCCCTTGTCATGATCAAGCACTGGTACTTTAAAAATTGAAAAATGTCCTGAAATAATTCAAAAAAATCATATAATGTCCTGAAAAAATTCAAAAAAATCATATAATGTCCTGAAAAAAATCCCTAAAAAGTCAAATAAAGTCCTGAAAAAATGAACACAAAAAAATTTCAAAACATTAAAATCTAAAAACAAGCATTTTGCAATTAAATGATCCCCTTTATGCATAAGACAGCTCACTGAGCATCCCTCCAATGACATGCAATCACACACTGTGCTTTAATGAAATCATGCATAAAAAGATGAACTTTTTCAATCAAAACAGACATTCAAATTGATCACAATTGTCATATCAATCAATCACACCGATATCGTTTGTCCTTGGCACATTATCATGAGTCCTATACAGGGTGTGGTATACTCGAAACTAGACTGTGTCCTGTCTTAGACAGGGAACCGCATGTCCTGAAACTAGACAGCATGATCATCCTATCAACACTTTCAACTTTTGACAATGAAGATCAAGATGTTAGTTTGATTTGTTGGAATTTGTGCATCTTATCTTTTTACTGATTTACCTTTGGCTTCGATCATGTCCCTATGTTGCTCGATGATGTCATTGAGTGATTTAGAGTGACCGGGATGGTTCATGGTCCCTTTCTTTTTTGTTGTGATTGTTGTTTGTCTGTGATGTGTCTGTCTTTTGCAAAAAGGGTTGCATTTCAGCTCTGGCCTTCAATGCCATGATGCTACACATCCGTTTTGCAACATTAAAATAAAGGTTCTCACCTACAAAGTGCATTATTGAAAGCAAGTTTTTCTTCGTTTCTAATTGTCCTCTGTCTCATTTCTTCTTACTAACATTTCTTCCGTTAGTTTGGATAGTCAGTTCGGTCTAGTGCTCTGATCTCCACACATAAGATGCATCCTGCATCCATTTGGTTAGTACATTTACATTACATCAAGCATCATATCAAGCATTTTATCCATTTCATATTATAAATGCATCAAAAATACATAAAAATGTATCCATACATGTTCATAAACAACGCATAAGTCATCCATACATAGAAAATAATAATTACAAATCATAACACATTGCATCCCATCATATCGATGCATATCATATCACATATCACAATACTATCGGAGTACAAAATCGGACTGTTTGTCCTAAGTATGGCCCGCAGGCTGACTACATAATATCAAACTACATATGTCATCTGTCTGTCATAAAGGAGTATGTGCCTCTGTCACTGGTTACTCCCTCTGTCCTCCTCATCCCTGCCATGTCTCATGGATGATGTCCCTCCTACCCCTGGTCCTGGCTGTGGTGGTCTCCTAGGTCCACTCACCCCCATGCTACTCAATGATCTCCGAGAGTGTGCCTTGCTCTCTATCCTTGATCATGCCCGATATGAAGCTGCTCTCTGCTCTGGTGGAACAGCACCCTCATATAGTGTCCTCTAATATAGTATCTCCTCTCTGGTCTCTACCAGCATCTGTGCCATTTCCCATGCACTGGCATCCCTAATCGACCCAATGAACTCAGTGACTCTCTAACCTTCTTGCTGTGCCTGAGCTATTGCTGTATCTTGAGCCACTATGAGTCTGGCTATCTTCGCTCTGAATTGCTCATGCTACCTCTCTAATGTCACAATGTGATCCTGCTGACTCGCTATGGTAGCCCTGCACATCTCCATCTCCTCTATCCTCACCGTCTCCGGCTCTATGGGTATATGCTGAAATGCCTCCTGATCACCTGAATCATCTCCATCATCATCATCTCCCTCATCATGTCTGTCATCATCATCCCCCTCATCATCTCTGTCCTCATCATCCCCCTCCTCCTCATCATCGCCCTCATCCTCCTCATCCTCATCATCTCCCTCCTCCTCTCCTATGAGTGGGAAGTCCTCCTGTCTCCTCGATACTGGAATATCAGGATCAATCAATGGCACTGGTCATCGTCGTGCAAACCATCTCTCATACTCCTCTATCGTAGGCCCACAAAGCAGGATGGAGTTGGAGGTGCCAATCACAACCAACTTCATTGACTGTCTTTTTGAGGATTTTGATTAGGGTTTTATTAGAAGCCTTAGCTTGACCATTACCTTGTGGGTAATATGGGGTGGAGAAGCGATATTGGATGTTGAATTTCTTGTAGAGTTATTTGACATCCTGGTTTTTAAATTGTCTACCATTATCTATAATGATAACTTTTGGAATGCAATATCGACAAATCAAGTAGTTTAGGATGAATTTGGATATCTGCTTTCCAATGGTAAAAGTAAGAGGGATAGCCTCTACCCACTTGGTGAAGTACTTGGTTGCGATGATAATGAATTTATGCCCATTGGAGGATGAGGGGTGGATTTTCCCAATGAGAATGAGCCCCCATTGTGAGAAGGGCTAGGGTGTAATGAATGACTGCAATTCTTGTGATGGCGCATGAATCTTGTCACCATGTTGTTCGCAAGGGATGCATTTCTTCACATAGTTATATGCATCTACTTCCATTATAGGCCAATAATATCCTATTCTCAGAATATTTTTAGCCAAGGTGAGCCCACTTGAGTGTGTCGCATAGATGCCCATTTCACCTCTTGTTTATCTAAACACCTTATGAGGGAACCATCAAAATGCCTTCTGAATAGGGTGTCTCCAAGAATGGTGTAACAAGCACATTGGCGAATGAAGGTTTGTTGTTGGGTTGTGGTAAGGTGTGGGGGAATGCCATTGTCTTTTAGGAAAGAGAAGGTTTCTTGGTACCAGGAGGACTCAGGACCAACAAGTACAAACACCATTTCAGACTCCAATAGATCATATGCCAGTATAAATAGTTTCTCGACCAAGAACTCACACTTTTGACTATGTGCTGGCATCTGAAGGAGGGTGCCAATAGTGCCCATTGCATCTGCAACCCTATTGTTTGTTCGCGGGACTTGATCAAACTTGATTGTTGTGAAGTGTTGCTTAAGATCTTCAACCATGCCATGATAGGGAAGGAGTTTTTCATCTTTTGTTTGGTATTCATCATTGACTTGTAATTCCCTTATCTTCCACTAGATATCCAACCGTAGTTCTGTAATGAGTGGCTCATATTCTACAATGTTGTAGGTACATGAAAAAGATATCTTGTATGACTTTGGGATGCCATCTCCTTGAGGTGTGATCAGTAGTATTCCTACCCCCAATCCATTTTTAGTGCAAGAGACATTAAAGTATAATTTCCATGTAGAGGATGTGGTGACAGTCATAATGAATTCATCTGGTAATTCTGTGAGAATAGGATAGTCACCTAGAAGTGGGGCGTTAGCTAACTGGTTTGCGATGACTTGTCCCTTGATATCTTTTTTATCTACATATTCAATGTCAAACTTGCTTAAGAGCATGACCCATTTAGCGGTTTTGCTAGTGAGGGCAGCTTTTGACAAGAGATATTTAAGCAGGTCAATCTTAGCAATCAGTTTTGTTTTGTTGTTCAGCATATAGTGTTGGAGTTTCTGTGTGATAAACACCAATGCCAAGCGTTCTCTTTCAATGGGGGTATAATTGAGTTCATACCCAACTAGTGTTCGACTAATGTAGTAAATGGTATGTTCCTTCCCTTGATCATCTGTTTGTGCTAGCAATGCCCCCAATGCCACTGCAGTAGCACATATGTACAAAATAAGAGGTTTTCCAGGAGTAGGAGGCATAAGTACTGGATGTGATGCCAGATATTCTTTTAGTTTTTTAAAGGCCTTTTGACACAAGCAGTCCCGTTTGAGTTTTGCGTCTTTGCACAGTAGGTGCGCAAATTCATGGCCCTTATCTGCTAGTTGTGAAATAAAATATCTAACCGATTGGAGTTTTCCTTGGAGATTGTGCAGTTGTCTGAGAGTTTTTGGTGGAGGCATTTCCATGATGGATTTTATCTTTGCAAGATCGACCTCGATGCCTCTATGAGAAACAATGAAACCTAGTAGTTTTGTCGATGTGACACCAAAAACACACTTCTTAGGATTTAGGCGCAATTTGTATTTTTCCAATCTTTCAAAGATCGGCTTTAAGATAGGGATGTATTCCTGTCTTGTCTTTGATTTGCCTAGAAGATCATCCATATGTGGCTCCATCATTTTTGAGGCCAAAAGGCATGACTCGGTAACAAAAATTCCCCCATGGGTTTGTGAATGCAGTTTTATATTGATCTTTGTTTGCAATCTTGATTTGATTATATCCAGAAAATCTATCCATAAGTTATAGAATCTGATGCCCTGTTGTAAGGTCCACAATCATATCTATGTTGGGGAGCAGGAAATCATCTTTAAGACAAGCCTTATTTAGATCTTGGAAATCAATACAGATGCAGATACCCAGAGTGGCTTTGCCGATAGGTACAATGTTGGAGACCCATTCAACATAGTCTATTAGTTTGATGAATTTTGTGTCTAACATCTTTTGAAGTTCTGATTTGACTACGAGTGCAATATGTGGATCCATTTTGCACAACTTCTATTTTACAGGTTTTATGTCTGGGCGGACAGTGAGATTATGAACCACCAAGTCAGGATCTAAACTTGGCATATCGATATAGGACCATGCAAAATTGATTTTTACCTTTGTAAGGAAATTGATGAAGTCTTGCTTCTCTTTTTCGATGAGGGACTTGCCAATGAGAAAATATTTTGTAATGTCTTTGGTGCCCATGTTGATACTATCTATTTCTTCTATCAACAAATTTGACCTGTCTTATGGAAGGTAACCAATGGTAGGGAGGTCAATTCCCTTATCGTCAAGTGCCTTTTCTAGGTTTTCACTTTCGGATATGCCCTTTGTTTTTATTTTTTGCTCATCCAAAGGTGCCTCAGAGAAGTTTTCACCTAGGGAATCATGTTTTTTTCTTTGATTATCTTTTTTGTAGCCAAGGGCATTGATGGGATGGGGCTTGGGATAGACTAGCCTAGTCTATTCTCTTGGATCCTTTCCTTGGATCGCCAAGTGTTATAAGCACACCCTAGGGTCTTTAGGACTTCCCCTACTTGTGGAATCCCTTGACCTTACCTAGTCCACCCACCAACAAGTCGAAAAACTACTCCTAAGGTCTCACCTACTCATGAGATTGAAGAATGCTTACTTAGGCTAATAAGGGTTTGGCTTCCTCCACACCTTCCTAGGTATTAGCAAGGCTAGATCAGGTCTAATACATGATTTGTCCACCCATTTACATGCCCCCCAAGAGGTTTCAAGCTTTCAACCCCTTACCGATTTTACTATTTTGTGTTTTACCTACAAAATAGGGCTACAAGGTTTGTGACCAATTAGGCCTCCTGCCCGGTCCTTTAGGGCTCCCTCTTGCAAATGATACATTTTCTTGTGAAACCTCCTGAAAGACCTACTATTCATTTGGCATGGACTCAAGGATTTTTCAATTTTTTGTCCTCCAAGTGTCCGTACACTGCCCTAAGTGGATTTTAACATTTTTAAGGGCTTTTAAGAGGGTTTTTAGGCTTGCCAGGGTCACAGTGTAGGTTTGGTCCTCTTGCCACCTTTTCTAGATTGGTGGAAGCTCCTCCTTCACACCAATGGTACACCACTTACCCCTCTACAAATCCTCCAAAGGGTGCCTCCTCCTCTGACCTTCATTTCTCTCCAAGACCTCTGCAACTTAACCCTTCCTAGCTAGGCACTATCCAGTCTCGCCTAGGAGTGGGTCTTTAAATAGCTTCATTGCATTTTCAAGGGCCTTTCTTTCTATGAAGTATAGTACAAGGTCTTTACTCTCATTCAACATGGTTTCATGGTGATTCCACAATGGGGAATGGAGTTATGAACCCATTGACACAAACTAGTCCAAAATTAGACAAAGAGAATGCAATTTACAGAATATTTACAAGTACACCTCACTTACAAATAAAAACCTAATCTAAATGCTCAAAATGAAATTGAATACACCATACAAGAGACTCCACATAGTTTTTATCAAAAATCAATCCATTAGCATTCTTCTTTTACTCCATTTGTGCCGACTGGCAACAAAATTGCAGTCATAGTCAAATCACCTTGCTTTGGCCGTACAATAATTGACATCCAACCCATTAACTTAGGGTTTGCAATTTATTATAGAAGCTTTGCCTCAGTTTATGTGACCATATTAGGGTTTCCCATGCTACATTAAATATTTTAATCTCATGGTGGAAAAGTTGCATGACAACTTTTAAAAGTTGTCATGCAACTTTTGAGCAACTTTCTCAATGTTGCGTTTCTTGACTCCTAGACACACATTGGGCTAACCTAAGGAAACCACCATGCTAAGAAGGACCCCTAAACACCTTAAATTCACACATACCCTCTATTTTCAAGAAAATATCAATCTTGACTTATGACCCTAAGACCAAACTAGGACCCTACCTAGGACCAATGAGCACATGGCTCTTATTGTATATACAATGGCTTCATAAAGAAGCAAGAACACAATAAAAAACAAATGGTGGGAGCCCTTTGAAGGGTTCTCCTGCACTATACTCCCCCTCTGCAACAAACTAAGGAATTAGGGGTGTGAAGAGCCAGATCAATGCCAAGCTTCTTGAACTTGCTCTCCTCCACCCAAGTAGCTTCAGATACACGTTGGCCTACCCATTTCACCAAATGCTCCATGTAGACCTGGTGTCTAGTAGACTTCTTCACTGTTGACTCCAAAATATCCTCTGCTATAGGATGCTACACTTGAGGTAAGGCATTCACATCCAAGTCTTGTAGTACCTTGGCTTGGTTCTCAGTCTACCCTTCTATCTCACCCTTGTACATGATCAGATCAACAACATTGAAGATTGGTGAAATGGCTAAGTCTAAAGTAAGTTCAACCTTATAAGAATTCTCACCATATTTTTCTAGAATTCTACAAGGTCCTACCCTCTTCATTTACAGTTTAGTAGACTTTCCACTTTGCATTGTAGCTTTTCACAAATGGACCATCACGTAGTCACCCACCTTGAACTGAACCTCTCTCCTTTTCTCATCCATTTTGGTCTTTAGTTTTTGAGTGGATTCAAGGATGGTTTTCTTGACTTGCTCTTGGACTTCCTTGATGGTTTGAGTGAAGTCCTCTACTTGGTCACTCTTCATCTCCATGGAACCATGTTCCCTAAGTTCACACACTCCTCTTAGATGTCTAACATAGAAAACCTCAAAAGGACTTCTTCCAGTGGTCCTATTTACACTATCATTTTATGCATACTCTGATTGAGAAATGATTAGATCCCATGGCTACCCATACTCCTTAGTTAAGTAGCTCAACAAGTTGCCTAACACCCTATTGATGACTTCAGTTTGACTATCAGTTTGTGGATGGTAAGCTGAGCTAAATGAGAGGTTAGTTCCAAGTCTCCTCCATAAAGTTTGCCAAAAATGGCCAATGAACTTGTTGTCCCTGGCTGAAATAATGCTTAAAGGGAGTCCATAAATCCTCACAATCTCCTTAAAGAAGAGATGTGCAACATAGCTAGCATCATGTGTAGTCTTACATGGAATGAAATGGCTCATCTTGGAAAATCTATCTACTACTACATAGATGTTGTCCATACCTGTCTTTCTCTTGGGGAGTCCTACTACAAAGTCCATGCTTATATAGTCCCAAGACCTATTTTTGACCGGCAATGGTTGATAGAGACCAACATTGCTTGATCCTCCTTTTGCTCTTTGACACACACCACATTCCTCCACATACCTCTTTACATCTCTTGGCAACTTTGGCCAATAGTAGTACCTTTGTACTAGATCCAAGGTTTTGTTGACTCTAAAGTGTCCACTTAAACTACCATTGTGTTTTTCTTGGATGAGGTTTTCCATCATGGATCCTCTAGGCACACACAACCGATTACCTTTGAACAAGAGACCATTTTGGAGAGTGTAATCTACATACTCAACATGGAAATGGTTCTCAAACTCCTTGCAAACCTTATAGGATGATGAGAAGTCTTCATCTCCTTCATAGAGGTCCTTGAAACCTTCTATTCCTATGCTCTGCAACTGTAGTTCTTGAACTGTCAACAACTTCCTGCTTAAAGCATCTGCCACCTTATTGAGTTGCCCCTTCTTATGCTTGATGGTGAAGCAGAAGGATTGGAGGTATTCCATCCATTTCAAATATCTATTGCTAAGCTTCTCTTGAGTGTTAATGTAACACAAAGCTTGGTTGTCTATGAACACCACAAATTCCTTTGGAAGTAAGTAATGCCTCCATTTTTTTAAGAGACTGGACTAATGCATACAACTCTAGGTCATAGGCTGAGTACTTCTTCTTTGCTTCATTGAGCTTCTCACTAAAAAATGCCACAGGTCTTCCCTCTTGACTCAATACACCCCCTACTACAATTCCACTTGCATCACACTCCAATGTGAATAGCTTGTCAAAAGTAGGTAGGAGAAGGATAGGTTTTGTGGCTACTTCTTGCTTCAATAATTGAAATGCTTTGTCAACATGCTTAGTCCATTTAAACTTAGTTTTAAGTCCTCCTTTTATGGTGTCAGGGACTGGTGCACATATGCCACTGAAGTTCCTCACAAACTTCCTATAGAACTAAGCTAAACCATGGAAACTCCTAACTTCAGTCCCTATTTTAGGTGCAAGCCAATTCAAGATTGCCTCCACTTTGCTTGGATCCATCTTCAAGGTTCCCTTAGACACCACGAATCCTAAGTAGACTAGCTCTCGCTTCAAGAATTCACACTTTTCTAGGTTGATGGATAACTTCTCCTCATGCAACCTCTCTAAGACTAACCTCAAATGCTCAAGGTGCTCCTCTTTGGTTCTACTATAGATGAGAATGTCATCTAGGTACACCACCACAAACCTACCTATGAAGTCCTTTAACACCTCATTTATCAACCTCGTGAAGGTACTTGGGGCATTGGTGAGTCCAAATGGCATCACAAGCCATTCATACAATCCTTCTATGGTCTTGAAAGCAGTCTTCCACTCATCTCCCTCCTTGATTCTAATCTGGTGATAACCACTTTTAAGTTCCAACTTGGTAAAATACATAGCACCTCCTAAATAGTCCATCAAATCCTCTATTCTGGGAATAGGAAACCTATACCTTATGGTGATCCTATTGATTGCCCTTGAGTTAGTGCAAAGTCTCCACTTGCCTCCCTTTTTTGATGCTGACCTACCGGGACTGAACATGGGCTAATGCTCTTCTTAATCATTCCTTGTTCCAATAACTCCTACACTTGCCTTGCTACCTCCTTGTTTTGATTAGGTGCGAGCTTATATGCAGCTTTGTTAGATAGGGATGCACCAGGAACAAAGTCTATTTGATGGCTTATAGATCTTCTTGGTGGGAGTGTTGTAGGTGCTCCATCACTCACTATGTCCTGATACTCTTGCAACATTTGCTTCACCTCCTTGGGTACCTCTGCCTACAACTTGTCTTCTTCCTCCTTTGGCTTCACAAAGATTGCACACTTCACTATTTCCTCCTCATGTAGCAAGTGTAAGAACTCTTTACCAGGAGCCAATAGGACACTAGGTGTTCTTGAAGTTCCCTCTTCATTCTTTATCAAAGACTAAATCTTAAAGGTCTTGCTATCCTTCTTGAAGGAAATGGAGTTCTCCTTTCCAGCATAGATCACCTTCCTATCAAATTGCCATGGTCTACCTAGCAATAAGTGATAGGCATCCATGGGTAACACATTAGAAAGGATCTTATCCTTGTATCCTCCTGTAGGCACCTAAAAATGGTCAACGCTTGCAGAATCATACTTTAACATTTGCGCATTGCCTCATTTTAGGTTTTTGCTTCGCATTAACATTTCTCCTATGATTCGCACTTGGTCTTTATCATTTGTGAGCATTGAGTCATTCTTTTGCTTTCTTCATTTGTCATGCTCTCAAATTCAATCTTGTCGACAACAACTTTCAATCATGATTTTGATTAATCCTATCTTGTTGTGTCAATGTGCGTACTTATTTGTCATCATTTTGGACATTGTCAATCCTAATTAGGGTTTTGTCCTCTTTTCAATTTTGTCATCGATCGTGGTCATTTTCAATCTTGTCTTTTTGCAATCTATTTTGTCATCGATCGTCAATTTTGTCAATTTTGTCCTTATCTTCTTGTCAATTTTGTCATCTTGCAATCAATTTATCGTCAATCATCGTCATCTTCTCAATCATGTCAATTTGGATCAGTTAGTCATTGTTCCTCATCAAATTGGTGCTTTTATCAATCAAATCATTTATCACATTGATCATTTATTAATTCAAAATCATGATCAAATCGACATCAATCGATCCTTCAATCAAGACCTAATTGTCGTTCTTGTATTTCTAATCTATCTTCTAAGGTTTTATGATTTATTCATTTAACCTAATTTTTCATTTCTCCCTCTAGGATTAATAAATTAATTATTTATCCTAAGTCTTCTCATCGCAATTAAATATTTATTTAGTTGGCTAATTATTCCTCTTTTTGTGAATTAATTAATAAATGACAAATTATTAATTAATTTACCTAATTTTCTAATTTTCCATCATTTCTAATTTTCTAATTTCCTAATTTTTCATCATTTCTAATTCGTAATTTCCACCTATTTTCTAATTTCGTAATTGCAATTTCCACCTAATTAATTGTCTCTAGTTCTCCCTATTTTTGTGCTTCGGTGGAAGCATGAATTTCTCATGCGTCATACTCTTGGCATAGTAAGATGTCATAAGGTTCTAGTTGTCTAGTCTTTGCATTGGCAATATGTCATAATTCATGACATAGAAGGTGTCATAACCTTCATCTTTCAACTCAATTATGCCATTTTTGAAATCAATTGCTCCTAATATCCATTTCATGCTAATTTGATCTTTTCTCCAATTTTTCTATAAATTGGATGATTTTTCTTCAATCGAATTCAATTGGTAATTATTTTGTTGAAATAATCACTTTGTCAAAACAATCATACTTCGAGTACTCTTGCGCCATAATCTTGTCTATTTGCTTTTATCTAATGTGTATGCACTTGAAGGTGAGATCCATAAACAAAGGCTATTTGGAGAAGAAAGAAGAACAATGGAGCCGCATGAAGGAAGCATTCAGATCTACATTTGGTTTGCACAGTCTTTAGTTTTGAATGCTTTATTTTCATGTCTTTATTAAGTGTGTTTAGGATAGATCATTGCATTTTAGCTTTCATGATTGAGCTAGATTAGTTTTGATGTTGTTTGTGATGATTTCTAGATTCCTAGCTACACCTCCAATAGAGAACTCTACCCAAGTTTGTTCATTGACTAGCACACTCTACTCATGATTCAACTATGTCACCTTATATGGGTTAGTGTGGGGTATCCTTGTGAGTTTCAACTTCTTGGTTGCCTCCTCTGATATTATGTTAGCAGTTGACCCTGAATCAACTATCACCTTGCAAACTTTACCAAGGATCTTGCATCTCACCCTAAACAATGCTCTCCTATGCTTAGGTTCATTCTTGACTGGCTATCTTATCAAGACCCTATTGAACATTAGATTTTCTCCAATCTCTGATTTAATATGGTCCACCTCAAGTGTCTTGCTACTTGAAGAGTCTTCATGTGCATAAGAAACCTTCTTTCCACTGTTTGATGAGGTAGGCTTGTCAGGGCATCTATAGGCCAAGTGTCCCAATTGTCGACAATTGTAGCATTTCATAGTTGCAAAGTAGGAGTTACCTTTGTCGGTACCTCTACCCCTACTTGGACCACCTTGTGCACCTCTTCCTCTAGAATGGCCTCCTTTGAGATTGGTTTCACTACCATGTTCAGTCAACTTGGCTTCTCCTTGGTTCCTCTACTCATTTGACTTGCTTTGGTAACCACCTCAGTGATTCATTTGTTCTCTACCTCTACCTCTACCCCTGTTATTGGAGTCTCCTTTCCTTTTGTTCCTCTCTTCTACCTTGATAGAAAGCTGATGACATTTTTGAATAGTAGTAGGAGTCCATAGGCTTATCTCCTCTTGAATGTTCCACTTTAGGCCACTTAGATACCTAGCCACCTTAATAGATTCATCTTCTTGGACTTTGGATCTAAGACAAAGCTTGTGAAATTCTTCAGTGTAGGAGGTCACATCAAGGTCTTTTTTCTTCAAACCCTATCTCTTCTTATGAAGTTAGACTTCATAATCCTCTGGTAATTAGTTCTCTTTGATCTTACTCACCATGGCCTTCCAATTGGCAATAGGTAGCTTCCCCATGCTAATTCTCTCTTCTTGTAGGTACTTCCACCATGTCAAAGTTTCTCCCCTTAATCTTGATTTGGCAACCTTAACCTTTTGAGCCTTTGTCACTCCCTCACATTCAAAGTGGTTCTCCATACCCTCAATCCATTCCATGACAGTATCAATGTCCATCCTTCCACTAAAATGTGGCAATCCTTCAAAAGATTTGGTGTTCAAGGCCTTAATAGCCTTTACAAATGGCTCTTCATTGAACAAAGGATCTGGTTCATGTATAATGTCATCTATGTCTATAGTTTTCTTGCCTTTATCCTTGGTGTCTTCACCCCAAGGTCCTTGTGTCCTCTGGTCCACCACTTCCTGTAGCTTATCCCTCATCTCGCTCATAGTTTCTTCAAGGAGTCTATTCTTCTCCTTCTGCTCTTCTACCTCCCTATCTAGCTCTGCATTAGTAACCATTGTGTTTTCCCCTACTGATTCACCAGAATACAGAGACATACACGGTCCACCAAACCCTTTACTTGCTCTGATACCAATCTGATGGGATGGGGCTTGGGATAGACTAGCCTAGTCTATGCTCTTGGATCCTTTCCTTGGATCACTAGGTGTTTTAACCACACCCTAGGATCTCTAGGACTTCCCCTACTTGTGGAATCCCCTAACCTAGCCCAATCCACCCACCAACAAGTTGAAAAACTACTCCTAAGGTCTCACCTACTCATGAGATTCAAGAACCCTTACTTAGGCTAATAAGGGTTTGGCTTCCTCCACACCTTCCTAGGTCTTAGTAAGGATAGGTCAGGTCTAATACATGGTTTTTCCACCCATTCATGTGCCCCCCAAGAGGTTTCAAGGTTTCAACCCCTTACTGATTTCACTATATTGTGTTTTGCCTACAAAATAGGGCTATAAGGTTTGTGACCAATTAGGCCTCCTGCCCGGTCCTTTAGGGCTCCCTCTTGAAAATGATACATTTTATTGTGAAACCTCCCAAAATACCTACTATTAATTTGGAAAGGACTCAAGTATTTTTCAGGTTTTTGGCCTCCAAGTGTCCGTACACTGCCCTAAGTGCATTTTAACATTATTAAGGGATTTTAAGAGGGGTTTTAGGCCTGCCAAGGTCACAGTGTAGGTTTGGTCCTCTTGCCACCTTGTCTAGATTTTTGGAAGCTCCTCCTTCACAAAAATGGTGCTCCACTCACCCCTCTACAACTCCTCCAAAGGGTGCCTCCTCCTTTGACCTTCCTTGCTTTCCAAGTCCTCTACAACTTAACCCTTCCTAGTCGGGCACTGTCTAGTCTCGCCTAGGAGTGGGTCTTTAAATGGCCTCTTTGCATTTTCAAGGGCCCTGCTTGCTGTGAAGTATAGTATAGGGTTTGTACTCTCATTCCCCATGGTTTCATGGTGATTCAACAATGGGGAATGGAGTTATGAACCCATTGACACAAACCAGTCCAAAACTAGACAAAGAGAATGCAATTTACAAAATATTTACAAACACACCTCACTTACAAATAAAAACCTAATCTAAATGCTCAAAATGAAATTTAATTCACCATACAAAACACTCCACATAGTTTTTCTTGAAAATCAATCCATTAACATTCTTCTTTTACTGCATTTGTGATGACTGGCAACAAAATTGCAGTCATAGTGAAGTCACCTTGCTTTGGTCGTACAATAAATGACATCCAACCCATTAACTTAGGGTTTTCAATTACTTATAGAACCTTTGCCTCAGTTTTTGTGCCCATATTAGGGTTTCCCATGCTACATTAAAGATTTTGACCTCATGGTGGAAAAGTTGTTTGACAACTTTTAAAAGTTATCATGCAACTTTTGCAACTTTTGAGCAACTTTCTCAATGTTGCTTTTCTTGACTCCTAGACCCACATTGGGCTAACCTAAGGACACCACCATTGTAATAAGGACACCTAAACACCTCAAAGGTAGACATACCCTCTATTTTCAAGAAAATCTCAATCTTGACTTATGACCCTAAGACCAAACTAGGACCCTAACTAGGACCAATGAGCACATGGCTCTTATTGTATATACAATGGCTTCATAAAGAAGCAAGAACACAATCAAAAAAAATGGTGGGAGCCCTTTGAAGGGTGCTCCCACACTAGGAATTGACCTGACTAACAAAGTATCCCTTTTCATGTAGCTGAATACCATCTACTCGGTTGTAGTCTTCCAAATTTTGCATAGTCAGCAGAGTAATGAGAGCATTATCATCGACGCATATATCTAAAGTGGGTTTGTGTCATTGGCCCCAGTCTATGAGTTCAAGATAGAAAAGATGTAGATCGTGTGAAATGGGAGAGGTTATGGGGGTGATGGCATTGACGTGAGTGTCAAAGAAGATATCATTTTCGTATTCATAAGGCATTTCATTGAACTCCTCTTTGTCAGAGCTTTCGATATCCAAGGAAGGACTTGAACGGGCACCAACAATAGTAATATTAGGCACCAGTGTGTACCCCAAGCCTCTTTTGTACTTGTAGGAGATATTATTTATGGGTGCTTTTCTTCCTTTCTCCTTTGGTCCCAACCCATGTTCTTTGTAACCAATTTTTTCAACTATAGCTGATGCTTTTGGATACATTTTTATAGATATTTTTGATGGATCTTCATCTTCTTCTCGGTACAACCATGAAGAGACATCTATGTCAAGGCTCTCCTCATCAAGTGGGCCCCATTGCAGAAAGGTGGTATCTTTGCATTATATGACCGGTTTCTAATCTTTTTTGAGTTCTTTTGGTTTGCCAAATGACTTAGGAGACAGGGGGACGTTGCCTATTAATAAGACATCCTCCAATTTGTATTCTTCACAACCATTCCAAGATCTTGATTTGTGTGTCTGGTTGGGATAAGGTGGAGGCAAAATTTGATGTGTTAGATGGAGGAGTTGGCAAGGGTCTATTTAGTGGCTAATGATATGGATGTTTCCCCTCTAAGAGCTTGCATTATTGAAAAGGTTGTGGATCACCTTTGATAGTGATCTCTCTTCCATTGAAGGTGAATTTGATGCATTGGTGATAAGTGGAGGGTACAGCTTGCAAGGAGTGAATCCATGGCCTACTGAGGAGGATGTTGTAGGGTATATCAAGATCTAGTACTTGGCAAGGGGTTTAAATTGCGAGAGGGCCCACTTGAAGAGGTAAGATGATCATGCCCTTTGAAACACTTTCTGCCATCATATACTTTTATTGTTATCCTTTCTGATGTGTCTACCAGGTCCTCAGCAAGTCCCAATTGTTTTATTAGCTTATATGTACACATATTGAGTCCGGATCCATCATCTATCAGGATACATTTGACCTTGTGCTTCTAGATAAGGGCTTTGATGTGCAAAGGTTTATTATGGTCTTCATCTATAGGAGCATCATTGGAAGTGATTACAAGGTGTTGCTGGGAAGCAAGGTTTCCAATGAGAGCATGGAATTTGGTAGCATTGATATTATTGGGAATGCGAGACTCAAGGAGAGCTTGTTCCAAAATTTCTTTATGGATAGGGGAAGTCTTGAGAAGTTCTAGAATGGAGATTTGTGTGGGGGTCTTCCCAAGTTAGTCAAGGAGGTCATATCGGTGGGTGGAAGACATGGGCGAAGGGTTTGGTGGGGGAGGATCTCCTTGGATGGTGACTTTACCTCGGCAAGTGGTCACATTGCAGTCATTCTGAGAGTAGGGGTGGAAGGTGTAGCACCTTGAATGACTATTCTAGCAGGATTAGGTCTACTTTGGGAAGGGGGATGATTAACTCCTTGGATAGTTATGACATTTACATGATTGTCTGCGGGCTCAATGTGACCTACTAAAGAGTCAAAGTCAGTTATGTGGTTAGTGTAGTCATAGTTTACTGCATTAGATGAGCCTTTTCCCTTATCATGTTTTGGGAAGGGTTCCTAGTACATTTTGAGTTTGTCATTGTTATTACCAGTTTTTCCATTTTCTACTTCAATTTCACCCCTATCAATGAGATCTTGTATGTAGATTTGAAGCTTCATGCATTTTTCATGTACCATATCCCTTGATACAATGATACTCACAATATTCATTCTCATTATACCACCTAGGTTTGGGTTGATTGGGATCAAATGGGCAAGTGATCGGGAAAACTAATACACTTGCCTAAACAAGCTTTTGAAAAACCACTTCAATAGGCTCAGCAAGAGGAGTGAAGTCTCTTGGAGTCCTGTTATTGGATCGGGGTGGTCGCCCCTAGATTGAGACTTTGTGTGGAGGATTTTGGGATTGATTTTGATTATTTTGGTTGTTGAATTGATGATTAGTGGTGGTGAGTTTTGGAGGAGTAGCCACGGTCTGGACCCATTTTGCATCAGTTACACCATCATTGATTACGTTCTTATTTTTGGACCAAAAATTTGGTTTATCATTATGATAAGAGGAAGAATTTTGAGTTCATCTTTGGTAGTGTTTCAAGGTTCCTTCCTATAACAAGACACGTTCATGGGCTAGGCCCTTATCAATCAATTTTTGGAAAGATTTAATACATTGAGATGTCAGAGGTCTTGGAAGTTCGGGCACCAAGTTCTTTTGAAATAATTCAATTTGGTGTTGTTCTGGCATGTCCCATTGGAATTTCTTGATGAGGTGTCACCATCTTTGCAAGAAGTTGGTGAAATTATCTCTGGGCCTTTGCTTTGTGTTACATAGGTCCATCATGGAAACAACATTAGCCATGTTGTAGGTGTAGTGAGCCACATACTTTTCTACCAAGTCTGGAAAGGAGATAATGGAATCTCGTGGTATGGATGAGAACCATGCTAGGGCATCTCTTGTGAGACTCTTAGGGAAGAGCCTTCGAAGGTATAGGTCACTATAGGAGACTTCTTGACATAGGATGTGAAATTCCTGGACTTGGTCGTGGGGGTCCCCTTTGCCTTCATACTTGGTGAATTTAGGGATCTCAAACCCTAGGGGGTAGGGTGCAACTGATATAGATGGGTCACAAGGAAAAGGACAAAATTCCTCAACCGAGTAAGGCTTTCTATTATTAGTCCCTTATTTTATGTCCTTGATGATGTTTTTCATGTCCTAAATTTCTTTAATGAGGTCTTGTTGTGGATTTTGGAAATGATGAATTGTATTTTCCCCTAGAATTGGATGAGTCATGGAAGGTGCACCATCACTAATGTATTGATATGATGAGGAAGTGGGAATATGAGATGTGATGACTGATGTCATAGGGACTTGAGTGATAGTTAGTTGCGGCCCACAAACTATTGTGACAGGATTAAGTGCGGCCTGAATGAGGTTAGCGACATTGTTGATAGGAAGTGAAGTTTATGGAATAGAAATATATGGTTGAGTAGAAGAAGATGGTAGAGAGGCATGTTGGAGAATAGATGAGATCGGATTTAATAGTGGTATAGCTAGTAAGGAGGAAGAAGGTGGAATGGAGACCATGGGGGGAGGTGCCGCAGATGTTATTGATTGAGTTTGAATGATGGGTAGGGTTGTAATTGATTGAGTTTTAATAATAAATGCACTATTCTGCATGGGAGTGAGGTGTCCTTGTGGTTGCTAACCAAGGGTGGATTTATCAAAATCAGGTGGGAGTTGAGCTCCATTTTCAAGGAGGTTCTTTAGAAGAATAGTAGAATTGTGTTGGATAAATTTCTCAATCATCTCTTGGTTATAAGGGTCTGCTAGGAAAGTTTGCACTTCCAGAGAGAGCTCATCTTGGTTAACCATATTAGGATTTTGTGTTTGATCTTGAGTGCTAGATTGCACACTTTGTGTAGGATCTTGTGTAGGATCTTCATATAGGACACTAATGTCTTACATACCATATTGTTGTTTGGCCATCTTTTTCTTTTGAGATTGAGTTGTGACCATACAAGAATAACCTTAGAAAAGATTGGAGGAAGAAATCTTTGATGAGAGGACTCAACAAGACTTTTGGATTTGTCTTTGATGAAAAAGGATTTTTTTGATTGGTAGGGTCCTTGGATTAGAAACCGGATTTGATTAGGATTGACACCTTAGTCCTTGGATGAGGATTTTAGGTGGTAGATGAAACTACAAGTGAGGTAATGACCAAGTTGGGTAGAATTTAGACCTTGGAATGATGATTAAAAAGCCTTTCTTCCACTAAGGGTTGACTAATGACCCTAAGCAAAGTAAAGGCACAAGTTAAGAGTCTTGATTGACTTAAAGGATAAGGCAAAGGTATTTGGAGAGGATTCTTCTTCAAGCAAAAAATCCAAGTGATTAAAGATGAGGTCTAAATGAAACTTCACAAGGCATGCAACTTTAATGTGAGGTTAAATTGGATTAAAGGATGATTTGATTTGGATTTTGAGAATTGATTTGATAATTGAAGGTGATTGATTTCGTGGTTGATTGATGTGCTAAGTCCTTAGGAAAAGATTGAGGATGATTGATTGAAGAGGGATGATAGTGATGATTAGAAGAAATTTGGTGAGTAGGATATCCTTGGCATGAACATGACTCAATAGATGATTGGTTCGGATGGAAAGATGTATGAAGGGACATGACCACCCTGATTTTGATGATAGTTGGTGTTGAAAGACAAACCTAAACCTTGATGAAGGGCACAAACTCTTAGTTCATCTCTAACATCAAACTCATTGCTATGACCATGGATGTAATCATGGTAATGATGCAAGAATGTCCTATGTTTAAGCAAGAGTTTGTGGTTTGTATACCAAAATTTCCATCTGATGAGTTGTGCTTGTGTGAGCTTCTTCTTCTTGATAGGTCGGTGGATTGACTTCTTAGGATGCTTATACAACTTAGGTTTATGAAACATGAACCGGATGGAGTTTTGATGCAGTTAGGACTTTGTGTGGATAGTGACTTGGATGATTGTTTACTTTTAGACTAATGTTTTTGCAGTGTTTGGGGATAATGATGTGTTTTAGTCTACTCTTGGAAAGCAAGTATCAAGCAAAGCAAACACAATGATCAAATGAATTTTAGCTCAAAGACAATCATGCTCATGTACAACGTTCTTAATGCTGGCAAGGACAATAGTCATTGGATCCCAATTGGTTTCCCAACTATGCTACCTAGAGTGAACACTTAGATGCTTGACCCCACTATCTCCCCTCCACGACACTCACTTCTCTAGGGTAGCCAACCATCAATTCCCATGAAAACTCCTCATGGAAAACTTTGTCTTTACTAAGGATCGTAAAAATATGGGCAACTTTGGAGGTCCAACCTCCTGCACCAATGACTAGAAGGTTTTTGGCCACTATGCACAAGGTGTTTAATATGTCTTCCCATAAGGAGCTACCCTTCATAGTTGTGCAAGTGCAATTGAGGCCTATAGCCCAACAAAGCACCAAGAACTTAGTAGTCACACAAGCGTGATTGAAATCTCTAGTATCCTACTAAGAACCCAATGTGAGAGTGAACTCTCATATATCCGTAACCATTGACCCTTTCATCATTGATGGCCTATTTATTATAGTGAGTTGGGAACCCTATGTCTAGGTGTACTCACTTGGGTCATTCCCCTCTTATCTTCTCAAAGAGAAAGTTGGGAGGGCAGGCCCGCTAAAGGTAAGCATGCAACAAACATGAAAAACTTGAAGTGTCTAGATTTCTGATCATCTAGCTAGACGAGAGCATACTCTTCTACCTTTACTCTTTTCACAAAACACACAAGACAATGGTTCATTTATCCTTTAATTAAATCTAGGTGCCTAGTTAAGAAAAGATACAATATTTGGTTGGAACTCCTAGGCAACCTGCAAAACAGTTTGGATTAGTAGTTTTTTGTGTTTCTTAGGTCTTGGATGATTGAGAAAAGCTACAAAACTCAAAAAAAGAAAATCTGTAGTCACTAGTCTACACATACAGTGCACGCACTGAAATGTAGTCAGTTGTGCTGAAGCGCCTGTGCAGGCACCAAAATGCCTATGTACGTGTTGCAGATGACATAAACCAAAAATAATAATTAAAAATAATAATTTTAAAAGAAACAAAATTGTGATTTCAAACTTGTCTATCGTGCTGGTCTAGAGCGGTCACATTGCAACACATGTGCCCATGTTGAAATCCTGAAAAACAAAGAAAAAGGGTTAGCAGTTTAAATTTTGAAATTCAAATTTCTTAAAAAATAATTTTGCTGAGGGCGGGAATTTTTGAAAAGGGTCACGCTAGTTAATTTTCCCTCACACCAAAATGCGCCCACCTACGCATGCATTGAATAGACACAAAGAGAGTACAATTAAAAGAAAATATAAAGTGGGAAAATTTTTTAATTTTAAGAACGGTCGGGCTGGTGCGCTTGCGCTGATGTGCCTAAGCACACACCAAAGAGGTATGTCTATCACACCGAACCCAAATCGCTCATGCTGATTTGCAGTCTCTCACATTTTTTCGATACTTGCGATGTGCAAATCACAAAAACTCAAAAACCATTAGTTTTTAGGAACATGGGTCCCACCGGGCGTGCCAGAATGAAGACAGGAAAAGCAAGCAAGATGGATCTAGATGGTTAGCATACAAATCAAAAACACCAAAACATATAAAAACATGACGCATAAATCAAATGACATGAAAACATGAAGACAAATGCTTTTTTACCTTGCAAACCTTTACCTTCTCCCTCAGATGGAGCTTGGATGAAGTCGAAGTGCACCCAAATGCCTCCAACATTATGTCAATTTGGTTCTAGATTGCTTGATGTGGTTGGCTCTCCAACATTGTGCACAAATGGATGTAATGGATTTGAAGGATGAGATGGATAATATGGCTAAGTATGGATGAAGGATAACTTTGGCATGATAAGGGTGAAAAGTTGGTTTCCTAGGCACAAACTAATAGCATGAAGTTGTTAAAATTGGAGATGAAATGTGAGAGGATGGAGTCCTTAATTTATAGGGAGAGAGGAGGAGAAATGAAGGGTTAAGATTGACCCAAGATGGAGGGTCAGGATTCCTTGTGAGCCCACATAAATCTCAAGAGGAGGTGTGGAGACCAAGAGATATGTCATAAAGGCATTTCTTGTCTCCACCCTCCTCAAGGTACATTGGGAAGACTTCCCAATGTGCCTTGAGAAGAATAAGGGATCAGACATTTCTTGAGGAATGGAAAGGAAGAATTAAAAATTCTTCAAAACGGATGTTCATGGGGATTGGAGGAATAAGGAGAAATTAAAAATTCCTTGGAAGATGAGATGCCTGGATGAAAAATCTCACATTCGCCTAGGAAAAGGGCATTTAAGCAGAGTGTTTGGATGGAAGGGACAAGGAGTTGACTTTGTGCCTAATCATGATGATTAACCACTAGCAACTCACTAGGAGAGGTATTATAGGAAATATTAGGTGGAATTAGGGTAGATAAGATTTGTAGGAGGATTTGACTAGGAGAGAGAATGAGTGGAGGGAATTAAAAATTAGAAGAATAATGCTGAGTGAGCCTAGGGAGTTTCTAGAAGAATTTATTAGGTTAATGATGGATTAGGAAAAGATAATTTGTAGGAATCACTTAGGTTAACTAGTTAATTGAAATTAATTAGTTAAGAGGAGGAATTTGAGAAGATTTATTATTGAGGATTTTTAGAAGAATAAAAGGGGATTGATTTATTAAATAAATCAATCACAGACTATAGTGACAATATTAATTATAATCAATTAATATTGAGGAGAATTAAAAATTGGCATAATTAATAAATTAATTATGTCACGAATTTAAAAATAATTAAAATAATTATTTTTAAGTGTCTACAACACTTTGAATGTCTTTTTAGGTCTTCTCTTTTCTTCTTGTTTTTCCCTTTTCTACAAAGAATATATCCCATTTATCTATAGTCTCCTCTACAATCTCTTTTACCCTTCCATCCATCAGGCTTACTTGTCAGTGTCCACTAACAAATACAAATCGGTTAGCTTTAGAGATGAGTTTGTCTATTTCTTCCTTGGAGTTTACCGGATGTGTAGCTAAGAGTGCTTGAACTTTCAGTTTCTTATCCAATTCCATCACTAATAGCCTTTTGGCTTGTAGTCTCATGTATAGATATTTTAGAATCTCATCAATCACTTCTATCAAAACTATCTTTTATATATCCAAGTGTAAGACAATGCTTTCCTCAATGGTGTTTCTGCCAATATCATTTGAAGAAGTATACCATTTATTTACATTAGATAGATTACCTTCCTCTATTATCTCATTCAGTAAATCATTCAATGTGGGGGTAACCAGTGTCTATTTCTTCTTAGGTGTAAGTTTCTTCTTTGGTTCCCTAACTTCCTATTGTTTCTTTCTTAGCATCCTGGTTTTCTTAGGTGAAGGAGAGGGTACTAGTGAGGGTTTTCTCTTCCTTTCTACTATTTTAAACTCAACAACCTTACCACTGTCAGTATCGGAGGATGCTACAACCGATGACACATGTTCTTCAGGTTGTAGTCTTTCAAGTTCACTTGCTGATATACCATTGATGTTCATGACATTTTCTTTGATTTCCTTTACCTTCTTGGAGGCATCTCTAATGATTTTTTCTCTTCTCTTAGTCCTTTTCTGCATAGATACATTTCTCTCTATGGTTTCTTCATTTCCAAAGAATTTCTCAGAGGGCTCCCTTGGTGCATCAAGTAGAGATTTAGCATAGGTTTTCAAAGTAGATAAGTCTACCTCATATCCCATCTCCATAACCCAAATAGTTCTAGGACTTTCTGCTTCCATCCAAGTTTCATCTCTCTTAATAACAAAGAAGAATTCCTTGTCATATTTATCAACAATGCTTTGTGGTAGTCTCTCTCTTTCTCTCATCTTAGATTGGAATGCTTTAAAATAGTCTATAATGTTCTTAATACTATCAGTGCCCATACCGATGAAAGCATCTTGTATCTATCTTCTTACCGAAATGACATTCCCAAAATCCTTATGACCTATGTTGGGTATCTCCTTGGTAAAGTACATCATTAGACATACCAGAAGGTTTCCAAAATGGAAAGTACCTTTCTTGTCACCCTTAATCTTTTTCAGGTTGTCAATTAATTCATCCTTAAGCCATTCACACACGTCAATCTTAGTATTATTGTGTACCATCTCATATCCACTGTGAATACATAGGCTAGAAACATAATTTAATCTATTTGCATGAGTAGCTTTGTAACCTAGTACCATACTCACAAATCTTACATTTACATCCTTAACATCATTCACTCTAAGTGATCTGTTATCAGATGTTGCTCTGGTTAAATCCATAACTCCTTTGTTAGGAATCTTCTTGGTTTTATCATGCCTACTACCAGTTGAAGGTAAACCAGTAACTACCTTAATTGCTTCCCTGGTTATTTTGCAAACTGATTCTAACCATATGAATTCTCCATGGACTCTACTCAATACAAGTTTGACAACTTCCTTAGGATATTTAGGAATATTAAGAATCTCTACAAAACCTAAATTTTCCACAACCTTATGTTTAGGTTTGATTACTCCATTTTTATCAAAAATAACCTCATTAAACATTTTATTCAACTCCTCAGTCCCTAGGTTTTCTATGTTGCAATGTATTTAAATTCTAGGGTCTTCTGCAAATGCTACACCCTTAGGGATTTTTGAAAAAGCTCCTACCAAGTCATCTTGTTTTGCAATCTTAGGGATAATCTTGAATATGGGTCTAGGGCATTTAACATTTTCCATAATGGTAGGGTTTGAAATAAACTCTAGAACAAAAGATGAGGAAACCATTTCAAAGATAAATACCTCTAAATCAAAATTCTAAATGCTTGAAAATCACTTCGTAAATTTTCCTTAGAATGCCTTTCTCAATTTCACACTCTCTGATCGTTTGAATGCTCCGTGAGTTTGAAATGAGGGTTTCTCAGTGCTTTATAGCCAATAAGCTCTTTAAAATGGCATTAAATGCTCATCGATTAAGTGAAAACTTAACACATCTACCCGTAAAGAAGAAATGTATCTTCTCACCATCAACCAAGGGTAGAATGCATGATCTTCAACTTGCTGCAATACCCCCTAAGGATTGTTCCTTAGTTAGATGAAGAATCTCCTATTGGTGGAGGATTACTCTATTCTACTAGTGAAGATATAGTTTGATGAGCTCTCTGATCATTCTTCTTAATCCATTGTTTTAAAAATTCTTGCTTGACTTCATCTACCTTTTTTGCTCTTGAAACTAGATCCTTTGTTGTTTGTCAATGCATTCTCACTTCTTCAAAATTTAGCAATATGTACAATCTTGTTACAAGCATAACAAGTTACATTATTCCTCTGAATAACCTTTCCATATCCTTGACTAGTTTGTGATTTGCATTGATTTGATAAATGTCCAAATTTTCCACAAACATAGCATTTCACATTCATTCTACAATTTTCTGAATTATGACCAACTTTGTTGCATTTGGAACATTGACCGATGGGTGAGTTTGTATTCTGATTATTTATAAATCTACAATGATTTGCTCTGTGACCATATTTGTTGAAATTTAAAAATTTTCCATTAAATTTATAAGCATTAGGTTGTCTTGCCAGTTTGTTCTGATCTTGATTGTTTGCAATACCGGAACTTTCTCCAAGTTCAAATCCAAGTCCATTAGTATCTCCATTAGGTTTCTATTTTTTAAGCATGTCATCAAGTTTTTTTGAACTTTTCTTAAATTTGTCTTTGTGTTTATTTGCAGTAGCCAACTCATTTTCCAGAATTCCAACTTGTCTCACAAGCTCAACTTTATCATGTTGCATGTGAATCAGATCTGTCTTTAGCATATCATTTTCATAAACAAGCCTCAAATTTTCATTTTCAGCATCATTAAGTCTCCTAGCCAAGTCTTCTTCATTCTTCTTCCTATCTTCAATATCCTTACATAACCTCATAGTCATATCTTGCATTTCATTCTACATATTAATGTTTTCTTGTCTCTAAGAGTTTCTTTTTCATCAGCATCATTCTGCATCTTGTCACGAAGTTCTTTTCTTTTATTTTTTGCTATAGAAAAGTTCTCCTGAAGTCCTTTAATGAATTCCTATGCAATCCTCAGATCATCTTTAAGTTTAATATTCTTCAATTTTTCTACATCAAAATCTTCAAGGGCTCCTTCCAACTATTTTCTTAGGTTCTCCATTTGTACCGATGTCAGAATCTTCCTCAAGTTGTTAGGATTTTGAAAATAGAGGATAGGGCTCTAATACCAATTGTTAGATTCAATGACAGTCCCAAAGACACTGAGAGGGGGGGGGTGAATCAATGTCTAACTGATTTACAAAATATTTAAACTTATTAATAACTTTACATCCCAAAATAGTGTACCGGTAAATAATAATTATTGCAATAAACAGAAATAACAGAGACAACATAGAAACACACCATAACACAAAATATTTAATGAGGAAACCCAGTGTGGGAAAAACCTCAGTGGGATTTGTGACCCATAATATTTACTCACTAGCCAATGAATAAATACTACTTACAATGAGGGGCCTGTACATGTAGGGAGGCCAACAGTCTAGAGTTCACTGCTCAATAAAGAGTCACACTGACTACAAAATGGATTATTAAATCCAATACAATGTATTACTCAAAACAACATCTCTCATGCCAGGTTCAGTACCGGTTTAAGCTCAGTCAATAACCAAAACCTTTTCTATCAACTATATCACCTTATACAAAATTGCCTCATCACACATTATATCTCTTTCTCATCTACTTACATAAAATGACCTATAAGATCTCATACATATATGAGTCTTTTACAATTTACCATGTTGGCTTTACAAAAGATAATTACATTACAAAATAATTCATATAAATCAAACTTTATCCCATGTTGGCTAGAGTGTCGGTATGCTTGTTGCTGATGTAATTTCAATGTTGGTGAAGTGCTTGCGGGTGCCGGTGTCTGCCGGTGTATGAAGTATGTGATGTCGGGCATATAGAAACCAATTACTGGTGACTTTCTAGTTGGTTGCCACATGGTTACCATCAATGACAACATCAACTATTCTCATAAGAATATAGAATGCCAACACAAAACATAATGAAGACACCTTATTAATGCATTTGGAAACCATAAGAAGAGTTTGTGTGTTAAGATCCTAGAGGGAGGGGTTGGAGCCCAGGAGGGTGTGTGTGAGTAACTGAGGTGACAACCTCAAGTGGAGGAGTTGATTGTCTAGAAACCATTGGCTATACCTAGGAGGCAAGTCAAGAAGATTTAGACCTTGGAGGTATCATTGTCATAAATCTTTCCAAGTGCCATAGGAAGGACTTGAGTATTTGTAGGGTTGAGTAGGACAAGTCACTCAATAAGGTGAAACATTCAAGGCTCCAAGACTCTCTACACCAGAGTGGTATCAGAGCCATTCTTTGAAAGATTTGGTATATGTCAGATTGTGAAGAATCAGAAGCTAGTTCAATGCCTCCAAAGGCAAGGACTCCAGAAGCCATCCAATAGATGGTGGCAAAGATGATAGAAGGATTGAAGGAAGCAGAGGAACCAGAGAGGTAAAGAAGGAGAAGGGAAAGGTTAAGATAGAATGAGGTGATGAGACTGGTGAAGAAGTGGAAGATCAAGAGGAACCAACAGTAGTAGCTATGCCTCAAGACCAAAATTTATTCCTAGATGCAGTCAAATCCATTTCTAAGGACAACCTGGATGGATTACCCACATATGGAGGAAACCCCAATGGAGAAGAGTTTCTATATTAGATAGAATCTCTCAATAATCACTTTGATTATAAAGGGGTAGCAGAAGAGAAAAGAGTTAATGTAGCCAAATCAAGAATGAGAGGATCAACATTGGTTTGGTGGAATATGATGCAAGAAGAAAGGATACAAGAAAGAAAAAAGAAGATAAATTCATGGGAGGATATGAAGATAAGACTTAAGGCACAATTCCTTCCAAGAGATTATGAAGTTCAAATTCATAAGTGTGAAGCGGAAAATCGCGAGCGAACCCTAAGTGTTCCCCCCACCACTCCGAGGAGAGGGGAAGGAGGTCACTAGGGTTGACGGTTTTCACTTAGGGGAGACTTTACATTCAAAAGAGGGGTTGAAACCCACAAGATCCAATCCCACACAATGCAAGATTGGATTCTAAATGAGTTTCAAGGGTTAAGACAGCAAGGCTACCCTCTTTTGTAAAGAATGTAGATAGAAGGATTAAGCTAGGAATGCATAAAAAGTGAGAAAGATTCACTTATAAAAAGAGATAGGAATATAGGATGAAGCTGCAGACCTGGAATTAGCAGTAAAATGTTGAGACGGTGCTGTCCTACAAATTTGAGCGAAAGTTGACGGGACGATGGCGCCCGGCGTGCACACGGTCCTCCGAAAAATCCGTGAAATGAAGGGGGATCTGTTCGTCTCTGCACAAGGATTCTAGATCTTCAATTACAGCCGTGTACCTGCAACACACAAAAAAGAGAGGATGATTGGGGGGTTAGGGATTAGGGGTTTGCCCTTAGGTCAAACCCCAGTTTTGGAATTAACCAAGAAATGAGAATGTTGTAAATGTAAATGATTGTAATGTAAAACAAGTACTAGTACCTTGTTGTAAGAATGTTTGTATTCTTACATGTGAAGGTGTAGATGTTGTTGTATGTTGTATGTTGTATGTGGCATGTGATCTCCTCTTCAATGGTTGAATCCTTGTCTTGAATGCAACACTTAGCCTTGAATGGAGACTTAGAATGATCAATTGCTTGAAGGAATGCTTGAATGCTTGAATGCTTGAATGTTTGAATGTCGCTTCCGCCTTTTTTCCATCTACCAAAATGGGAGAGCAAATGTAGTTTATATACTTGTCAATTAGGGTTAAAAGACTGATTTTTCCGACCTTAGGCCGACCTGGGAAGATTATTTTCCAATTTGCAAACATAAAGACCCGAGACCCAAAAGAGACCAGGCCCAAAAATAGGGCCAAGGACCAGGGCGCTGGGCGCCATCGTCCTGGGGGACCAGGGCGCTAGGCGCCATGGTCCTGAAGGACCAGGGCACTAGGCGCCATGGTCCCACCTCCAGGGACAATAGGGTGTAAGGAGGATCAGGCCAAGGTGCTGAAAAATGCAGTTTTTGATGTCATGAACAAGTTTCGGTGTCTCCATTCAGGTTTAGTGTTGCGTCGCCATCGTGAAGACCCAAATGCAGTCGAAATTGCAAGTGCTGCAATTTTAGTATGCTACAATAAGAGACTGCAAAAATAGAAACAAAGGGAGTTAGATGTCAATGCATACACTAATGAATTCCATAAGATTAGCTTGAGGGCTAGGAAGCATGAGAATGAGGTGGAGAAGCTGGCTAGGTATATGAATGGCCTTAAACAAAATATACAAGATGAAATAAGTATCTTCACACCAGACACTATCTATAAGTGTTTTCAGTTGGCCCTAGGGGAAAAAGAGAAGATCAAAAGGAGGAGTGAGAAAAATTAGAAACATAGGGGAGGAAATAATTTTAGAGGTAGAGGGAAATTTGGTAGAGGGAAGAAATCACCAAGAAGTAAAGAGAAGAAAGGGCATGAAGGTAGTGGAGACTCTTAGACAGAAGCATTTAGAGGATCCTATAGAGGAAGGAGAAATTTTAGGGGCAGGTTTGGAAGCTCAAGTAGAGGAAATACAGTTTTCACGGGTAGGTGTAATCATTGCAATCAAGTTGGGCATACCATGAGTAAGTGCCCAAGGAAAGCCTCAAGCTCCACAAGCTCATACATGGGGGAAGAAGAACAAAATTATTGCAAGAGGAGGACACTCAGAGTGTAACTTCTTCAATCAATAAGGTAGGCCCAGTGACAGGGAGAAATTTTGATGATGAGAACAATGCTCAAGATTCCCCAAGCTCAAGAGCCACCAGAAAGGAAAATTTTGTTTAGGACCACTTGTAGGTCACATGGGAAGATTTGTAAAGTGATTGACAAAGTAAAAAGGAAGATCACGAGGGAGAACCATGACTGCCAGTAGTAAGGTTCCCTCACTATGAGTCATGCAAGAAAAATACCAAAAATTTTCAAGGCAAAGCCGAGTTCGCCAAGAAATTTTCAAGTATCTTGAAGAGATATGAACGGAGTGTGTGCCCCCTATGTTAAAGCGATCGCACACGCCTCATTGGGGGTGATTTCTTTAAGGTAGTGATACACATAAGAAATAAAAAGGGAAAGGAGCACATTATCACAAAGATTTAGCCCCCAAGTGTGAGATAAACCAAGGATAATAGACACAAAACACAAATCATGAGGTGACTTCGCTTTCCTTGGGGTCACTATACTGTATGATAATTTATGTATATCATATGTATATATGCATAATTGTTCTTCATTCCCCAATCAAGGAAGGTCGCCTAGAAGAAGGGAACACATGTGTCTTCTGAGTCAACATGAGAGAGACCAAAAGAGATCTCAATGCTTTGCATCATCCTCAGGTAGACAACACTAAGGACAACAAATAGAAGAATGAGAATAACACATAGAAGAAGTAACAAAAGAAAGAGAGGAGGAAAGAGTCTGCTATGCTAATGAAACTAGTCTAGCACGTCATCCACCCCCCGATCTTGCTGATCAATATTTCGGGAAGGCAGGAAACATGCTAGAGGAGGAACATTCAACATAGCAGACGGAGCTATCACAAGATCCAAACAAGGGCTATGTTCATGTTCCAAGCCACGTTGTTCTTGTCTAGGAGCTAGGATAAGTGCTTTAGAAAATTCGTTAGATAAATGGTTATCAATATCAACAAATTCATATTCACTATTAGAAGCAAGAGAGGTAACATTTTCATCATGAATAACATTTTCATCTATATCATCATCAAGATTTATAAAAATAGGATCTTTAACTCACACAGGATCAAGACCATCATGCATCTTATGTTTAGGAGATTTTGGAGAAAATGGAATAATACTTGTTGAAGGTGTTTTTGGGGATTGCAAAGTTTGAGAAGCAGCTGCCTGAGCTCTAAGACGATGCTTTCATCGGCGTTCACGTGCAGAATGATTTCGTCTAGTCTTAGTAGGAAGTGGAGAAGATTGAGGAGGAGGAATGTTCTCATCCTTATCACTTGGGTGTTTAGGTTGTGGTCTCTTAGGCTGGATAATAAGAGAAGAGGAAGGTCTCTTCTCTCCATAAGAGGAAGGAGGAGGAACTGCTCCATATAAAAGAGGAATATTTGGTTTAGGAAGGAGACCAAGTCCATCATGACGAGGAGGTATAGGTCTGCTTTTAGAAAGTTTATTAGACATAGACATAGTCACATCCATAGGAATGGGTTGGGAATCTTCTTGAGGAAAGACATTAGTTTTAACTTTCAAAGGAAGAAATTCCTTCTCAAGAACGATAGGAATATCAAGTTTGGGTGTTCTAGGTTCACTTAGAGATAGGACCATATCTATTTTCCACTTTTGATAAGATTTGAAAATATGATCACTTCGTGGTGGAAGAGATTGGAATTGTTTAAGCCAAAAATAATCAATAGGAATGCTAGAAGTTCTTTCAGCTGGTTTAAAGAGACTATGATTGATAGTAACAACTTCACCATTATGGGGAAATTTAAAACATTTATGAATAGGAGAAGCAATAGCTTTCATGGAAGATAGCCAATTTTAGCCTAGCTTCACACGAATTTGTTCGGATGAAGGAATAATAGAAAAGTTCACATCAAGGGATTTGTTATGGACCTTAATAGGTAATGTAATAGAACCAATTGCAGGAGAAGAAAATGCATCAAATAATTTCACAATCACATCTGTTTTGTCATAGATCAGTTGATTCAATTGCAAAGTAAAAAGAAATTCTTTAGTAATAACATTAACCATGCAAGCGGGATCAATAAGCACTCCACGGCAAGGTGTATTCTTGACTTTTGCAACTATGTATAAAGGACCATCAGGTGCCCTGATAGTTTCACTAGAATCAAATGTGATGGAAGGTTCTTGAGGGTTTTCTTGTTGCTCTACAAAGTTAATCACATTCGGAGTCATAGACACAAGACCATCAGATGAGAAAGAGGAATCATTAGCCTCAATCGCATTAGAGGTATGAGAAGGTAATGGATCAGTAAAAATCTTAAGATTTTGGTTAGGAGGAGCTACAGATGTGTTGCCTTTATCATTCACTCCTGAAACAGAGATAGTATTATTATCAATCAAATCTTGAATTTTACCCTTTAAAGAAAAACATTTTTCAGTATCATGCCCAGGTTGATGATGAAATTGACAAAAAGATTTGTTATCAAAATAGGGTGAATTAATCTTTGTAGGATCAATTTTCTTTATAGGAGGGAGAGTAAGAACATTTTGTTCCAATAACTTATTCATAATACTATGCAATGATTCATTCAAAGGAGTAAACTTTCTTTCTTTCTTGAAAAACTTAGAAATAGGAGGCACACCTGATGCTGCATTCACATTGTTGTTGATGATGTTTTCATTGAATTTAATGGACTCTCTGTTTGGTTTAAACTTCCGAAATGGTTGTTGACTACTATCACCCTTATCACTTGGAGCCATAGGATTTTCTTGTTCCATTTGACTCACAGTCAGTTGATAATTGTGAAGAGTTGCACACAACTGTTGGAAAGAAGTAAACTCAGAAAATAGAAGTTTGTCTCGAATATCTTTTTGTAAATTAGAAATAAAGATTCTTTGAATATCATTGTCAGGTACTGGAAAAGAAATTTGAGCATACAAATGCTTATATCTACCAATGAAATCAGTCATTTTTTCTTTAACACTTTGTTTACAATGCATTAAATCAATCAAAGTAACTTTAGGACTTATATTGTTTTGAAATTGTTGAATGAAAGCATTTGCAAGTTGTTCGAAAGAAGTAATAGAATAAGAAGGGAACGAGAAATACCATTGTAGGGCTTTATCTCTTAATGTTCTAGTAAATAGTTTTGCAAGCAACCTTTGGTCATAAGCAAAATCGGTACATATTGTTTGAAAAGTCTTAACATGTGTTAGACGATCACCTTTACCATTATAAAGCTCCAATTGTGGGATTTCAACATGCTTAGGAGGGATAGCTCGAACAATGTCAAGAGAAAGTGGGCTCGCAACATCAAATGTGGGAACACTAAACTTAGATTGATTCATAGAGGCAATTTGTTGCTGTAAAGAAGAGACAGTTTGTGCAAGATTATTAATGGTCACTTCAGTCGAAGAGTTCATATTAGACGTGTTAGATTGAGATGGAGGTATTATGTTATTGAAAGAAGGTATTGATTGAGAGTAAGGTGGCGGGACACTATGATAGTTAGTCATAGGAGAGGATTGGAAAAGAGGAGCACTACAAGGAGGAATGGAATGGTTGAATGAATTGCCCCCTTGCATCATGTTCATTTGTGGAGATATAATAGGAACACTTATTGAAGGAATGAATGAAGAAGTTGGATTGAATGAAGGAAGAGGGTTAATTGAAGAGGAAGGATTGCCCCCATGACTGGTGATCATAGGCGGAATGTCTTGTATAGAAGTAGCCATTATGTTTGATGTAAAGGTAGGTATGCTAGCAATAGAAGTTGTCAAAGGAATAGAATGATTAACTTGAGTGGGACGTTGTGTATAACCTAAAGTTTCGGCACAACTCTTCATAGGCATCACATTCGAATCCACAATGTGTGCAATACCACGCAAAATATCAATTCCATTCTTATGACTTTGAACCATACATTTTAGACCCTCAATTAATGAAAGAGCTTGACTATCAGGATACTCTTGAGACATCCATTTCTGAAAATCATCAAATTGGTTATCCAATTTTGAAAGTTGTTCTACAGAAACCTCATGGAGAGCTTCTTCATCATTAGGAGGATTAGAGGAATTACCCTTGTCCTCGTTAAAAAGGCTATTCAAATTAGGTTCCATCTCCTTGGTAATTAAACCTTGGAAAGACTTAATTCTACGGCTTCGTCTAACGGGAATAGTGTAAGTAGGGCTTATTGTTGTAAAACTCATGCACTAGAGAGGGAGAGAAGATTTTGAATTTAGAGGTAGCAAATTTCAATAAATTCAGCCAATCTCTTAGATTTAGGCTATTAATTGCTATCACGACAATCTCCCGAAATTTCAGAAAAAATGTCAGGGACCGTGGCGAACGGAGTGCACACGATCCTTGCAACTTTTTTCAAAATTTTCAAAGATGAAAGTTATGATGATTTTAAAGCTAATCTGAAAAAATTGAGTGATTTTACAATCTGTAGATAGGCCAAATTAAAGTTGCAATCTCAAAATTGAACCCTACCAAGATTGTTGAAAAATGCAAAATTTGAATTTTGAAAAAGAGAGGGAAACTGAAATTTTGAATTTTATTATTTTAGAGGGAATACTGAAAGCAATGCAAATTTTGAAATTTAAAAGTTGACTCAATTTCATGCAAAATTCAATTTTGAAAGCGGAAATCAAAGTTGGTGTAATTAAACACTTAATTTCAAAAGTCACAAATTGCAAGAATTTGAATAAAGCACTGAAATTTCGAATGAATGCCAACACACTTTTCAGATTTAGGATAGTAAGAAACACAATTTTGACATGAATTTCAATTTCAACAATTTTTTGAATGATTAGAAGCCTTAATCCAAGAAATCCCTAGACCAACTTTGACTTTAATTTTGAAAGTGTTGTAATTGATGAAATCAACCAAAATTCTGGATTTTAGCAGAAAAATACAGTAAGATCTAACTCCCAAAATTTTGGAAAAAATGTGGGGGACGATGGCGCCTGGGGTGTACACAGTCCTCGCAACTTTTTTCCAAATTTTCAGGGATGAAAGATATTATGATTTTGTTGCGGAATCCAAAGTTACAGCTGATTTGGAGATGTTTTGATCAGTGAAATCATCGGTCAAAGGTTGAATCAAGAGGGTTTTAAAAATTAGGGTTTTGACACTTAACCACTTAATTTTCAGAATTAAAGCACAAATATGAATTGATAATTTGCAATAGAAGGGTAGATCTGAAACAAGCATTAATAATTAAACATTTCACAAGCTCAATTACTAAAAAGAAAATTTAGGGTTTTCATGCAATTAACCTCTAAATTTTGCAAAAGATCAAACATGGAAATGTAATCAAGGAAGCCAATTTTCAGATCTAACCATGAATAATCAGAAAGGATGTTCACGTCGGGTTCACCAAAATGTAAAGCGGAAAATCGCGAGCGAACCCTAAGTGTTCCCCCCACCACTCTGAGGAGAGGGGAAGGACGTCACTAGGGTTGACGGTTTTCACTTAGGGGAGACTTTACATTCAAAAGAGGGGTTGAAACCCACAAGATCCAATCCCACACAATGCAAGATTGGATTCTAAATGAGTTTCAAGGGTTAAGACAGCAAGGCTACCCTCTTTTGTAAAGAATGTAGATAGAAGGATTAAGCTAGGAATGCATAAAAAGTGAGAAAGATTCACTTATAAACAGAGATAGGAATATAGGATGAAGCTGCGGACCTGGAATTAGTAGTAAAATGTCGAGACAGTATTGTCCTACAAATTTGAGTGAAAGTTGATGGGACGATGGCGCCCGGCGTGCACACGGTCCTCCGAAAAATCCGTGAAACGAAGGGGGATCTGTTCATCTCTGCACAAGGATTCTAGATCTTCAATTACAGCCACGTACCTGCAACCTACACACAGAAAAGTGAGGACAATTAGGGGGTTAGGGATTAGGGGTTTTCCCTTAGGTCAAACCCCAGTTTTGGAATTAACAAAGAAATGAGAATGTTGTAAATGTAAATGATTGTAATGTAAAACAAGTACTAGTACCTTGTTGTAAGAATGTTTGTATTCTTACATGCGAAGGCGTAGATGTTGTTGTATGTTGTATGTTGTATGTGGTATGTGATCTCCTCTTCAATGGTTGAATCCTTGTCTTGAATGCAACACTTAGCCTTGAATGGAGACTTAGAATGATCAATTGCTTGAAGGAATGCTTGAATGTTTGAATGTCGCTTCCACCTTTTTTCCATCTACCAAAATGGGAGACGAAATGTAGTTTATATACTTGTCAATTAGGGTTAAAAGACTGATTTTTTTGACCTTAGGCCGACCTGGGAAGATTATTTTCCAATTTGCAAACATAAAGACCTGAGACCCAAAAGAGACCGGGCCCTAAAATAGGGCCAGGGACCAGGGCGTTGGGCGCCATGGTCCTGGGGGACCAGGGTGCCATGGTCCTGAAGGACCAAGGCGCTGGGCGCCATGGTCCCACCTCCAGGGACAACAGGGTGCAAGGAGGATCAGGCCAGGGTGCTGAAAAATGCAGTTTTTGATGTCATGAACAAGTTTCGGGGTCTCCATTCAGGTTCAGTGTTGCGTCGCCATCATGAAGACCCAAATGCAGTCGAAATTGCAAGTGTCACAATTTTAGGACACTACAATAAGAGACTGTAAAAATAGAAACAAAGGGAGTTAGATGTCAATGCATACACTAATGAATTCCATAAGATTAGCTTGAGGGCTAGGAAGCATGAGAATGAGGTGGAGAAGCTGGCTAGGTATATGAATGGCCTTAAACAAAATATACAAGATGAAATAAGTATCTTCACACCAGACACTGTCTATAAGTGTTTTCAGTTGGCCCTAGGGGCAAAAGAGAAGATCAAAAGGAGGAGTGAGAAAAATTAGAAACATAGGGGAGGAAATAATTTTAGAGGTAGAGGGAACTTTGGTAGAGGGAAGAAATCAACAAGAAGTAAAGAGAAGAAAGGGCAGGAAGGTAGTGGAGACTCTCAGGGAGAAGCATTTAGAGGATCCTATAGAGGAAGGAGAAATTTTAGGGGTAGGTTTGGAAGCTCAAGTAGAGGAAATACAGTTTTCACCGGTAGGTGTAATCATTGCAATCAAGTTGGGCATACCATGAGTAAGTGCCCAGGGAAAGCCTCAAGCTCCACAAGCTCATACATGGGGGAAGAAGAAAACAATTATTGCAAGAGGAGGACACTCAGAGTGTAACTTCTTCAATCAATAAGGTAGGCCCAGTGACAGGGAGAAATTTTGATGATGAGAACAATGCTCAAGATTCCCCAAGCTCAAGAGCCACCAGAAAGGAAAATCTTGTTTAGGACCACTTGTAGGTCACATGGGAAGATTTGTAAAGTGATTGTAGACTCAGGTTCCACTAAAAATATTGTCTCAGTTGGAATGGTGGAGAAACTCAAACTGAGAAATATTGCCTCACCTCACTCCCTACAAGGTATAATGGCTTAACCGGGGTCAACATGTATTGGTTGATGAACAAGCATGGGTGGATTTTGAAATTGGTGAGTACAAGGACAAATTATTGTGTGACATATTTCCTATGGATGCTTGTCATTTGTTGTTGGGCTGTCCATGGCAATATGATGTGAAAGCTACTCATGATGGGGAGAAGAACAACTATCTTATCACCAAGAATGGGAAGAAGTATCAAATGGATCCACTACCTGAACCGAGTGAAGAAAAGAAAATAAGCTCAAGTGTGATGCTAATGAGTGCAAAAGAGTTTCTCAAAGAGTTGAAACAAGAAGGACATCAAGGCCATGTTATAGTGATGAAACATAGAGAAGAAGCTAAGGCATATCCAATGATTGAAGTGCCTCAATAGGTGAAAGGACTACTAAAAAAATATGCAAAAGTGATAGGGGATGACTTACTTTATTCCTTTCCTCCAATAAGAGATGTAAATCATCAAATAGACTTAATACTAGGGGCCAATCTACCAAATAAAGCTGCCTATAAAATGACACCTAGTCAAAATGAAGAGATTGCCAAACAAGTGCAAGAACTCTTAGACACGGGGTTTATCAAGAAGAGTTTGAGTCCATGTGTTGTTCCTACTCTGTTAGTTCCTAAGAAGGGAGGCAAATGGAGAATGTGCACAAACTCTAGAGAAATCAATAAGATTACTATAAGGTACTGGTTTCCCATGCCAAGGATTGAAGACCTATTAGATAATCTAGGAGGTGCAAGCTTCTTCACAAAGGTGGACTTAAAGTCTAGTTACCATCAGATCAGAATCCAACCTAGTGTTATCACTGATTAAAAATGGGTTTTTCTTTTTCCATGATTGGTTATGATCATTACAATTTTGAATAAGGTGTGTTTTAAAATGCTTCAGTTTTTGTTTTAGACCTCAAGGGTTTAAGGGTTTTTCATTCTAAATCCTCTTGTGTTTGTTTTAAGCCCCCTGGTTTCAAATCTTCCGTTACTTTATTCACTTAAGTAATGGGTCATGGGGTCGTAGGAAGTGTTCCCCCTTGCTATTTGCCTAGGTGGTTATGTTGATTTATCAAAAAATTTGTGCCTTATATGTCTTTCTCCTAAAGTTGTCGGGCCTAGTAACTAGTGCGCATCTCGCGAATGATCCAATGGTCCACGCTATTTCACAAGGGTAAGATGCTCATCCTTTATACCCCACAAAATAGCGAGAGTGAACAAGAGCCATCCATGTGTCATGATGGAGGACATAAAGGATACAGCTATCGATAGTGGTTAGAGCCCCGTGGTTTTCTTTTGGCATATAACAGAGTGACAAGTCAGCTCCGAAGATGATTAGGTGCCAGCTATTCAAAATGAGTCAGTGGGCCCACCCTGCCTGAGAGCCTATTCAGAGGATTAAAAGCCGATCAGCTTAAGAGATGATCCAATGGCCCACGCTATTTCACAAGGGTAAGATGCTCATCCTTTATACCCCGTGAAATAGTGAAAGTGAACAAGAACCATCCACGTGTCATGATGACATGAGGTCTAAGAAGAAGGTGTGGGCCCGCCAAGGTAGAACCGGCGGTATAGAAGAAAGACACGCAGCTAGTATCAAGTGGAATGTGAAGAGGATTTCAAGGCCAATGGTTGGATGCCATGTGGTATTATGTAGCCAATAGAACAGTGGGACCCAGAGCAAAGCCAAAGCCATTAGTTAATCTAACGCTCGATCAAGTTTCTTTCGATCGAATGATTGGCATTATTTTGTAGGACCAAGCTGCCCGATAGTTATGCTTTGTGAAGTTGTGAAAGAGTAAAATGAAACACTTGTAGGAATGTTGTGACCCATTGGACCAAAAAATACGAATTCTCGTATGAATTCGATTTTGAAGGGACGGCCGAAGCATGCGGAATCAATGTTATAGTTAAGGCCCTGAGTACAATATTTGATTTCCTACCAACCGGGTGAAGATATCTTTTAAAGGATTTTGCAGAAGAGCAGACATAGAGTTATTTTCCTTAGATTACAAAGCAAGTCGGTTTAGTTGTAGAGCAGATTCCCTCAAGCAAAGAGCAGGTTCTCTCATATTTTTGTGTAGCAATTCTTGTATAGTGTTCTAAATAAGATAATTGATTTGTCGCAGAATTGTTTAAAAGTGGCATTCATTTCTTGCATTTTTGAAATGGCTCCTAAAAGAGAATTTTCTAGCAAATTTAACTATTTAGAAAGGAGTGTGTGTGATGATTATTTAGAATAGTTGACGTTGTCGACTAATCAGGCATCAAAGGTGAAAGAGTTAGTTCCCAGGGCTCCCCGTCTAAAGATAGGAGAAGGATTATATGACAAAGGTAATTGGTTAAGAGATCCACAGGTTGGGCTATCTGGGTTGGGGTTGTTTAAAGTTGGATTCGGAATGAGAAACTCTCCTGCCCCACAAAACAATATCTGGGAATTAGATGTTGGGAAATTAGTAGTCCCAGGGTTATTCATGGACACAGATTTGCTGACTCAAATTGCATTCAACTATGATCCAATCACAAGAAGCATTCGGGATGTAAATGGGAAAACGCTTGTTGAAATTAATGCTGAAGAGTTTAGGATAGCATTTGGGCTTAATGAGTTCACAAACTTCCTAGAACCTATAAATTTTACATCATTAGCCAAAATTTACGGTGCATAGAGGATTCATCTCAGGAATGGGCCTCTCAAGGAATTGTTTACAAAAGTAGGAGGGTTAACAGTTGTGGGACCTAACACACGAGCCCTTTTCATTAAGTATGTTTACTTTCAGGGCTAAAGGAATGTATTTGGGACTTTTCCAAGTTTTGGGAGAAGATGCTGAAGCAAATATGCCAAATCATTACTTGTTAATGATTGCCCAGATTCTGAATCCTTCTCTTGCAATCACATTTGATTATGCCTCTTTTATTGCTGATGCTATTCATGGAGGGTTGATAGGAATCAAGAATGGAAAGGTGGATAGACCTTTTGGATGGTACTCACTCCTAAAGCATCTTTTTCTCTTTAAAGGTGGTGATTATTTCGCCAGTGGACTAGACCTGGCTAAGGAGAAAGGAGGAGAAAAAATGCTAGTACAATTATGGAGTACTGTGTTGTCATGGGATAGAGAGGATGCCAGTTTTTTAAAGTTTGATAAATATTTTGCATCCTAAATAAGGACTCTCCTCTACTCTGATAACCCGAGAATCCCCAAGGTTCTTTTGGAATTCCTAAGACCGAAAGAATTCATAGAGAATATAAAAATTGTTCATAACTGGGGTGACATCTATTTATATCCAGTTTCCACAGTTTTCAGAGTTTTTGGTTTCAGAGGTACCCCATTTTTGCTGCCTTACCAGGTCCCTCTCAAAGTAGAATTCGCAAAAATCCTTAGACAAATTGGTGGCTTACAAGAGGCAAAGTTGACAGGCAGAGGTAAAGGAACTATTTTCCCTGCAGCTACCATAGCCCACCAATTTGTAATAACAAAGGGAGGTTGGAATTGCTTTGAGGACTTCCTCAAACCTTATCATTTGTCCAATGCAGTGTCCAGGTGTGCTGATGCAGAGGACTTCTTCAATGGTGTGTTTAGGAAGAAGGTAGCATGTAGAGGTAGGCCTCATCAATTCCAGTTTCCTAAAGACCTCATCAGAAATGAGTTTGATTTAGATGATCAAGAGATAAGGAAAGAAAAATGGGTGGCTTATAAGAAAGCCTTGGATTTTGTACATCAGTTTGATGTTAGCTATGACCCATTGTCTAGCTTTTTCCCACTGGAAGAGAAAATAAAGTTTTTGATTGTTTGCTTTGAAGATGTGATGTAGACACTGAAGGAGAAGAGGGAACCTGTAATCAAGAGCAACCTTAAAAAGGCAAGAATAATTTTGAGTAGGTCAGCTTCCAGCAAAGCAATCCCTCCTGGCAATTATTCACTGCATAAGAAATCTGGTTACAGTGTGCTGGTGCCTGCAACAGTGGAGCCCTCTACCTCCAAAGGAAAGAGGAAGATGAAAGATGTCATTTACATCCAAGAGAGCCCAAAGAAGAAAAGGGTAGGAAAAGAAGTGCAATCAGATACACCTTTGTATTCCCCATCCCAATCCCCTATCCATATAGGAAATGAACAAGCAGCTGAGCACCTCTTACAGTTGGGTAGTTTAGGGGAGATTGCATATACTTATGATGAGGTGGAGGAAGGGATGCCAAAAGAACCTAATGCTGCTAAAATGGATATCACTTCCACTGAACTTAAAGGCCAGGAGTGGGATCCTTAGATAAGGCAGGCAAGTAGTGCCTTTCTAGCTGATAATAATTTTGTCACATGAGAAGCATTTATGCAGTTTATATGGAAAGAGCACATAGATAAATATAATGCTAGATGTGAAACAAGAAAGGCTGAGCAGCCCAATAAAGATCCAGCCCTAGTGGAAGAGGAGATAAAGCAAGAGATGATGGAAGAATTTAAAACCATCACCCCTGAGCAGGCAAGAGATATGGTAGCACAAGCTGGGGTGCTTATCTTACCCGAATGGGATATTGCAGATGCCCTAGTACTAGATGCAGTAAGAAAAGAGACTAAACCTATGGAGGGAATTACTTTCAGTAAGGATAATGTTGCACTTGTTATGTGGTCTCTCAAGAGAAATGAGAGCAAGAAGAGAAAAGATACCTTAGGCTCAAGTTACCTTGGTGGGATGATGGTGAAGAGAGTGCAGAGTACAGGGGTAGTGGAAGCTGCTAGTACTGTGTTAGAAACTACAAAATTCAGTGTTGCAGTAACAGAGAAGGAAGCAAAAGAGAAGGAGGTCCTCCAAGTCAAATTGGAAATAGTTTTGAAGGCCTATAACAGTGCCAAGGAGTATATAAGAGGTAAGGATAGCATCATTGCCAAGCTGCAGAGCCAGTTGACTGGACAGTACCATCAAGGTGAGTCTTCAACACTGATGATTTCCTCTTCTCCTACAAGACCTCCACCTACTAGCCCTATCATTGAATTTCCACCATCTCTAGCACCCTCCAACTCTCAAATGATTGAAATTACTACTCAAGAGTTAGAGAGCTTGAAACAGGCTCAGGCCTTATATGCAAAGAAGTATGAGGAGAGAGTAAGGGCTACAATTTCTAGTTTTGCAGATACAATAAATGCCTCATTGCTTCACAACAATGTAGGTAAAATTATGGACATATGGAATGAGCTCAGGAGAGACAAGGCCATTTTGACACCTATTTTTGACAAATGGAGGCCTAGGGAGCAAGATTTAGAGTTCATATGTGTATCCTGCGATGAAGCAAGGGCTAACCCCATCATCAAATCCACCTATGATGTCACTAAAGTCTTAATGAAATTAGCAGCAGAGGTGGACAATGTGGATAGGAAGGTTAATTTGTGAAAGGAGTACACTGATCAAGTTTTTGAGTTGCTCCCAGGAGTTTTTGCTAACCCGGATCAGTTAAAAGACAAACAAATATGGCTAAAGGAGATAGAAGCTAAATTGTCAGCAAGGGTTAAAGGAATTATTGATCTTGATGATGCTTCTTTCTTTGTTGTGACAATAAAAGAGATAGAGAAAATTAAGTCACATTATGGTTTTCTCAATTTACAAGTCAACAAAATGAGAAATTCTTGGAAAAGGTTGACTAAAACTAAAGATAATGTGATTAATTTCTCATGGCCGACAGAAGAGGTATATAGTGAGTGGACAGCTAAATATGCCACTCATGATCCAGAGCAGTTGGAGAACACCCCTGAAAGGACAGAAGAGGTTGCAACTGAATAGGTTGTTGAAGAAATCGCAGAAGCCAAAAAAAGTTTGTAACTATTTTTGTGAAAAGATTGTAACCTCTTTATTTTGAAAGAAATGATTGTAACAAACTCTCCTCGAGAAGTCTGAAGCTTTGTGCATCCATGTTGTTATAAATGGATACTAGGACTAGAGGAAGGGGATCACAAAAAAATTGTAAGAAAATGCTACAGAAATTTATCTGAGCTTTTCTAAGTCTAATGGAGAATCAAGATTTCTTGTAATATTTCTCGAATTAAATATCAATATACAGACCATCGGTTTTGAGTAAAGCTTTGTGTTATCTTCAAGTTTGTTCACAAATTCGTTTACTATTTTTATTCTGAATAATCCAAGGTTGTTCTTTTGAATGGAATTGCAAGGCAATTTTAGTATAAGTGTTCGTTAGCTTTTCTCTTTAGGAGGGAAATTAAATATGTGGGATCACTCATACCAGTAAACTCTTTGGAAGGAATTTTGAATTTTGAGGACCATAACTTAATTTAGAATGCTTAAATTCTTGTAGATGTCAGGCATATACAAGGATTAGTAGAAACCAAGCCAATGGGAAGTATTAAGATGTCTTGTTTGAGGAGTTTTATTTGAGTTTAGATGACTTTGTGACCTTGGATAAGGAACTAGTATTAATTGAAGTTGTTTATTGCATGCTTTGTTGGTCGAAAATGCTGAATTTGAGTATAATTTTCATCCTTTGTTTTCAGTTGAATTCAAGGTGAAAAGATCCACTGGTTTTCAGGACTGGTTTGTTGTGGGTTTATATTTGAAAGTGTGAATTTAGTTCACAAAGGTATAGCGACCTGGACTCTAGGTTAGTCCAAAGTGTAGAAGGTCAATCCAAACCTTGTCATATGTTGTCTTGAGAATTTCTTTATCATTGATATCTTTTCTGCACCAAGTTCAAAATCATATTATTTTAAGGATGTTTAGAGAGAATCAAATTTTGAAGACAACAAAAGTGGCGACTCTGATGGGCAGAGTTGTAATAAAGACATAAACGCAGGTCTGTATAGAGGCTTGTAAAGAAAATTGGTGTGTGTATGTAGATTAGACTGCTTGTTTTCCAAATTCCCATTATTTTTGTGGGTGGCAACTCTGTTACTTTTGAACCAGTCCTTCTGAGATATAAATATTTTTAAAAGGAAGATAAGCGAGATGCAAGGAGCAAAAAATACGAGATCATTCATGAAGAAACACCCCCATGAAACTTTGCAAGAAGGTCTGCCAGAATAGTCACGGAGAGGCCAGAAGAGATCTATGTTACATGAGCCATCAAATACGGCTTGGGTGCAAAAAAACAACAATACTGGTAAGATGCCTGATCGACCTGTTTATGCAAAATCTAGTTCATCTTCCAGAGATTCAGAACAAGATATTTTAAGTTTCCATTCAGGTTTGTTTGAAAATATTGATAATGCACCCATGTTAAATCAAGATTTATCTCATGTTAGTGTTTCTGCAAGAGATAGAACCAGTTCAAATGCAATTAGATACTCTGTTCCTAGGACAATTGATGGGAACATTAGTCTGATTGACATAGATCAAGTTAATGCATCAAACTCTGAAGAAAACTTCCCTGATGAAAGTAAAGTGTCTCAAGAAATTGAAGACTTAAACAGGAGAGTCCATCACTTAATCTCCCTAAGAGCCCAAAAGGAGGCAAATAAGGAAAAGGAAGTCAAAGCCAAATTAATGGAAAGAGATAGGCTCCTTAGACAAATAGCTGATCTTGAAATACTCGCTAAGGAGAAAGAAAAAGGTGATGAGGAAGGCCCTGTGATTAGAGAAATTCTAGTCCCCAAAACTAAACAAGTTTGTAAGCCAGTAGCCCAGCCAGCCAGGGAATTATTTAGTGATTCCCAACTTCCAAAAGCTAATATGGATAAAGGAAAGCAGAAGTGGGTAGAGGATGGGATAGAATGTAAAACTACAGAGGAAATATCGCATAGGCTTTTGGCACATGAGAGAGAAATGGAAAGGATGAGGAAAGAAAAGGAAGATCTCCAAATGGAATTAGAAAAGGCTGAGTTAGAAGCAGCGAATCAAGAAGTAAAGAGGAAGATTAATTACTTAAAGGCTCCCCCTATTATATTCCCATCAGAAGATCTTAGCAAGCCTAATCCCCAACATATTTCCTTTCCTTAGGCTACTACTCAACCTATAGTACAAGCTAATATTGCTTCAGTAAGCCAAATACCTGTGAACAAACAATATTCCCAAGCACCTCAATCTCCAATCCAAAAAACTAAACTGACCATGGGAAATAATAGTGCTATTAACCCTTTTCAAAGGAGACCAATTAATCTAGAACAATATAGACAACTGTTCTTTGATGGGATCCCAAGATATCCAAATCATGTTCCCACTGAGCTAAGAGACAGACTCCATAAGTTTGCTAGGAACAATGCAATTAGTGCTGAGGAGCATCTGAAATCCTTTGGGGATTTAATAAATGATTATGAGATAGCTGATGAAGATGTTATTATGAAACTGTTTGTTCAAACCCTGGTTGATGATGCAAGAGATTGGTACAGAGGTCTTCCGGTAAATAGTATAGGTTCATGGGAAGATTTTAAAACTTGCTTCCAAGAGCAGTACGGTGACAAGACTAATGTGAGTTTCATGTTAAATGAATTCAACAATATTAGAAAATCTGAAAATGAAATGGTCACTGATTTCAATGCCAAATTCTAGAAGGCCATGCACAGATTGTATCAAGTGATGAGGTTAGATGACAACATGTGTCTTAATACATACTACAATGCATTTGATTCTAAGATGGCTTACATCTTAAGAGATAAAAATCCTCACAATTTGAGAGATGCTTTTAGAGTTGCCATAAATGTAGAAAGTAACAGAAAAGCATCTGGTAAATTAGGAAGAAGAACAGATGGTAGATTATGGCAAGAAACCAAGCAACAACCTAATAAAGTTGCTAAAGAGGAGGATAAAATAGAGAAATTGGTTACTGCTATGAAAGATTTGACTGCCAAGGTTAATAAGAATGATAAACCTCATTATAACTGGCAAGACAGACCCCCTAGATTGCATGATATGCCATATAATACCAATTGGAAGGATGGAAAACCCCAAATTGAAAAGCCTAAAATTACCCAAAGTCAAGATACACCGGATCCCTTGAAAGGGAAAAATGTTCACAATATAGAAAATACTCCTTGGTGTACTGCTTGTGATGGACCACATTCTCCTCATCAGTGTGCAATGGCTCAAGCTCTTGAAGAATCTATGAGACCAGAGGCAAAGCTTTACATTAATATGTTTGAAACCATTATAGAAAGTGATGAGGCATCCGTGCAAAGTGAATATAGTGATGTGTTGGATAATGAAAGACTAGTGCAAGGACAACTAGCCTTGAATGTGGTAACAATTGAAGATGAGGAAGTTCATCTTAGGAGGCCTAGTGAAGAAGAAGTTAGAAATCTTACTAAAGCTGCAATTGCCAAAGCAAAACATAACTATAACCTGAGAAGCACTAAGAGAGACACTGATCAGGGTGAGCTGGGTTCTATGTTTGTAAAGGAAGTTACTAAAAAGGGGGCATCAAATAGTCCAGCTACTGTTCCTAAGGTTGATCAAGAAAAAGGGGAACAAGCTAAAGATGTACTCAAAGGTAAAGATGACAAAAATGTTGGTGATGTACAAGAGACAGAGGCAATAAAAAGGGGAAGTCATTTCAAAACAGAAAAGGTTAGGGTTAATACTGGAAAATGCAATAGTTCTACATTTGATATGGCCCAAGCCCTAACTCAAATGAAGGTCACTGTTCCATTAATAGAACTACTAAAGATTAAAGAACATAAGGATGCAGCTTTGTCTTTATTCTCTAGCATATCTGATAGTGATACAGTATTACCCACTGGTTTAGCTAAAGTTGGAAAGGATCAAGAGTTCCGAACCCCAGAGGTTTATGTTGGAACCACTATCACTCAGGAGCCCTCTCAGGTAGATCCCTTCTATGTTATTTTGTTAGTCAATAACCGGTTGATTAAAAACTGCATGATAGATTCAGGAGCTACTGCTAATGTAATGCCCTATGGCGTTATGAAAGAATTAGGGTTATCAGTAACCACTATGTATGGGAAATGTTATGCCATGGATAACAGGGAAGTACCTATGATGGGTACAATGAAAGATGTAGAAGTAAAAATAGCAGCATTCCCTGAAGCCACCTACAAAATGGATGTTATTGTTACTGATACTAAACCCCACTATGGTATGTTACTTTCTAGACAATGGGCAGCAGTAGTAGGGGGAAACATTCAACTGGACTTATCTTATGCTACTATTCCTATTAATGGTAATCAGGTGAAATTATACAGAGAGCCACAAGCTCCTAGGGTAATTGAAAATGTAGACCCTGGTATGCTTAACTGTATGATTGATGTAGATTTGGATAACTTCAAATTGCAACCAATTTTACCTCAATTAAAAAATACTGACCCTATTGTGGTTGAGTTACAAGCACAGCAGTATGGGCTATGGCAGATGTATTTTGATGGAGCTTGCTCTAAAGAAGGATCTGGAGCAGGTGTTCTTTTTGTGTTCCCATCAGGTATAACTTTTAAATACTCATTTTTATTGGCATTCTAGTCCACAAATAATACTACAGAGTATGAAGCACTATTACTAGGACTTGAGGTTGCAAAAAGGCATGAAATCCAACTATTGAAAGTAATGGGGGATTCAGAATTGGTTGTTTCTTAGGTAAGATCTAAATATGCATCTAAGAATGACAAATTGAAGCAATATAAGCATGCTATTTGGGATGTTATTGAGCATTTTGATACATTTTACATTAATTGGATAGAGCGATAAAAAAATATTATGGCAGATTTCTTAGCTAATGTTGCTTTAAAAAATGATGATGCAACTCTAACCGGTATTTCCACTGTGGAAATAAAATCTAGGCCTGCTATTCCTGATAATGTGTACAATTGGCAAGTTTTTGCTAATGATGAAGACATTCTTAGGTTTATTCAAAGTGTTGATGATTATGATGGACAAAAGATTGATTGTAATGCATTGGTCGAAGTGGTAGACAATAGAGAGATAGTGTTTGGAAATGATGTGGTCCAGTTGGAGACTAATGAGATAGCTAAAGGGCTGGTGGAGCTGGAGAGCATGTTTAGTTATAATGATAGCCATTTACATCAGCAGTCTACCACCAAGTTGGAAGAGTTAGAGGAAGTAAACCTAGGGATAAAATTATCCCCTAAGTTGGTATATATTGGAAAGAAATTACCCTCTCATGTCAGGACTAACCTTATTAATTTATTGAAAAGGTATAAGCATGTCTTTGCTTGGTCTTATGAAGACCTAAAGGCATATAGACAAGATCTTTTTCAACATGAAGTTCCTTTACTTCCAGATGCTAAGCCTTTCAGACAGAAGCAGAGGCCTATCAATCCCTTGTTAGAAACTAAAATGCAGCAAGAGTTGACCAAATTGAGAGAAGGGGGGATTATCAAACCAATAAGGCATTCTTCATGGATCTCCAATTTGGTCCCGATAAGGAAGAAGAATGGAGACATCAGATTGTGTGTAGATTTTAGGAATTTAAATGTTGCTTCCTTGAAGGATAACTACTCATCCCCAAATATGGAAGCCATACTACAGAGAGTGACAGGATGTGATCTTTTATCCATGATGGACAGATTCTCAGGATATAATCAAGTGTTAGTAAAGGAGTCTGAACAATTTAAAACAACCTTCACTACTCCATGGGGAACTTATGTTTATGTGAGAATGCCATTCGGGTTAAAAAATGTTGGAGCTACATTTCAGAGAGCTATGGATGTAGCTTTTAAAGAAGTCATTAACATCATCATGGTGGTTTATCAAGATGACCTAACTTGTTTCTCTAAGAAGGCTGATGATCATTGTGGATATCTAGAGAAGGTGTTCAATAAAGCCTTGGAATTTGGTATATCACTGAATCCCAAGAAATGTCATTTTGGGGTCACTGAAGGAAAGTTATTAGGACACATAGTCTCCAAGGAGGGGGTAAGAATAGACCCTGAGAGAATTGAAGCAATCAATAAGGTGTTTGAACCTAAAAATGTGAAAGGCATCCAATCTTTCTTGGGAAAAGTAAATTTTGTCAGAAGATTCATTGCAAACTTCACAGAGATAGTGAAGCCTATTGTCAAATTGCTTAAGAAGGACACGAAGTTTCATTGGGATCAAGAAGCTTCAAAAGCTTTTGCTGAGATTAAGAAAGCAATCCAGGAGGCACCAGTGTTGAAATCCCCTGATTATAGTAAGCCTTTTTCTCTATTTTCTTTTGCTTCATATCATACGGTGGCTGCAGTATTACTACAAAAGGACAATGAAGGATATGAACATCCCATAGCCTTCTACAGTAAATCTTTGCAGGCAGCAGAACTAAAATATGAAACCATGGAGAAACAAGCTTATGCCTTAGTCAAAGTTGTTAAGGCTTTTAGGCCATATTTAGTGAATGCAAATATCATTGCTTATGTCCCACATGCTACAGTTAAAGATATTTTGTCTCAATCTGAGGTTACTGGGAAGAGATGTAGATGGATTAATAGAATTCAAGAATTCAACTTGGAGATAAAGATCACCAAATTGGTGAGAGGTTTAGGTTTGGCTAAGCTCATGACTGAGTCAAATCTCATGAATGTAGAAATACACAATGTTGAGGTTGGAGGTGCTTTGGTCACTAGTATTGAGAGACAACCCTGGTACACATAGATAATCCAAGTTTTGAGGGGTGATATACTCCCAGAAGAAATGACATACAATCAGAAAAGAACTTTGAAACTCAAGTCCCAAAAATATGTGCTCATTCAGGGTGATCTTTTCTAGAGGAAAAGAGACGATGAGTTGCTAATGTGTTTGGATGAATTTCAAGCTAGACAGGTATTGACTGAGATGCATGATGGAGTATGTGGAGGTCATTACTCTGCTAAGACTACTGCTGGTAAGATAATCCAGGCTGGATATTATTGGCCTACTTTATTTAAAGATACTCATGCATATGTCCGGAAATGTGATCCCTATCAAAGATTTTCATCCAAGCTCAAGTATGAAGGAGCCTTACCCCTAAATCCAGTCTCTGTAGAAGCTCCTTTTGTTCAGTGGGGTATTGATTTTATTGGAGAAATTGTTGAGAAGTCAGGGAGAGGTCATGGGAGGATCATAGTGGCCACTGATTATTTTACCAAGTGGATAGAAGTCATCCCTACAAGAAGAGCTACTAGTAAAGTGGTCATTGATTTCCTGATGGATAATGTTGTGACTAGATTTGGAACACCTGCAAAATTGTTGATGGATAATGCCATGTGTTTTAGATCAAAAGAATTTGTAGGTTTTTGTACTAGTCATGGTATACTCACGTCATACTCTTCACCTTATCACCCTTAGGGGAATGGACAAGCAGAATCTAGCAATAAAAGCCTGTTGAATATTGTTAAGAAAATCTTAGAAGAGAATAAAAGATCTTGGGATCAAAAGTTGAAGTTAGCTCTATGGGCAGATAGAATAACAGTTAAAAAATCCATTGGAATGTCACCTTTTGAATTAGTGTATGGTGCCCAAGCCAGAATGCCGGTAAATAACCTTCTTCTAGTGTACAATTTTTTGCAGAATGAAGACATGGAAGTATCTGGACCAATGGAAAATAGAATGATCCAAATTGTAGAAATGGAAGAGCTTAGGACTTCTGCCCATAAGAGAAATCAGAAGATCTAGTTGCAATCAAAGTATCTTTTTGATAAGAGGACATCACTAAGGAAGTTTCAAATTGATGACATGGTTCTATAATGGAATGTGAAAGGACAGGATAGGGGAAAGCATAAGAAATTTGAATCACTATGGATTGTCCCTTTTGTGGTTTATGGCTTAAATGGTAAGGATTCATATTTCTTGAAGAATATGGATGATGAAATGTAGGAATTCCCAGTGCATGGACAATTCTTGAAGCATTATTTCTCTTAATGTCCATGCACGATGGGTCCTTTGTTTTTACATATTTTGTTCCTTTTCCTGCTTTTCTATTTTGGTCTGTGTTTTGGTCTATTTCTCCAGAATTTATGAGTTTTCTTGTGTTGACCTTGCGTTCAACCATCCCCAGTCAGAGCTGTTGTTATCACTAATTAAAAATGGGTTTTTCTTTTTCCATGATTGGTTATGATCATTACAATTTTGAATAAGGTGTGTTTTAAAATGCTTCGGTTTTTGTTTTAGACCTCAAGGGTTTAAGGGTTTTTCATTCTAAATCCTCTTGTGTTTGTTTTAAGCCCCCTGGTTTCTAATCTTCTATTACTTTATTCACTTAAGTAATGGATCATGGGGTCATAGGAAGTGTTCCCCCTTGCTGTTTGCCTAGGCGGTTATGTTGATTTATCGAAAATTTTGTGCCTTATATGTCTTTCTCCTAAAGTTGTCGGGCCCAGTAACTAGTGCGCATCTCGCGAATGACCCAATGGTCCACGCTATTTCACAAGGGTAAGATGCTCATCCTTTATACCTCGTGAAATAGCGAGAGTGAATGAGAGTCGTCCACGTGTCATGATGGAGGACGTAAAGGATATAGTTGTCGAGAGTGGTTAGAGCCCCGTGGTTTTCTTTTGGCGTATAACAGAGTGACAAGTCAGCTCCGAAGATGATTAGGCGCTAGGTGTTCAAATTGAGTCAGTGGGCCCACCCCGCCTGAGAGCCTATTCATAGGATTAAAAGCCGATCAGCTTAAGAGATGATCCAACAGCCCACGCTATTTCACAAGGGTAAGATGCTCATCCTTTATACCCAATGAAATAGCGAAAGTGAATGAGAACTGTCCACGTGTCATGATGACACGTGGTCTAAGAAGAAGGTGTGGGCCCACAAAGGTGGAACCGCTGGTATAGAAGAAAGACACGCGACCAGTATCAAGTGGAATGTGAAGAGGATTTCAAGGCCAATGGTTGGATGCCATGTGGTATTATGTAGCCAATAGAACAGTGGGACCCAGAGCAAAGCCAAAGTCGTCAGTTAATCTAATGCTCGATCAAGTTTCTTTCGATCAAACGATTGGCGTTATTTCGCAAGACCAAGCTGCCCGATAGTTATGCTTTGCGAAGTTGTGAAAGAGTAAAATGAAACACTTGCAGGAATGTTGTGACTTGTTGGAGTGAAAAATATGAATTCTCGTATGAATTCAATTTTGAAGGGACGGCCGAAGCATGCGGAAACAATGTTATAGTTAAGGCCCTGAGTACAATATTTGATTTCCTACCAACCGGGTGAAGATATCTTTTAAAGGATTTTGCAGAAGAGAAGATGTAGAGTTATTTTCCTCAGATTACAGAGCAAGTCGGTTCAGTTGCAGAGGAGATTCCCTCAAGCAAAGAGCAGGTTCTCTCATATTTTTGTGTAGCAATTCTTGTATAGTGTTCTAAATAAGATAATTGATTTGTCGCAGAATTGTTTAAAAGTCGCATTCATTTCTTGCATTTTTGAAATGGCTCCTAAAAGAGAATTTTCCAGCAAAGTTAACTATTTAGAAAGGAGTGTGTGTGATGATTTGTTAGAACAGTTGACGTTGTCGACTAATCAAGCATCAAAGGTGAAAGAGTTAGTGCCAAGGGCTCCCCGTCTAAAGATAGGAGAAGGATTATATGACAAAGGTAATTGGTTAAGAGACCCACAGGTTGGGCTATCTAGGTTGGGGTTGTTTAAAGTTGGATTCGGAATGAGAAACTCTCCTACCCCACAAAACAATATCTGGGAATTAGATGTTGGGAAATTAGTAGTCCCAGGGTTATTCATGGACACAGATTTGCTGACTCAAATTGCATTCAACTATGATCCAGTCACAAGAAGCATTCGGGATGTAAATGGGAAAACACTTGTTGAAATTAATGCTGAAGAGTTTAGGACAGCATTTTGGCTTAATGAGTTCACAAACTTCCTAGAACCTATAAATTTTACATCATTAGCCCAAATTTACAGTGCATAGAGGAGTCATCTCTGGAATGGGCCTCTCAAGGAATTGTTTATAAAAGTAGGAGGGTTAACAGTTGTGGGACCTAACACACAAGAGCCCTTTTCATTAAATATGTTTACTTTGAGGGCTAAAGGAATGTATTGGGCACTTTGCCAAGTTTTGGGAGAAGATGCTGAAGCAAATATGCCAAATCATTACTTGTTAATGATTGCCCAGATTCTAAATCCTTCTCTTGCAATCACATTTGATTATGCCTCTTTTATTGCTGATGCTATTCATGGAGGGTTGATACGAATCAAGAATGGAAAGGTGGATAGACCTTTCGGATGGTACTCACTCCTAAAGCATCTTTTTCTCTTTAAAGGTGGTGATTATTTCGCCAGTGGACTAGACCTGGCTAAGGAGAAAGGAGGAGAAAAAACGCCAGTACAATTATGGAGTACTGTGTTGTCATGGGATAGAGAGGATGCCAGTTTTTTTAAGTTTGATAAATATTTTGCATTCAAAATAAGGACTCTCCTCTGCTCTGATAACCCAAGAATCTCCAAGGTTCTTTTGGAATTCATAAGACCAAAAGAATTCACAGAGATTATAAAAATTGTTCATAACTGGGGTGACATCTATTTATATCCAGTTTCCACAGTTTTCAGAGTTTTTGGTTTCAGAGGCACCCCATTTTTGCTGCCTTACCAGGTCCCTCTCAAAGTAGGAATTGCAAAAATCCTAAGACAAATTGGTGGCTTACAAGAGGCAGAGTTGACAGGTAGGGGTAAAGGAACTATTTTCCCTACAGCAACCATAGCCCACCAATTTGTAATAACAAAGGGAGGTTGGAATTGCTTTGAGGACTTCCTCAAACCTTATCATTTCTCCACTGCAGTGTCTAGGTGTGCTGATCCAGAGGACTTCTTCAATGGTGTGTTTAGGAAGAAGGTAGCATGTAGAGGTAGGCGTCATCAGTTCCAGTTTCCTAAAGACCTCATCAGAAATGAGTTTGATTTAGATGATCAGGAGATAAGGAAAGAAAAATGGGTGGCTTATAAGAAAGCCTTGGATTTTGTACATCAGTTTGATGTTAGCTATGACCCATTGTCTAGCTTTTTCCCACTGGAAGAGAAAATAAAGTTTTTGATTGTTTGCTTTGAAGATGTGATGTAGACACTGAAGGAGAAGAGGGAACCTGTAATCAAGAGCAACCCTTAAAAGGAAAGAATAATTCAGAGTAGGTCAGCTTCCAGCAAAGCAATTCCTCCTGGTGATTATTCACTGCATAAGAAATCTGGTTATAGTGTGCTGGTGCCTGCAACAGTGGAGCCCTCTACCTCCAAAGGAAAGAGGAAGATGCAAGATGTCATTGACATCCAAGAGAGCCCAAAGAAGAAAAGGGTGGGAAAAGAAGTGCAATCAGATACACCTTTGTATTCCCCATCCCAATCCCCTATCCATATAGGAAATGAACAAGCAGCAGCTGAGCACCTCTTACAGTTGGGTAGTTTAGGGGAGATTGCATATACTTATGATGAAGTGGACGAAGGGATGCCAGAAGAACCTAATGCTGCTAAAATGGATATCACTTCCACTGAACTTAAAGGTCAGGAGTGGGATCCTGAGATAAGGTAGGCAAGTAGTGCCTTTCTAGCTGATAATAATTTTGTCACATGAGAAGCATTTATGCAGTTTATATGGAAAGAGCACATAGATAAATATAATGCTAGATATGAAACAAGAAAGGCTGAGCAGCCCAATAAAGATCCAGCCCTAGTGGAAGAGGAGATAAAGCAAGAGATGATGGAAGAATTTAAAACCATCACCCCTGAGCAGGGAAGAGATATGGTAGCACAAGCTGGGGTGCTTATCTTACCTGAATGGGATATTGCAGATGCCCTAGTACTAGATGCAGTAAGAAAAGAGACTAAACCTATGGAGGGAATTACTTTCAGTAAGGATAATGCTGCACTTGTTATGTGGTCTCTCAAGAGAAATGAGAGCAAGAAAAGCAAAGATACCTCAGGGTCAAGTTACCTTGTTGGGATGATGGTGAAGAGAGTGCAAAGTATAGGGGTAGTGGAAGCTGCTAGTACTATGTTAGAAACTGCAAAATTTACTGTTGCAATAGCAGAGAAGGAAGCAAAAGAGAAGGAGGTCCTCCAAGTCAAATTGGAAATAGTTTTGAAGGCCTATAACAGTGCCAAGGAGGAGATAAGAGGTAAGGACAACATCATTGCCAAGCTACAGAGCCAGTTGACTAGACAGTACCATCAAGGTGAGTCTTCAACACTGATGATTTCCTCTTCTGCTGCAAGACCTCCACCTACTAGCCCTATCATTGAATTTCCACCATCTCCAGCACCCTCTAGCTCTTGAATGATTGAAATTACTCCTCAAGAGTTAGAGAACTTGAAACAGGCTCAGGCCTTATATGCAAAGAAGTATGAGGAGAGAGTAAGAGCTACAATTTCCAGTTTTGCAGATACAATAAATGCCTCATTGCTTCACAACAATGTAGGTAAAATTATGGACATATGGAATGAGCTTAGGAGAGACAAGGCCATTTTGACACCTATTTTTGACAAAAGGAGGCCTAGGGAGCAAGATTTAGAGTTCATATGTGTATCCTGCGATGAAGCAAGGGCTAATCCCATCATCAAATCGACCTCTGATGTCACTAAAGTCTTAATGCAATGAGCAGCAGAGGTGGACAATGTGGATAGGAAGGTTAATTTGTGCAAGAAGGAGTACACTGATCAAGTTTTTGAGTTGCTCCTAGGAGTTTTTGCTAACCCGGATCAGTTAAAAGACAAACAAATATGGCTAAAGGAGATAGAAGCTAAATTGTTAGCAAGGGTTAAAGGAATTATTGATCCTGATGATGCTTCTTTCTTTGTTGTGACAATGCAAGAGATATAGAAAATTAAGTCACATTATGGTTTTCTCAATTTAGAAGTCAACAAAATGAGAAATTCTTGGAAAAGGTTGACTAAAACTAAAGATAATGTGATTAATTTCTCATGGCCAATAGAAGAGGTATATAGTGAGTGGACAACTAAATATGCCACTCATGATCCAGAGCAGTTGGAGAGCACCCCTGAAAGGACAGAAAAGGTTGCAACTGAACAGGTTGTTGAAGAAACCGTAGAAGCCGAAAAAAGTTTGTAACTATTTTTGCAAAAAGATTGTAACCTCTTTATTTTGAAAGAAGTGATTGTAAAAAACTCTCCTCGAGAAGTCCGAAGCTTTGTGCATCCATTTTGTTATAAATGGATACCAAGACTGGAGGAAGGGGATCGCAAAAAAATTGTAAGAAAACGCTCCAGAAATTTATCTGAGCTTTTCTAAGTCTAATGGAGAATCAAGATTTCTTGTAATATTTCTCGAATTAAATATGAATATACAAACCATCGGTTTTGAGTAAATCTTTGTGTTGTCTTCAATTTTGTTCACAAATTCGTTTACTGTTTTTATTCTGAATAATCTAGGGTTGTTCTTTTGAATGGAATTGCAAGGCAATTTTAGTATAAGTGTTCGTTAGCTTTTCTCTTTAGGAGGGAAATTAAAGATGTGGGATCACTCATACTAGTAAACTCTTTGGAAGGAATTTTGAATTTTGAGGACCATAGCTAAATTTAAAATTCTTAAATTCTTGTAGATGTCAGGCATATACAGGGATTAGTAGAAACCAAGCCAATGGGAAGTATTAAGATGTCTTGTTTGAGGAGTTTTATTTGAGTTTAGATGACTCTGTGACCTTGGATAAGGCACTGGTATTAATTGAAGTTGTTTATTGCATGCTTTATTGGTCAAAATTTTTGAATTTGAGTATAATTTCCATCCTTTGTTTTCAGTTGAATTCAAGGTGAATAGATCCACTGGTTTTCAGGACTGGTTTGCTGTGGGTTTATATTTGAAAGTGTGAATTTAGTTCACAAAGGTATACCCGCCTGGACTCTAGGTTAGTCCAAAGTGTAGAAGGTCAATCCAAACCTTGTCATATGTTGTCTTGAGAATTTCTTTATCATTGATATCTTTTCTGCACCAAGTTCAAAATCATATTATTTTAAGGATGTTTAGAGAGAATCAAATTTTGAAGACAACACCTAGAGATGAATGGAAGACAACCTTTAGAACCAATGTAGGCCTATATGAGTGGTTGATGATGCCATTTGGCCTCACCAATGCACCTAGTACCTTCCAAAGGCTCATGAATGAAGTCTTAGTTGAGTTTATTGGTAGATTTGTAATTGTATATCTTGATGACATTTTGATCTATAGCATGCTTAAAGAGGAGCACCTCAAGAATTTGGAGATGGTTTTGAAGAAGTTGAAGGAGGCTCAACTCAAGATTAACCTTGAAAAATGTGAGTTTTTGAAAACAGAGCTTGTATACCTTCATTTTGTTATTTCTCATGGATGTTTAAAAATGGATCCAAGTAAGGTAGAAGAAATCATTAATTGGCCTATCCCTAGGGGCATGCATGAATTCAAAAGCTTTCATGGAATGGCATCTTTTTGTAGGAAGTTTGTGAGAAAATTTAGCCATGTTTGTGCTCCTATTCTCAATACTATTAAAGGAGGGATTAAATGTCACTTTAAGTGGATAGAGGAAGCCAATAAGGGGTTTGAGATGTTTAAAACCAAGATAGTAGAGTTGCCAACCCTCAGATTGTTTGATTTCAATCAGTTGTTTACAGTAGAATGTGATGCAAGACAAAGGGCAATAGGGGCAGTTTTAAGCCAAGAGAGTCATCCTATAGCTTTCTTCTCAAAAAAGTTAAATGAATCTAAGAAAAGGTACTCCACATATGACTTGGATTTGTATGCAATGGTTCAAGCATTGAAAAAATGGCATCACTACTTGCTGCCCAAATAATTTGTAGTCTTCACTAACAACCATGCCCTTAGTTTTCTCAATGGGAAAGAGAAGTTGAAACAAAGACACCTAAAGTGGTTTGAGTACTTAAAATCTTATACATTAACTATTAAAAACAAGACAGGGACAACCAACAAAGTTTCTGATGCACTAAGTAGGACAATCATGATCATGCAGGAGATTCAATTGCAAAGTGTGGGTTTGAGTGAGTTACAAGACCTCTACAAGGATGATGAGATTTTGCAAAGATATATAAGGTTTGTTCTGATTTTTCTAATACCTCACATGTCTCTTATTCAAAATACATGGTACAAGAGGGTTTTCTATTCAAAGGTCATCTTATTTGCATACCTCAATGTTTTATGAGACAAAATATTATTCAAGAGAAGCATCAAGGAGGTCTAGGAGGTCATTTTGGGATTGATAAGACTTTGGAGCAGGTTGGTAGGTTTTATTATTGGCCCAAGTTTCAATGAGAAGTGAGAATATCTATAGAGAAATGTACCATCTACCAAAGAGAAAAAGGAACCTCGAGTAATGCAGGTCTATATCAGCCCTTGGTCATACCTCAAAGGCCTTGGGACTATTTGAGCATGGATATTGTGTTAGGCTTGCCTAGGACACCAAGAGGATTTGATAGTGTGTATGTGATAGTAGATAGGTTCAAAAAACTGACATATTTCATACCTTGCAAGAGTACCAATGATGCCACCTATATTGTAGGCCTCTTCTTCAAGGAGATAGGTAGAATTCATGGTCTTCAAATTAGCATTGTGAGTGATAGAGGTGTGAAGTTTTTAAGCCACTTTTGGAGGACACTTTGGAGGAATTTGGGCACCAAGTTATCTTTTTCGTCTTCCTATCATACTCAATCAGATGGTTAGATAGAAGTAGTCAACCGGTCATTGGGTAGCTTGCTAAGATGTCTTACCAAGCAACATGGAAAGACTTGGGATCTAGTACTTGGACAAGCAGAATATGCATATAATGACTTAATGAACTGTAGCACCGGTAAAAGTCCTTTTAAGATAGTGTATGGATACCATCCTATGGGAATAGTAGAGCTCAGAGATCTCAGTTCAATGGCACCCAAGAGTGCACAAGGGGAGAACTTTGTAGAAAGCATTAAAGAGGTGCATGATAAGGTAAGGCAGTCCTTACAACAAAAATCCGAGCAGTACAAGGTTCAAGTTGATAAAACAAAGAGGAAGCTACAATTTCAAGTAGGAGACTTAGTGTTGGCATACCTTAGGAAGGAGATACTTCCAAAAGGGCAACCTATCAAGCTCATGATGAAGAAAATTGGACCTCTCAAGGTGGTGCACAAGTATGGGTAGAATGCCTATGAGGTTGAACTTCCACCTACCTTGGGGATATCTCCTATCTTTAATGTATGTTATATTTATCCATACAAGGGAGAGTCACCAATAAATAAAAAAGAGTTGCCATCACCGGTTCATGAAGATTGGGTAAAGGATTTGCCACCTAGTCAGTCGGTTGAGTTAGAGAATATCTTGGATACCAAGATAGTAAATAAGACAAGGAAAGGAGTTTACAAGAACTATCTTGTTAAGTGGAAAGGGTTAACTAGATTCAGATGCCATGTGGATGTTACAGGAAAATATACTTCATCATGGAGTGGAGATTTTAGACCTTATAACTCAGGGGACTTGAGTTCTTTGACCCAGGGGAGTATGGTGCAGGGCACCTAGCACTCTAAGAATGTAATATTTGATTTATGTTTAGTTTGTGAGGTAATTTGTGATGTAATAATGGACCAACCATTGAGGACTTAGTAGAACCATGGTCGAGTTGTCCAATTTTTGGTTTGAGTCAATTCTGCTTAGGATGTTGTTAGCTTGAGAAGTGAAATGCTTAGTTAGTTCATAGGAAAAATAATCCAGATGAATGTATTCATGATTTAGGAGTCAATTGAGTTGTGTTTAGGTCTTCTAGGGTGTTTGAGGACCTCTAGGAGTCTTATAATGCAAGAGAATGCAAATTTGCATCCTGGAGAAAAAGTTGTCAAGAGTTGTTGAGCAACATTTTGTAATTTTTTTGCAAAAGTTGCATTTTTGGTTATGGGCATTAAGAAGTTGGTTGAACTGACTTAAAAAGGTGGATATAAGTAAAATTTCACTTAATTTAATAGGTTGGAAGGATTGGAAATGCAAGAACAGGTTTTTGGTTTGTGAAGCAATCTTGTTTCCATCGGTTTTTGACAGTTTTGTCTTGTTTTTCATTGCTTGTACGGTCCATTACGGACTTGATGGTGTAAAATCATTGCCATATTTGTATTTTAATTGTATTTTCTTTCAATAAGGTTGATTTTCAGGTTTGATTGTTCCAGGTTGTAGAGATTTCTCTCATTCTTATGGATTTGGTTTGTTAACTAGAAGAAACATTAGAGACAATTCTTGTATGATCTCCACTATTAAGCCTAGAACAACAAAGGAAGCTTTTGGAGATAATCAATGGATCAAGGTTATGGAAGAAGAGCTTGACTAGATTGAGAAGAACAATACATTGACCCTAGTACCCAGACTAGTGAAAAAAAATGTAAAAGGTACTAAATGGGTATTTAGAAATAAATTGAATGAAGATGGAGTAGTGGTCAGAAACAAAGCCAGATTGGTATGGCAAGGATATGCACAAGAAGAAGGAAAAGATTATGGTGAGACATTTGCACCAGTTTCTAGATTGGAAGGTGTTAGGACTCTACTTGCATTTGCAGAATATAGAGGATTCAAAGTATATTAGATGGATGTGAGGTCAACATTTCTAAATGAAATACTAGAAGAGCAAGTCTACATTAAACAACCAGATGATTATGCTTTGACTGATAAAAAAGATATGGTGTACAAACTACACAAGGTACTATACTGTTTTAAGCAAGAAACTAGGGCATGGTATGAAAGACTACATTCTTACTTGGTGAAGATAGGTTTTCAAAGAACTGGTGAAGACAACAATATATTTATCAATACTGAAGGAAATAAGATATTGGTTAGTGAGGTATTTATGGGTGATATTATTTTTGGAGGAAGTGATGACATGTGTGATGACTTTGCAAATGAGATGAAAAGTGAATTTGATATGTCTCTGGTAGGAGAGATAAAATTCTTTATAGGTTTGCAAATTCAATAGATGAAGAATGGAATATTTATCACACAGTCCAAATATGTGAAAGAGGTATTGAAGACATTTGGAATGGGAGATTGTAAACTAGTTGGAACACCAATGGTTACAAGTTGTAAACTATCTAAGGAGTATAGGTCTATGATAGGGAAAATACATTAGGTTGTTCACAACAGACCGAATATTACTCATATAGTTGGATTAGTTACTTGATTTCAGAAGAACTCGAAGGAGATACCCATGGTGGCAACTAAAAGGATAGTAAGATATCTTAAAGGTATTATTGATTATGGATTATGGTATCCATATGCAAGTAACTTTGACTTGAAAGTCTATAGAGATGCAAACTGGGCAGTAAATGTTGATGATAGGAAGAGTATAACCAGAGGTGCATTCTTTCTTGGAGGAAGGCTTGTATCTTGGAGAAACAAGAAGAAAAGTTGTATATCACAGTTAGCTATTGAAGCTGAATATGTTGTAGTATATATGAATTGTACCCAGGCAATCTAGATGAAACACATTCTAGAAGGATTCAAGTTGAAAATCTTAGAACCGGTAAGGATTTTCTGAATCTCAGAACTGGTAAGGATTTTTTGTGATAACACCAATGCAATAAACATTTCAAAGAACCTGGCACATTGCATGCTAGAACCAAGCATATAGATCTGAAATATCATTTCTTGAGAGAGAAAGTGCAGAGTAAAGATGTGTTACTAAAGCATCTTGGCATATGCACACTCCAATGAGACATTGTATGTGATTGAAGGTTTTTCCATTGATGGCAACCTTACAATCCTATGACACCGGCAAGGCATTACATCGGCATCAGTAGAACACACTCTACACTGACACTCAGAACACTGGCATAGGCACAGAGAAAGGAAGCACACCGACACAGAGGCTGATAGGATTTTTGTTTATTATTGTAAAAACCTTGTAAGCTGACTTGGCAAGTTGTAAAATGACTCTTATATACAAAAGAGATCATTGTAGACATTTTGTAAGGAAGAGATGTAAGCGAAAATTAAGGAGAAAAAGATTAGATAGACCTATTATGTGAAATATAGGTTAAGGGGTATATGTAAAGAACATAGCAGAAACTAGTACTAAATCTAGCATTGAAGATGCTATTGTAAAGTAGTACAAGTTATTGGAATTGTTTAATCCACATTGTAAGTCAGTGAGACTTCCCATTTGAGCAGTGAGCTCTAGGAACTTGGCCTTCCTACATGTGCAGGCCCCTATTCTAGGTAATATTCTCTTATTGGTCAGTAAGTGAATATTGTGGGTCACAAATCCCACCGAGGTTTTTCCCACATCGGGTTTCCTCATTAAATCATTGTGTTATGGTGTGATTTTCATGTGGTTTCTTTTATTTCTATTTATTGCATTATTTCTTGCATATCGGTACACTGTTACAATATGTTCTGCATGTTTTAAGTTGAGAAATTCTAATTACTAGTTAGATACTGATTCACCCCCCCTCTCAGTATCTGTGAGTTTCCTAACAATTGGTATCAAAGCTTGGTCCTCTATTTTTCAGAAGCCTAATAGCTTGAGGAAGATCTTGACATCGGTAAAGATGAAAAATCTAATGAAGCAACTTGAAGCAGCTCTCTTAGACTATGATGCAGAAAAATTGAAAAATATCAAACTAGAAGATGATCTAAAAGAAGCTTAGGATATCATTCAGGCACTTCAAGAGAATCTTACTATTGCAAGAAATAAGAGAAGAGAACTTTGTGAAAAGATGCAAAATGAGAATGATGAAAAGGAATCACTTAATAATATGTTAAGTAAGTTGAAACTAGAGAACATAACTACAAAGAATGAGATGGAGGATATGACTATGAGATTTTGTAAAGAGATTGAAGATAGGAAGAAAAATGAAGAAGAATTGACCAAAAGACTAAGTGATGCAGCAAATGAGACCACAAGACTTAGCTATGAAAATGATCTCTTGAAGACAGATCTGATGCATACATAGAATGACTCCAATGAACTAATGAGACAGAAAGAAATCTTAGAAAGAGAACTAGAAACTACAAATCAACATAAAGAACTTAGAGGATCTTGGTAACTTGCTAAAGAATCAAAAACCTAAGAGTGACACTTCTGGAATTGGCTTTGAAGTTGGTGAAAGCTCTGGTACTGCAAACACATAGGATCACAGCAAACTGGTAAGGCAACCTAATGCTTATAAATTCAATGGAAAATGCTTTAACTGTAATAAGTATGGTCATAGAGCAAATGAATGTAGATCTGGAAATTATCAGAATATCAACACACCCACTAGTTAATGTTCTAAATGTAACAAAGTTGGTCACAATTCTAAGAATTGCAGAATGAATGTGAGATGTTATGTTTGTGGAAGATTTGGACATTTATCTAATCAATGCAGAACACAAATTGGCATAGGTTATGGGAAAGATATTCAGAAGAATAATGTAACTTGTTATGCATGTAACAAGATTGGGCATATTGCAAAATTCTGTAGAAGTAAAGGATCACCGACAGACAACAAAAGTTCTAGCTTCAAAGGTAAAGAAAAAGCTGAAGAGGTTAAGAAAAAATTCTCAAAATAATGGATTAGAAAAGCTGATCTAAATATTGGGAATACACCTCCACCAGTAGAACCAGTCAATGCTTCACCGATAGGACAGAGTAATGCTTCACCAGCAGGATAGAGTGATGCTCCACTGGTAGGAAGTTCTTCATCAAATTGAAGAAAGTTTCCTTGAGGGTTTGGCGAGCTAATGACACATGTGCTATCATTCCCTCGGTTAGAGATGAGAAGTTGGAAATTACTTCATTACTGGCAGACATGTTAAGTTACTACTTAACCGGCATGTATTTAATGTGGTAGATGGAAAATTAACACTATAAAATTGTGGTTTTGGCTCCATTTCATTTCACCGAGATTTCAAATCTATGAAGAGCGCAAAGATTCTGAGCTAAGGCACTTCGAGCAAGAGGCAAGAACACTTCAAGCAATCATCCATCCTAAAGGCAGTAAAAGGTATTTTATCATGGCATCCACCTCTGCACTTGAATATATAGCAAACCCTACTATTGTCAAAGTTGTAAAAAGACCTAGGCCCGTATTTCAATTAGTTCCCGAGGTAGCAAAGAAAGATGATACTTTAGGTTCTTTTTCTCAAATTCCTAAGGGAGTTGTTTATGTTGAAGACCCCAAAGTTTACATTCACTGTAACATTGAGGAACTAGGAGATGAAGAGATTAAAACCATTCTTAAATCTATCATATGTGATGAATCTAGTAATGTAAAAGATGAACATAAGATCATTGAAACCCTAGGATTTATAGAGATCCTTAGCATTCCTAAATTCCCCAAGGATGTGATTAGGATAGTCTTAAGCAGGGTACATGGTGAATTTTTATGGCTAGATGCAATTCACAAAATCACCAAGGAAACTATGAAATTTGTCAAAGGGTTACCGACCACCAGTAAAAGGATAGACAAAACTAAGAAGGTCTCTAATGACCTAGTTATGAACCTAACTGGTGCCACATCTGATAAGAGGTCCTTAAGAGTCAATGATGTAAAAGATAGTAATGTAAGATTTATTAGCATGATTTTAGGATATAAGGCAACTCATGCAAATAGACTCAATTTAGTGTCAAGTCTGTGCATTAAAAGTTCTTATGACATGGTCATAGATAATGCAAAGATTGATGTATGTGAGTGGTTGAAGGACAAATTAACTGACAACTTAGGCAAGATTAAGAAGGACAAGAAAGGAACTTTTATGTTTGGAAATCTGCTAGTATGTTTGATGCTACATATAATCAAACAGGTTCCTGGTATAGGCTACAAAGAACTTGGATATGATATACCGATAGGTAAATAGCTAACAGAACTATTCAACAATATGGGAGAAGATAAGGAAAACAATATCCATGATTTCTTTCAAGCACTTAAGGCCAAGATGAAGAAAAGAATCAGGTTATCACAAAAGATTGTTGACAAATATAAGGATGAAATATGCTTTCTAATAAAGAAGGATGAGATATGGATGAAAGAAGTCATCCCAAGAACAATCTGGGTAACAGAAATGGGTTATGAAACATATGACCTTATCATTGAAAAATATGCTAAAGTACTTCTAGAAGCTCCTAAAGAACCTAAGGAAGAAGTACTTGGTAGTGCAAAAACTATTAAAAGCCAAATACAATCTAAGAAGAGACTGAAAAAGGTCGAAGCAGTTGTGAGAAGAGGTTCTAGATAGGAAAAGGCCATTAAAGATGATGTGCTAAAACAAATAGGTATTACTAAGGAAGAGTTAGAAACTTTACAACCTGAAACTCACCTAACACTGGTAGGCACTTCTTCAGAGAATGACATGCCTACAACTTTCAAGAGAGTTGTAAGGAAAAGAGATCCCTCACCAGAAACCACACCCTCTCCTAGGAGGACGAGACAAAAACAACAAGCAGTGAGATCTCCGGTAAGAAAGGCTACACCAAAGAAGAAACTGACACCCAAGAAGAAGAAGAGGACAAATAAGGACATGGCACCTCTTGACATACTGTTGAATGAAATTACAGAGGAAGGAAAACTAAAGAATATAGAAAAATTGTATAACACTCTGATAGTAGATGAAAAAGAACAAATAGAAAATAGTGTTATTTTACACATGGACATGTATAAGAAATTTTTGATGGACGTAGCAGATGAAGTACCAAATGAATTATTTCAAAGGTTGGAAGCAAGAAGACAAGCAGTAGTAGAACTTGACAAGAAAATAAAGATAGAAAAACTACTTGTTGTATACCCGGTGAATTCACCCAAAGAAATTGATGACTTAATTGTTGAAGCCAACCGGTTAGTATTTTCTACTGCATACCAGCACATTGCTTTAATGGTTGGAAGAGTTAATGAGGTGACTGAGGAGACAGAAAATGCATGGGACATTTTCCTAATGGAAAAAGAAAAACAAGAAGAATACATGAGCCACAAACCTATAAAGGTATATCAGAAAGAAAGAGACAAGGGTAAAGGTAAAGTTGGTGGACCACCCAGTATCAAGGTTAAAGACAACTTACCCTCACCTCCTTTGATTACTCCATCGGTAAAAACAATAGCTATAAAAAATAAATCGGCAGTTGAAAGTATGGATGTAGAGGATGTTAATCCTAATCCTGAAGTCTTATATATAGTGGATGTTGATACTCAAAAGATCAACATTGTGGTAGACAAAGATATAGCTGATAAGATTGACATGGCTAGTGAGTCTCTCGTAGATGAGCAAACTAAAAAAACACAAGAGAAACCGACAAATGTCAAAGTGCAACAGGTAGAAACTCAGACTTAGAGTGAGACAATGCAACAAACAGAGCAAAAGGCTCCAAAACAGGAACAGGTTCATGAGGAAATAGTGCAACCGACAACTGGAGAAGTAGAAAAACCATTGCTTAAGGAAATGCAAACACAAACAGACCTACCAGAGACCAATACAAGCTTGGTTACTTCCATCGGTGGTACTCAAAATGTAGGTTCCTCATCATCAGGATACAAATCAACTAATGTGATTGAAGTACTTTTAGATTCAATTAAAAGGATAACAGATTACAACTCACAAGCTTATAAGGCAATAGATGACACCATACCAATTTTGAAGGTAATTGCTCCTAACTGTAATATAGACAATAAAGATTCTTTAGGACAACTTGATACTTTGTGTAAATATATCATAGAGAACATTGAGAAAATAAAGGAAGAGGCATTGAAGGATAAATTGGAAATTGAAAAACAAAGATTCTTTGATGAGTAGGTAAAGAAGTGTACAAGGGATTTTGACACACTTCTATCAGAACTATGTAACTTATTGAAAGAGTAAAAAACTCTGTACAAAGACACCTGTAAGACAAACTTTTTGACTGTAGACATAGATAAGTAATATTCTCTTATGGGCCTTCCTGCATGTGCAGGCCCCTATTGTAAGTAATATTCTCTTATTGGCCAGTAAGTGAATATTGTGGGTTACAAATCCCACCAAGGTTTTTCCCACACCGGGTTTCCTCATTAAATCATTGTGTTATGGTGTGATTTTCATGTGGTTTCTTTTATTTCTATTTATTGCATTATTTCTTGCATGCTGGTACACTATTACAATATGTTCTGCATGTTTTAAGTTGAGAAATTCTAGTTACCGATTAGATACTGATTCACACCCCCCTCTCAGTATCTGTGAGTTTCCTACTAGAGCATGTTTCTACTAAGGAACAACCAGTGGATATCTTTAATAAACCTCTACATAAGGCTACTTTTGAGTACCTTAGAGGTCAGCTAGGGGTTGTGCCCCTACATGAGGTCAATTAAGTAGATGTGGAAGGCATCAGTCTTGGAGCTTATTGAAGATCTTGAAGTAGGATTGGTGTAGAGTGGAGCTACTCCATAGGGGGAGTAGCTAGTTGTAGATCGGTGAAGCTTGGAGTGGTTTACTAGCTGATATTGGTATATGCTTTCGCATTGTTGTCAAAGGGGGAGAAGAATTGTAGCCATTTACCAGTTGAATATATAAAAACTCAGTTGAATAAGAGTGCATAGAAAAATGTAAACCAGGATTCCTATACCTGTGTATGTGAATTACTCTCAATCATTATAATCAAAGGGTATTGATATTTGTATGGCCATCAATGCCAAAGGGGGAGATTGTTGGCATTGCCTGATGCTCGCATTAGTGAAGTATAAGTGTTATTATTGATGTTAATTGTAACTAGTAATAGATTTGTATTCCAACTGGTAATGATGCATTAATGCAACCGGTAGTTGGGCAATGAAGAAAACTAGTATTACTATTTAAGCAGTGAGATAAACTGGTAACCCTAACCTGTTGATATGTCGAACCCTAACCGATGGAGCTTGGTGAATCAGCTGTGTTGATCTATGATTGAATGGTGATTAGAGATGATTATGCCATGAATGCATGATGCACGTGATAAGTTTCAAAGTGGTTTTGGCATGTAGAGATAACTATTTTATCTTTGGAATGAGAAAGTGCATAGCATGAAGTGGAAACCACATCATAAGTTACATGATCCAATGTGCGGTGATCTAGGAGTGGTCGAGGTTGTCTAGAACAATGTGCAGATGAATACTATGTAATCCAATGGTCATGTTTGAACTGATTTGTTTGTAATCTCTATGAGATCTTAGGCTTTTTGATGTGTTACCGACCTACTGTTATTCTTACAAGGTTGATGAGTTGTTTGGTAATAGTGTTGGAAATTTTTGGTTACGTCTGTCAGTATGATTGATTACTGAAAGAGAACGATTATCTGCAGAATGTTGTGAAGGTAGATAGGAGCATAAAAGGATCTGATCAAATAGAGTAGTGCTATTACTAGATCAGCAAAGACCCTGTTGTTCTCTAACAATTGTAATAGTTAAATCCCTTAATCGGGTAAGATTTAGCAGGCTTGGCATTTTCCAAATCCTCGAACTAGGTGATCCATTAGCTTGGAATTAAAATCCTCTATAGAGGTTACTCCTAATAGGGTATTGTAGTCAATCCCTTAACTAGATGGTCCTTAACTGGATCTGTTCCTAATAGGACAATTTTTGTAAAGCTTCTAACACAGCTAGGCTCCTAAAAGGGTGAACTTCAAAAGAGTTTAGAATACTTGTGGGTATTCATCCCCACCGTGGTTTCTCCCATTTGCATTTCCATGTCAAAAATTATTGTGTCAAGTGGTGAATGATTTTGTGGTTATGTTTTGATATGGCTAATCTATTTAACTGGTAGAGCCACTTAGATATGTTTAGATGACTGGAAGTGATCTAAAATGTGCTATTAGTAATGTTCATACAGTCATTTGATGTTTTGGTTAAATAGTATATGAGTTTCAGATCCATTACACTGTTATATTGGTATTCTAGTTAACCGGTAAGCTTGACAGTGCAGTTGCAGTTTATAGTACAGTATTTAAATTAGTTAGTTCAGTGATTGATTTATGAGTTGGGTTTGAGTTTGGTGAAATTTTAGTTTTTTTTCTATCTATTGATTCACCCCCCCCTCTCAGTAGTTGACTTGATCATTATTGATTCATCATATCATCACTTTGTATTGTGTGATGTAATTTTATAATTATGAATTGAGGGTTGAGTGTTTAACCAACCTTGTTGTCAAGGTTGATGAATTGTATATATAGGTGATGTAGTCATGTAGTTTTGGTGTTGATATTGTGTTTTCATTATTAGAGAGAGATTTGTGTGTAAACAAGTGATTTATCATTTTGTGTTGATTTTGAGGTGAGATTGGTGTTACAGAGCAGACAACTATGCATAATCAGAACTATAATTAAGCATTTGGAGATGTTATTCTTTCAGTTCACTTCTTTTAGATTGTAGTCCAAATATTATTGTAAGTTAGTGAGACTTCCCTTAGGGTTGTAGCCTTCTAGACAAATATATTTTGAGCAGTGAACTCTAGGTAGTGTGCCTAAATGCATGTGCATTCCCCATTAACTGGGTTTTCCACATAAAAAATCTTGGTGTTGTGTGTTGTGTTGTTAATTTGATTATCTATATATTTCTATAATCTATTAGATCTGTTGTTGCACTTAAATTTTTTATATTCCAGTGAAGACTAATTCACCCCCGCACTCTTAGTCTTCCTTCTTGGTTGCTTCTAGCAATTAGTATCGGAGCTAGATCCTCCAGTATAATCTTAGTCGCTTGAGGAGATCTGGGATGGAAGCTCAAGGTATTGATTTCAAGAAGGACAGTCTAAGTTTTGATGGAAGAAACTATACTATATGGAAGAACCAGATGGAGGTGCACTTGAAATATCTTGGAGAAGATTATTAGAAGATCACAAAAAATGTCTATGATATTCCTCAAAATGGACCATCTACTCTGATGAGGTTAAGAAAGTAGGATATAACATCAGAGCAAAGGAAGCATTGCTTAGTGCCCTGACTAATTCAAAGATGACAAATGTTATGGGACTTCAGGCTGCACATGAGATCTGGGAGAAGCTTGAGATTCTATATGAAGGTGACAAATAGGTGAAAGTTGCTAAGTTATAGAGTTTGAAAGGAAAATATTAGACATTGAAGATGAGAGTTGATGAGAACATACATTATTTTATGGCTAAGGTGAATAACCTTGTCCTAGGTATTAGATTTGTTGGTGGAAGCATTGAGGAAGATGAAATTGTTGCTAAGGTGCTGAGATCTTTTCCCCCTACATATAAGCATAAGGTTGTTGCTATTGATGAGATCCAAAGTGTAACTACTATAACAAGAGATATGTTTGTTGGAAAACTAGAATCACATGGAAAGTCTAAGATAGCCTTTAGAGTATCTACGCCTGTATCCAGTAAGAAAAAGTATGATCCTGATGAGTGGAAAATATCTAGATATGAAAGAGAGAGAGAAGAGAGATGAAAGAGAAAGAAAGAGAGCTTGACAAGCTTGAAGCACTGATTGCCTATAGATTTCCTAAAGGTTCTAGTAAGTATGATGGAAAGTTTCCTTTGAAATGTTTCTCTTGTAATAAGATATGACACTTTTCTTCTAGATGCCCAAAGAGAATGGCTAAGTATGATAGGTATGATAAGTTTGATAAACATGATAGGAATGATAGATATGAGAAGCATGAGAATTATGGTAAACCTTATAATCGAAAGTTTAGGAACTAGAAGAACTGTTATTATGTTGTAGATGAAGTGTTACATATTATGAATCAGAAGGAGATGAAGTTGTGTTTATTTCTATTAAAGAAGATAGACCTGTACTATTGATTCCACTAGTTTTTCTATTGAGGAGAAATCTTTTCTGCTAAGGTAGAAGAAAAGGATGAATGGGTGATTGACACTGGTTGTTCACATCGCATGACCGGTGATAAAAGAAAATTTGTAAGAATGGAAAGGTATGATGGTGGAATAGTTGGATTGGAGATGACAAAGCCTGTGTAATCCAAGGGAGAGGTTCTATTTCTTTTGATGGTAAGCATAAAATGATGATGTTTTGTATGTTAAAGGCTTGAAGTATAATATTTTGAGTGTTGGACAAATAGTTGATAAGGGTTACAATTTACAATTCAAGGATAGTAAATGCAAGATCTTGAATGCCTTTGGTATAGAGATTGCATTTGGGACTAAGATTGAAGCTAACATTTTTCATTTGAATACTGGTGAGAAACGTTGTTTGATTTCTAAGATAAATACGAGCTGGTTGTGGCATAGGAGAATGTTTCATGTAACCTTAGATTCAATGATCAAGATATTTTCTACACATACTGTTAGAGATTTGCCTAAGATTGTTAAGCCTACTAATCCAGTATGTAAGGAATGCTAGTTGGGTAAGAAAACAAGAATCTCTTTCAAGAGAAAATAGTATACAACTAATGGATTACTAGATCATGTGCATACTGACCTATGTGGACCTACAAATATTAGAAGTGTGCATGGTGATAGTTACTTTATTCTTCTAATTAATGATTATTCTAGGATGATGTGAGTTGTCTTTTTGAAGGAGAAATAAGAAGCATTGGACAAATTCAAGATATTCAAAGCTAAGGTGGAAACTATCTGGATTGAAGGTGAAATGTATGAGATCTGATAGAGGTGGATAATTATGTTTTGGTGAGTTCAATTCATTCTGTGAGATGCATGTAATTAGAAGACATGTATCTGCTTCTAGAACCCCACTACAAAATGGAGATGTTGAGAGGAAGAACAAAATTGTTTTAGATGTTGCATGGACTATGTTGATTGAAGGAAATGTCTCAACGATTTACTGGAGAGAAGCCATTAGCACTATTGTTTATACATTCAATAGAGTTCACATCAAAGGTGATACTGGTAAGACCCCTTATGAGCTATGGTTTGGTCATGTTCCTACTGTGAGATATTTCAAGATATTTAGTAGCAAATGTTATATCAAAAGAGATGAGGATATAGGAAAGTTTGATACTAGAAGTGATGATGGTATCTTCTTGGGATATTCAACTAAAATAAAATCCTACCAGTGCTATAGCAAGAGACTGAGAAAGATAGTTGAGAGTGCAAATGTGAAGGTGGATGAGAACCCTGTGAAGAAGATCAGAGCATGTGGTTATGATGATTGTCAACATGTTATTCTAGCTCCCGTTCATCCTAAAGAACATAAAAAGAATGATCTAGTAGAGACTATTAATTCAGATGTTGTTTCTATTGGTGCAGATGTTCAAGAACCTGAGAATCAGAACAATCAGAAGACTCTGAGGTATGTAAGATTGAATCATTACAAAAAATTAAATTATTAGTGATAAGAATAAAGGTGTGATGACTAGAAGAAGGTTAGCTACTGAAGAAGTTATTTGATTTATAAATTTGAACCTAAAGATGTTGTTGATTTTATGATAATTGGTGAACAATTGAGAGGGGGGTGAATACATTGTTAACATATTATAACTTTTAATCCGCAATACAACCTTAAACAAATCAAGGACCGATAGAGTACAAATAGATGTCGATAGAAACAAATACCGGTAAACAATACAACTTAACAATTAACCAGATAATAAATGCAAAGAAATAATGCCACATAACACCATGATTTGTATGTGGAAAACTTGGAAAGGGAAAAACCATGGTGGGAAGTGTACCCACAGTTACATGATACTTCTATAGAAAGTATGTGTTACAATGAGGGGCCTGCACTTGTAAGAAGGCACACTACCTAGAGTGTACTGCACATTACAAAAGAGTCTCACTGACTACAAAGAGTCTACAACCTTATCAAGATAAATGGACAACAATCCAATAGAGTGGACTGCTAGAATAGCATCTACTATGCTAGATTACAGTCCCAGTTAAGCTCAATGCTAGTGGACTAAATCCTCATTTGACACCAATCCGATCACCAATGATGGATTAAATCCTCTATCTAAATGATATTACACTATTCGCACATTACATTCCTTGACCATGAACTTTTTTAATTACCATGATACTTTACAAAGAGTTTCTACCTCTTATTTATACAAACCCTAAGGCCTAAACCAATTAGGTCGGCCACCTAAAGATATTACAATAATATCATTGTATAATTCCTTATTACAATGATATGCCATGTCAGCTTAAGATCAAAACAATAATAACAAATCCATAAAACATCTTGAATCATCCAGGTAAAGTGTAGAGTACACACTAGCATTAGACTAGTCCATAACCTAGATAGGTACCAGACCTATTCTATCCACCATGCCAAAGCAATGTCTTCAAGCTGTTGAAGCACAATCAAAAAACATCTTCACCATCTTAAAATTATTGAAGAAGCTACATCAGCACCAATTGTGCATCCAATCATGATTCCTCATTGAAAGCTCTGGCGGTAAAGCCTTAAACTAGTACCAGTAAGGGTTTATCAGTGTGTATGATGACATCAAATTATCAAGCCAATACCAACTGACCAAAAAATTCTTATGGAGCATATAATACATGAAATCCAATATACTTTACTGATCCAAACATGTCAAAAGTGTCCAATAGGTAATCTCTTCTGCCAGTAACACTAGATCTTATACCGGTAACCTATCTGTCGATAACCATCCATATCAGCCAATGTAAATTTGTCTACGGGTAACAGTTAGTGTTGACATCAATGACAAAACATCAATGCCACGCATGCCCATAGTGCCAACAATCTCCCACTTTGGCATTGATGGCAACACTAAATGCGAAAAATATCTAAGTACCAAGAAATGCCAAACAAATCTCCCCTTGTGGAAGACAACCAACAATCAATAGCTCTTCCCTTTTGAACAAATCTCTCTCCCCAATGTATACAACTTTTCTTTTATTTTTACATCAATATCTCTCCCCCTTTGACATCAATGCAAAAAACCTGACAAAAATATCAAAGCAATGATATAAACCTCTGAATCTCAAAGCTAATTATTCCCCCTGAGTAGTAGCACCATTCATCAGTACCGGAATGGATACTATTTTTGATAATGCATACCAAACTGATGACAAACTTCATCAATCAAGTCTCTGTCAGAGGGGAAGAAACCCCTAGCCTATCTTTCAAGTATTCAAATGATTCCTTAGATGGCATTTTACTGAATATGTTTGCAATCTGTTCTTTAGTGTTCACATAAACCAATTTGACTTCCTTTGCTTCTAGCTTGTCCTTTAGAAAGTTATACTTTATTGAAATATGCTTAGTCTTAGAGTGAAATACCAAATTCTTGGACATGTCAATAGTTGTAGAGTTATCACAATAGATAACTACCAGTTCACTATAATTCACCCTCATATCCTTCAACATTTGCTTCATCCACAAAACTTCAGTGCAATTAGTTTTTTTGCGACATACTCAGCTTCTACAGTAGATAAAGAAATGCATGATTATTTTTTGCTTATCCAGGAAACTAGTTTCTTTCCAAGAAGGAAAGCTCCACCAGAAGTGTTTTTCCTGTCATCAGTATTACATGCCCAATCTGAGTTAGTATATGCACATAAAGTGAAATCATCATTTCTGGAATACCATAAGCCATATTTTGTTGTTCATCCCAAATATTGTAATATCCTCTTTACTATACATTCATGATTTTCTTTACGATTACTTTGATATCTTGAAACAATACTTACTGTATCCATAATATCAGGTCTAGTCTGAGTTAGATATAATAGACCACTAATCATAGATTTATACCTTGTCAGATTTACTGGTATAGAAGTATCCTTAATAGATAATTTCTCACTTGTAGCCATAGGATTACTTACCGATTTGGAATTCTCCATACCAAACTTTTTCAACAATTCCCTTAGATACTTAGTTTGACTAATAAAAATGCCTTTGTCAGTTTGAGTAATCTGCAAACCTAAGAAAAATTTCATCTCACCAATCATGGACATTTCAAATTGATGTTTCATGTTGTTAGCAAATTCCATGCACAGTTTATCTTCTCCTACAAATATGATATCATCAACAAAGACTTCAATAATCAAAATATCATTATTAGTGATCTTATAATATAGATTATTGCTAGCACTACCTTTAGTAAAACCAAGCTTCAAAAGATATTTATCCAACCTTGCATACCAAGCTCTAGGAGCCTATTTCAAACCATATAAAGCTTTCCTTAATTTGCAAACCATGTCTTTGTCATATGTTAGTGAAAACCCATCAGGTTTCTCAATGTAAACTTCTTCCTCAAGCTCACCATTCAAAAATACAAATTTGACATCCATTTGATAAACCTTATAGTTCTTATAAGCTGCATAGGCAAGAAATAATCTAACAGCTTCAATTCTAGCTACAGGTGCAAATCTCTCACCATAGTCAATTCCTTCCATTGAGAATATCCTTTACAAACCAATCTAGCCTTGTTCTTTATAACTTGACCATCCTCATTTAGTTTATTTCTAAAAACCCATTTAGTTCCAATAACATTATTATTTTTAGGTCAAGAAACTAAAGACCAAGTTTCATTCTTCTCTATTTGATCTAATTCATCTTCCATAGCCTTTAACCAATGTTTATCCTTACAAGCTTCAATAACAGTTGCCGGTTCAACTTGAGAAATAAGACATACCTCTTCATTTGCCAGTTTTCTTCTTGTCATTACTTCCTTGTTCCTATCTCCAATAATTTGATCTTTAGAATGATTTAATCTTACATACCTTGGAGTATTTTGATCTTTAGGTTCACCACTTTGATCATCAGTCACAGTTGAATTTTCTGATTGTGTCAGTGTAACTATTCTAGCTTCCTGTGCTAGTTGAGGCATTTCTGGTTTAGTTATGATCATTTCCACTATCAGTTCCCTGTCATATGATATATCTTTATCATCTATCTGTGAAAATCCATTAGGTTGCTCAATGTATACTTCTTCTCCAAGTTCACCATTAAAAAATGCACATTTAACATCCATTTGATAAACCTTGTAGTTCTTATAAGCCGCATAGGCAAGAAATAGTCTAACAGCTTCAATTCTAGCTATAGGTGCAAATGTCTCACCATAATCAATTCCTTCCATTTGAGAATATCCTTTACAAACCAATCTAGCCTTGTTTCTTACAATTTGACCATCCTCATTTAGTTTATTCCTAAAAACCAATTTAGTTCCAATAACATTCTTATTTTTAGGTTGGGGAACTAAAGACCAAGTCTCATTTTTCTCTATCTAATCTAATTCATCTTCTGTAGCCTTTAACAATTGTTTATCCTTACAAGCTTCAATAACAGTTGCTAGTTCAACTTGAGAAATAAGACATACCTCTTCATTATCCATTTTTCTTCTTGTCATAACTCCCTTGTTCTTATCTCCAATGATTTGATCTTCAAAATGTCATACATACCTTGGTGTCATTTGAAATTCAAGTTCACTACTCTTATAATCAGTCATAGTTGAATTTTCTGATTGTGCCGGTATAACTATCTCAGCTTCCTATACCAGTTGAGGCATTTCCAATTCAATTATGATCATTTCCAATGTCAGTTCCTTGTCATATGATATAGAATGATTTATGTACTACTCATCCACTTTCACATTAGTACTCTCAACAATTTTCTATAATCTTTTGTTATAACATCTATATTCTTTGCTTTGAATTGAATAACCAAGAAATATCCCTTCATTACATCTAGGATCAAACCTTCCAATTGAATCATCTCTATTGATATAGCATTTACTTCCAAAAATTCTGAAATACTTAACAATGGGTGTATGTCCAAACCATAGTTCATAAGGGGTCTTACCGGTTTCACCTTTAATGTGAACTATGTTGAATTTGTAAACTACTATACTCACTACTTCTCTCCAATAGATGTGAGGCAATTAGGATTCCATCATCATAGATTTAGCTACACCTGAAATGGTTATGTTCTTTCTTTCAACTACACCATTTTGCTGAGGACTCCTAGGTGTAGATAGTTGTCTCCTGATTCCATTTGTCTCACAATAACTATTAAATTCATGAGAAGTGAACTCACCCCCATGATCTGATCTTAGACATTTGATTTTAAATCCAGATTCTATTTCAACCTTCACTTTAAAGATCTTGAATTTCTCAGAATCTTCAGACTTCTCCCTCAGAAAAGTCACCCACATCATTCTAGAATAGTCATCAATAATCAACATGAAATACCTATCACCTTGAATGCTTCTAGTTCTTGTAGGACCACATAAGTCAGTGTGAATAAAATCAAGTACATCATTAGATTTATCATGTATTCTTTTAAAAGAACTTCTAGCTTTCTTACCCAATTGACATTTCTTACATACCGGATTATGAGGCTTTATAATCTTAGGTATATCTTTGACTGCCTTAGTTGAACTGATCTTAGCAATACAATCAAAATTAACATGACATAACCTCTTATGCCATAGCCAACTCTCATAAATATGAGCAATCAAACATGTCTTATTACCAGTGTTCAAGTGAAAGATATTACTTCCTATCTGAATACCAGTTGCAATCTCCAAACCAGTTTTGTTAATGATTTTGCATTTTCTATCCTTAAACTGAAGTTGAAAAACCTTATCAACTAATTGACCAACACTCAAAATATTATGCCTTAAACCTTCTACATAATAGACATTATCAGTGTTATGCTTTCCATATAAGGAAATAATACCTCTACCTTTGATCATACAGGCCTTGTCATCTCCAAATCTGACTTAACCACCATTGTATTCTTGTAGGGATAAAAATTTCCTTTTATCTCCAGTCATATGATGTGAGCATCCACTATCAATTACCCATTCATCCTTATCTTCAACTTTTGCTGCTAGGGCCTTCTCTTCATTTTTGGTAGTCAGTTCTGGTTCATCTTTCGTCAAAGCATAGAACACCCATTCCTTTCCATTTTTAGATCCACTAGCTAAGTCTCCTATCAGTTCATCTCCAGAGTCATCAGTTACTCCTTCCTCATCTGCTATGTAGAAATTTTTGTCTTTCTTGAATCTGTATATGTTGGGTTGGGCTTAAAAGTTTTCTTAACTCTTTCCTCAAACCTTACATTCCTTTCAGGACATCTAGATACAAAATCACCAATATGATTACATACAAAACATTTAAAAGGCACTTTTCCTTCATACTTACTTCTAGTTGGACCTTTAGGTACTCTTCTAGCAAATAAGGCTTCAATTTGTCCAAGTTCTTCATCTTCTTTCTTCATGTCTTCCAATTATTTTGCATATAGGACTCTCCAATCACTTTTGCTGGTAGATGATGATGATGCATGAAAAGAAGGTTTAGACTTCACAACTCCAGAAGATACAAATTCTTCAAGCTCAAAAGAAGATAATTTCCCAATCAGAATGTCTCTATTGACTGAAGTGTTTGTCATTGTTATTAACTCATTAATTGTAGTTGCCTTCATCTTGTAAGCTGGTGGAAGGGCTCTCAAGACTTTGGAAACTATTTCATCTTCACTTAGAAATCCTCCACAACATTTAATTCCCATAAAAATCTCATTTAATCTTTCCATAAACATAGCAATTCTTTCATTTTCTTCCATTTTCAAGTTTTGCAATTTTGACAGTAGGGTCACCTTCATTCAGAGTTTGTAATTTTTCCCATACAACCTTAGCCGATGATTTGTCAGTCAATCCCATGATTTTTTGATCAATAACTGCACACAAGAGGGCTTATCTAGCTTTGCAATCATTTTCAATATTCTTGTCTAGGTCTACAGGAGCAAGATTGCCAGATGCCATATCATAAGGTGTGTATCCTTTCTCACTGATTTCCTAAATATCCTTTCCAAGACATCTAAGATGAGTCTCCATTTTAATTTTCCATATCCCATAATTTGTTCCATCAAGTTTAGGGATTTCTCTTTTGAAGATAGCTACCAGTGGATTAGAAGTGTTAGCTGCCATAGGATCTACCTCAAGCAGTTAAGCTTCTGCAAAAGAGGACCAAAGATCTGATACCAATTGTTAGGATAACTGATGAAAAACTAAGAGGGGGTGGGGGGGTGAATTAGTTGTTAACAGATTATAACTTTTAATCCATAATACAACCTTAAACAGATCAAGTACCGGTAAAGTACAAACAAATGCTGGTAGAAACAGATACCGGTAAACAATACAACTTAACAATTAACCACATAATCAATGCAAAGAAATCATACCACATAACACCATGATTTGTATGTGGAAAAAATAGAAAGGGAAAAACCACGGGGCATGTGCACAAAGATGGTGGTCAGAAAAGTGGACACCACCGAAAAAAAACTTGGAAAAATAGGTAGCGTGTACGTGGTTTTAAAATTTCAAATTCTCGCGTACGCGCTTAGGTTTGTTCTTCCTGAGCCTAGAAAAGGTAGCGTGTATGCACTAAGCTTAGGAAACTGAGTGCGTATATGCTACAGCTAGGAAAATTAGCATGTACACACTGCTTATAGGAAAATGAGCGCGTACGCGCTAATAATCCTAGTAAAACCGCATACGTGGTGCCTGATGAAAAAAGTTTTAAAAAAAAATTGGGTCGTCATTTACCCGAAAAGCACATTTTTTACTTTCTTTTTTTCCCATTTTTTAAGCTAAACCGCGAATGGGGTGCAAAATTTGTCCTCAGGCTATGGATCAAGGTTAGTTTTTGTTTTTTTTATCTTTCTTTCTGGTTTATGCAATTTGTTTTACATTTTGAATTTAATTTCATTAATTTTGATTAGGTTTTTTCATTTTTTGTTTCAAAAACTAGATTCTTCTAATCAAAAACAAGAACAACCAAATGCACCTCCTGAAAACCCACAAGAACAACCAAATGCACCTCCTGAAAACACACAAGAACAACCCCCAATTCCTCCTTTTGACCGCATAGCGGAAACATAGGAAGAATTAATTAATCAGTTAGGGCAAAATACATCCAAAATAAATAGACTGATTGTAAAATTGAAAACTTCTAAACTTGACCATCATCAATCCCTCGCCACTAGCCTACAAATATTAGCTAGTGGTGCCATAGCTGTTTCCACTGAAATTACCAAATGGGGAAGCTTTAGGGATAGGTGTCATCAATTCTATGCCAATGGGCTATCATAAGATGGAGTTAAAAACAAAACTATTTCTAAACAACAAATATGTGCCCTTTTTGTTGACCCCAAAACTGGTCAGTCATTACCTCCTAATGCAAAGAGGTTTCCCATACATTGGTGTACCAATGTGCAGATGAAGAATCTTTTTTAGCAAAGGTAGTGGATGGTCTTTGACGATCTACCTTGTAATAATTATGAGGTGCCATTATATTTTTTGAGAAAAATATATTGTGAGTTTGTGCTCAATGTGCGCCCAAATTATTTTGACATGAGAGAGTTTCATGGTAGAGGTGGTGGCTCCGCCCGAGATAGACCTGGAGCCCATAGGCAATTAGCCGCGGAGAGTTGCTGCCCTCTAGCACCCAAACCTAAGGTGCATCAGGCTATCTCATTAGATCTGAAAGAGTCGAGGGAGCTACAAACTCTTCAGGCAGCCACAACATTGACTGGTGCCATCATCCAGCATGGGACATCATTAGCACATCCTATTGTATTGGATGATGAGCCGTTAGAGGGTGACATAGAGCCCATCGAGCATATGTGTGTTAGTTTCTCGGGGATATGATCGGGGATAGATGATGCAGCCGGTGCAGATGGATACTCATACCATCTATGCACAATTTGTAGTTGTAGATGTCAGGCTCACATGATTGAGGATGTCACACTGACAGATGAGTTGATGGACATGGTGTTTGCCCATGAGCCACAGACACAAGTGTGTTGATTTGAATTCATAACATTTTATTTATCAGTCACTTTAATTTTGTAATTACATAAATGAATTTTCATTTATACATCGATTTAAATTGAGACAAATAATATGCATTTCAAGATGCAGTAGCGGTATCCCATACACCTCCCCCAGTTACCACAGCTACAACTTCGATGCCTAAGGTATAAATTTTGTAACATGTTAAAATAGAATAGTGCACTTTGAATTCAAAAAAATACAAGATATCCTAACTATCTTTAATGCTTGGTCCAATTTCTGGTTTGTAGGTGTTGACAGGGGATGAAATGTCCCAGATTGATGACATCACGCTGTCGGCGATCGATTTTGGCCTACAAGGCTATACAGTATCATATTTTGTACAACTCTTTTTATGTATTGTTTTGATGGAATATGCAAGTCATTTCATTTTAGATTTTTAAAATTATGCTTAATTTATTATTTGTACTAATATCTCATGTTAATTTTTTGTTTTTAGGGCACCCCCTCCGTGTCTAGGGCTCGTCCAAAGAAAAAGAATATCTCGAAGATGCCAAAACATGTGAAGAAGGTAATTGAACACATTTTTAGTTGTACAATTGTTTGAAAATGTTGAAATCAAGTATTAGTTGGGGTTTGTAGATTGATTAGTGTTTTTTGTCTATTTTACATGTACAACGGCCATTGAGCTTTATGGATATGTTGAATGCACCTGATTCACCCGTGAATCAAGAGAGGGCAGAGGTATGTATCTCTACTTTATTTTATTGATTTCATGATTATATGCACGTGTACATGTGAACTTGTGATATATTGTAATCTTTTTTTTTTTTCATACAGCAAATATCCATACCTATTTCGTCAATGGCGAACCCTCCTCCTTGCATTGGAGAAGCATATCAGGATCTGATACACTTTTGTTTGATATGTAAAATTAATTGTTTTCAACCTTCAATACTTATCATTATATTAATTATATTTAAGCTTTGTACATTTTTTGTATAGGTAATAGCGACCGTTTCTACATCGATGGTGAGCCATCCTCAGTCCATTGGAGAAGCATCTGAGGCACAGGTACGTCATTGTTATCTATATTATAGCTTTTAAGTGTTTTTGATATATTTATGTTAGTACATTGTATTAATTGTACATTTAATCTACAATAGACTCCTTCGCAGTATGACCATAACGTGGATCCATTTAAGTATGTCTTCAAGAAAACTCCTAAGAGTGACAAGGAGAGGAGAGCGAAGACATTAGCTCTTGGATCAGCCAATGAGGTAATATACATTTCAATTACAAAGGAATTAAAGTTAAATGCATAGTTATGATGTCAATTGTGAACTATTTTCTACAAAAGAATTCTAACTTGGCTTTTGAATTGTGGTTTTGCAGCCATCTACAGAGCCGCGTACTATGTCGAAGAGGCTTGATTTTGATGATCCACTAGAAGTTTAGGATCATATAGTGTTAGTTTTGGTCATAGAATGACCAATACATGTAGATATATTCTACATTTTTATTGTATATCGATTTGGACATGGCATATGCCACATTTTTGTAATACTTGTATTGACTTGGCAGACATGCCTTTTTTTCATATATATAAATATCGATATTCGATCCAATAAATGTGTAATGAGTTCATTATTTTGTATTCGTTGTATTTTGTGGTTGTCCTTTTATAAATTTAAATGAATATTTGTACATGTAATCAACAATATGAATATAAACAACAAAAATGTTGAATTAACCATACAAAACTCCTTGTATTCAATTCATTATTGTGTATTCGTTGTATTTGGTGGCTGCCCATTTATAAATTTAAATGAATATTTGCATATGTAATTAACAATATGAATATAAACAACAAAAATCGACAATATGAATTTAAACAACAATGTATTTGGTGCGAGAGCACCCTCACGCTCACAATGGTCAAATTTTATTCCTCATGTGCACAAACCGACGTTGCGAGAGAATCTAGGTGGGCATGATTATGCTAGGCATGCCCCTATCATGCATCCCAAAGCACCAGAATGTCAAGAGTCATACCCTATCGGTGAGATCTCTCAAGTGCCTTGAGTCCAAAAAATTGTCAAAATTTGACGGGCTATTTCTTCCAATCCACGACACATACGGTCAATCTGTTTGATCCCGTGGGGTCACGTGAGGCTCTTCTACAATGGCATATCTCAGTTTTCGATGACTCGAAGCCATTTTCAATTAGTAGCATTTTTTTGCTTGCTCAAAAAACCGTCAATTGCTTGCAAGGAAAAGATGCAAGATTGGCTAGAATTGATTCTGTTCCTTGTGTGCACAAACCGACATTGTGAGCACATCCAAGTGGGTATGTTTATACTAGGAATGCCCCTGTCATGCATCCCAAAGCACCAAAACATCGAGAGTCATACCCTACCGGTGAGATCTCTTAAGTTCCCTGAGTCCAAAAAATTGTCAAAATTTGATGGACTATTTCTTCCAAACAATGACTCATACGGTCAATCTGTTTGATCCCATGGGATCATGTGAGGCTCCTCTACAATGGCCTATCTTAGTTTTTGATGACTTGAAGCCATTTTCAGTTAGTAGCATTTTTTTGCGTGGTCAAAAAATTGTCAGTTGCTTGCAAGGAAAAGTTGCAAGATTGGCTAGAATTGATTATGTTCCTCGTGTGCACAAACCAACATCACGAGCATGTCTAGGTGGGCATGTTTATGCTAGGCATGCCCTTGTAGTGCATCCCAAAGGACTAGAATGTTGAGAGTCATACCCTACCGGTGAGATCTCTCAAGTGCCCTGAGTCCAAAAAATTGTCAAAATTTGACAGACTATTTCTTCCAATCCATGACACATACAGTCGATCTGTTTGATTCCATGGGGTCATGTGAGGCTCCTCTAAAATGTCCTATCTCAGTTTTCAATGACCCAAAGCCATTTTCAATCAGTATAATTTTTTCACCTGCTCAAAAAATCATCAGTTGCTTGCAAGGAAAAGTTACAAGATTGGCTAGAATTGATTATGTTCCTCATGTGCACAAAATGACATCGTGAGCATGTATGAGTGGGCATGTTTACACTAGGAGTACCCCTATCATGCTGTAGACACTTAAAAAATAATTACTTTAATTATTTTTTAATTCCTCACATAATTAATTAATTAATTATGTTAATTAAAATTCTTCTCAATATTAATTAAATATAATTAATATTGTCACTATAGTATATGATTGATTTATTTAATAAATCAATCCCTTTCTTTATTCTTCTAAAAAATCAAATCCTCACAAACCTTCCTCTTAGCTAATTAATTTCAATTAATTAGTTAACCTACATGATTCCTACAAATCATCTTCTTAATTCATCATTAACCTAATAAATTCTTCTAGAAACTCCCTAAACTCACTTAACATTATTCTTTTAGTCAAATTCTCCTACAAATATAAATCCCACCTAACGTTTCCTCTAATTCCCCTCCTAATGAGTCGTTAATGGCTAATCATCATGATTAGCAACAAAGTCAACTCTTTGTCCTTTCATCCAGCCACTAGCTTTAAATGCTCTTTTTCTAGATGAATGTAAGATTTTTGAAATTTTACATTCCTCTAAGCATTTCCCTCTCCCAAGGAATTTTTAATTCCTCTTTATTCTTATAATCCCCATAATATCCATTTTTGGAGAATTTTTAATTCCTCCAATGCATCTTGTAGAGTGTGGAGATACGAAATGCCTTTAAGGCATATTTCTTGGTCTCCACACCCTCTCTTGGACCTTGTGTGACCTCACAAGTAAATCTTAGCCCTTCATTTCGAATTCATCCTAGCTATCCATTTTCCTCTCCTCTTCCTATAAAATAGGGTTTCATCCCTTCATTCAAAACATCTTGAAATCCAGTAAGCTTATGCTGCCCTTTTGAGCCCAGGAAATCATTTTGGCAACTTGATCATCTCATCCTTATCATTTGTGCACAATATTGGAGAGCCATCCACATCCAGCAATCAAAGGAGCACATCAAGTGGAGCATTATCAAGGGGCGTCTTCACTTCATCAAGCTCAATTCGAAGGAGAAGGTAAAATAGCAAGGTGAAATGGTCTTTTTATGATATTTTAGCATTCTGCATGTTTATTTCGTTATGTTTTGATCAGTTTACCTTTCAAATCTATTTTCCCTCTTCATTTTGGCACGCCCGGTGGGACTCACATCCCTAAGAACTAATGTTATTATTTTTTTAAAGGTTTTTATGAGTTGTGAGACGCAGGTTCCAGAATAACGCGACAGCAGAAAATAAAAATAAAAAAATATATATATATATATATATATATCTTTTTCGCAGGTTCCAAAATTGTGGCTCTGCATTTCTGCGCGATAGCTCCTCCTTATTCTGTTCTGTTTCTTTTTGTTTCTGTTGCAGCACGACAACTCTGTTATCTGATTTGTTATTTGATTTGTTGTCTGTTCTGTTTTAGTATAATCTGTGCGAAAGTAGGAGAGTATGCTCTTGTCTATATAGACAATCAGAAATCCAGACTTTTCACTTTTCTATTCTGTTTAGCATGACTGTATGCTCTGACCGCAGGAAAGTGTGAAAATAGGAGAGTATGCTCTTATCTATCTAGACAATCAGAAATCTGGACCTTTGACACTTTTCTATCTGTGTAGTGCTACTGTCTACTTTGTTAATCTGTCTAAAAATTGTAGGCGCTAACTGTAGTCTGCATTTTATTTATTTATTTCCTGTTATCTGCTCTGTTTAAATATAATCTGTCCGCCTGCAGGAAAGTGTGAAAGTAGGAGAGTATGCTCTTGTCTATCTAGACAATCAGAAATCCGGACCTTTGACATTTTTTATCCTGTTTAGTGAGATAATTCGCTCTATTAAATCTAGGGTTTTTGTCTGCTCTGTTAAATCTAGGGTTTCTGTTTTATTAAATTTAGGGTTTCCGTTTTGTTAAATTTAGGGTTTCTATTCCATTTCTGTCTGCTCTGTTAAATCTAGGGTTTCTGTTTTGTTAAATTTAGGGTTTCTGTACTGTTAAATTTAGGGTTTCTGTTCCGTTAAATCTAGGCTAGGTAAAAAAAAGTAAATTTTTTTCCTATTTTTTCACCATATCTTCTTTATCTTGACTCCATTTTCCTTCAAACTTCACCATATTCTCTACATTGCCATTTTCCACATTTTCTTCCTTGGAGGCCTTATCTCAAAAATCCACTTTTTGAAGCCCAAAATCCCATATTTCTCTATTTTTAGGGTTTGCCACAACTTCTTCCCTTTTCATCCAATCACCTCCAAATTTTTCCCATATTATCCATCTTCAACTTTTGCTTCTTTGTCCCTCTTGGACAAACTTTCCCATTCCTTCATCTCTCCTCCAAAATCCTCATTTTTTCACTTGCATATCCCTCAGAAAGTGGTAAAAACCTAGTCAAACCCCATTTACCCATCAAAACTTTCTTCAAATCCACATTTGTCATTAGTAAAAAAGTTTTTATTCATGTTTTTCTATTTATTCCCAAAAATTAAAAAAAATTAATATTTTTGTGATTTTGTTGATTTTTTGCAGGACGCTTGTTGAAGGCTATTTTTCCAAACTACTAATCAAGTTGTTTTGCAAGACGCTTTTTGAAGACTCCATTTTTCAAACTACTAATCAAGTGGTTTTACAGGTTGCCTAGCTGATTCAACCAAATATTGTGCATTTATTTAAATTAGGCACCTAGATATTAATTAAAATGGAATGAACCATTGTCTTATGTGTCTTTAAGAAAAGCGTAAAGGTAGGAAAGTATGCTCTCGTCTTATTAGACGATCAGAAATCCAGACCCTCCAACCTTTTCTTGTTTGATGGTGTGTTTATCTCTAGCAGGCCTGCCCTCCCAACTTGCTCTTTGAGAAGGTAAGAGGGGAACGACCCAAGTGAGTACACCCAGACCTAGGGTTTCCAACTCACTATAATAAATAGGCCATTGACTATGAAAGGGTTAATGGTTGGGGCTATATGAGAGTTCACTCTCACATTGGGTGCTTAGTAGGATCCTAGAGATCTCAATCATGCTTGCGTGACTACTAAGTTCTTGGTGCTTTGTTGGGCTATAGGCCTCAATTGCGCTTGCGCAACTTCGAAGGGTAGCTCCTAATGGGAAGACTTACTAAACACCTTGTTCATAGTGGCCAAAAACCCTCTAGTCATTGGTGTAGGAGGTCGGACCTCTGAAGCAGCCCATATTCTTACGGCCCTTAGTAGAGACACAAAGTTCACCATGAGGAGTTTTCATGGGAATTGATGCTTGGCTGCCTCGAGAAGTGAGTGCTGTGGAGGGGAGCCAGTGGGGTCAAGCATCTAAGTGTCCACTCTGGGTAAGCGTAGATGGGAAACCAATTGGGATTCAATGACTATTGTCCTTGCTAGCCTTAAGAATGTTGTATATGAGCATGAGTGTCTTTGAGATAATATGCATTTAATCATCGTGTTTTCTTTGTTTGATACATACTTGCCAAGAGTAGACTAAAAACACATCACTATCCCCAAAAAACTTTGCAAAAATATTGGTCAAGACACAAACAAATTGTCCAAGTTATTACCCACACCAAGTTCAAAATTGCGTCAAAACTCCGTCCGTCCCATTTTTCATAAGCCTAAGAGAGAAGCTGAGAGTTTATCCTCTACGTCAACATTCAAGTTTGTCCCTTGAAACACCTACTATCATCCAAATCAGGGTGGTCATATCCCTTCATGCAACTTGTCATTTAAATAGATCATTCATGTTCATGCCAAAGACAACCTAGTCATCAAGTTTTCTTCTAAACCATCACTACCATACCTTCTTCATCAATCATTCTCAAATTTCTTAAGTCCTTTCATCACAAATTTCTTAAGTGCTTTCATCCACAAATTTCTTAAGTCCTTTCATCACAAATTTCTTAAGTCCTTTCATCCTCAAATTTCTTAAGTCCTTTCATCACAAATTTCTTAAGTTCTTTCATCCTCAAACTTCTTAAATCCTTTCATCACAAATTTCTTAAGTCCTTTCATCCTCAAACTTCTTAAGTCCTTTCATCACAAATTTCTTAAGTCCTTTCATCCTCAAATTTCTTAAGTCCTTTCATCCTCAAACTTCTTAAGTCCTTTCATCACAAATTTCTTAAGTCCTTTCATCCTCAAATTTCTTAAGTCCTTTCATCACAAATTTCTTAAGTCCTTTCATCCTCAAATTTCTTAAGTCTTTCATCACAAATTTCGTAATTCTTTTCATCCTCAAATTTCTTAAGTCCTTTCATCCTCAAATTTTTTAAGTCCTTTCATCACAAATTTCTTAATTCTTTTCATCCTCAAATTTCTTAAGTCCTTTCATCACAAATTTCTTAAGTCCTTTTATTCTCAAATTTCTTAAGTCCTTTCATCACAAATTTCTTAAGTCCCGTCATCCTCAAATTTGTTAAGTCCTTTTATTCTCAAATTTCTTAAGTCCTTTCATCACAAGTTTCTAAAATCCTTCCATCACAAAATTTTTTAAGTCATTTCATCACATTTTTCCTAAGTCTTTTCATCACAAATATTGTGTATGGTCGCAACTCGATCCCAAAAGAAAAAGATGGCTGATCAACAATATGGCATGCCAGACATTGGTGTCCTATATGAAGATCCCATGCAAGATCATACACAAAGTGGGCAACCAAGCGATCAAGGTCAAAGCCAAAATCTTGACATGGTTAACCAAGATGAACTTTGTCCGGAAGTGCAAACTTTCCTAGCGGATTCTTATAACCAAGAGATGGTAGAAAAGTTTATTAAACACAATCCTACTGCACTTCTGAAAACTCTTCTTGAACATGGAGCTCAACTTCCACCTGAATTTAATAGATCTGCTCTTGTCCAACAACCACAAGGAGACCTCACTCCCACACAAAGTGTTGCACCTACTATTCAAACTCAATCAATTGCAGCCCCATCAATCATCCAAACCCAATCAATGCCACCCGCGACACCTCCCACCACGATCTCCATCCCACCTTCTTCCTCCTTACCATCCATACCACTATCAAATCCAATCTCATCCATTCTCCAACAAACTTCTATACCACCTCCTTCTATTCAACCACATATTTCTATTCCACAAACTTCTCTTTCTCCCAACAATGTCGCAAATTTTATCCAGACCGCATTCAATCCCGTCACAATAGTTGGCGGATCACAACCAACTATCACACGAACCCCAGCAACATCGGTCATCACATCCCACGTTCCCACTTCCTCATCATATCAATATATTGGTGGTGGTGCACCTTTTTTAACTCATCCAATGCTTGGGGCAGATTCAATTCATCAATATCAAAGTCCACAACAAGACCTCATCAAGGAAATTCAAGACATGAAGAATATCATCAAAAACATGAAAGAAAACACTAATAAAAGGAAAGCTTACTCATTCGAAAAGTTTTGCCCTTGTCCTTATGACCCATCTATATCAGTTGCACCGTATCCCCCAGGATTTGAGATCCCTAAATTCACCAAGTATGAAGGCAAAGGAGACCCCCGCGACCATGTCCGTGAATTCCACATCTTATGCCAAGAAGTCTCCTATAGTGACCTTTATCTTCACAGACTCTTTCCCAAGAGTCTCATAGGAGACGCCCTGGCATGGTTCTCATCTTTACCATGAGGTTCCATTGTCTCTTTTCCAGACTTGGCAGAAAAATTTGTGGCCCACTATGCATACAACATGGGTAATGATGTTTCTATGATGGACCTATGTAATACAAAACAAAGGCCTGGAGAAACCTTTGCCAATTTCCTACAAAGATGGCGACATCTTATCAAAAAAATTTAGTGGGACATGCCAGAACAACATCAAATTGAACTATTTCAAAAGAACTTGGTGCCTGAACTTTCAAGACCTTTAATATCTCAATGTATCAAATCCTTCCAAAAATTGACCGATAAGGGCCTCGCCCTCGAACGTGTCTTGTTGGAGGAAGGAACCTTGAAACATTACCAGAAGTCGTCACAAAGTTCTTCCTCTTATCATAATGACAAGCCAAAATTCTGGGCTAAAAATAAAAACATGGTCAATGATGGTGTAACTGATGTGAAGTGGGTCCAAACCGTGGCCACTCCCCCAAAATCCACCACCAATATTCATCAATTCAACAATCAAAATAATTCAAATCAATCTCAAAAACCTCACAACAATGTCTCAATCCAAGGATGACCACCCTGATCGAATAATAGGACTCCAAGAGATTTCACTCCTCTTGTTGAGCCTATTGAAGTGGTGTTTCAAAAACTTGTCCAAGCAGGTATAGTGGTTTTTCCAATCACTCGCCCGTTTGATCCCAATCAACCTAAACCAAGATGGTATAATGAAAATGAGTATTGTGAATACCATCGTATCAAGGGACATGATACACGAAAGTGTATGAAACTGAAGATCTACATACAAGATCTCATTGATAGAGGTGAGATTGAGGTAGCAAATGCAAAACCTGGTAATAACAATGACAAACTCAAAATGTACCAAGAACCCTTCCCAAAGCATGATAAAGGAAAAGGCTCATCATCTAACGTAATGGATTATGACTATGCTAATCACGTAACCGGTTTTGATTTTTTAGTAAGTCACATTGAACCTGCAGACAATCATGTCAATGTCATAACCATCCAAGGAGTTAATCCTCCTCCTTCCCAAAGCAGACCAAACCCGGCTAGAATAGTCATTCAAGGTGCCACGCCTTCCACCTCCCATTTCCAGAATGACTGTAATGCAACTACACGCCGAGGAAGAGTCACCATCCAAGGAATTCCTCCCCCACCAAACCCTCCACTCATGTCTTCCACCCGCCGATATGACCTCCTTGATCAACTTGGGAAGACACCCGCGCAGATCTCCATTTTGGAACTTCTCAAGACTTCTCCAGTCCATAAAGAAATTTTGGAACAAGCCCTTCTCCAATCATGCGTTCCTGATAACATCAATGCCACCCAATTTCAAACCCTCATTGGAAACCTTGTTGCCCAGCAACACATTGTATTTAACTCCAAAGATGCTCCTGCAGATGAGGACCATAACAAACCTTTGCACATCGAAGCTCTCATCCATAAGCACAAGGTCAAACGTATCCTGATAGATGGTGGATCCGGGCTTAATCTGTGTACATACAAATTGATAAAACAATTGGGACTTTCTGAGGATCTGATAGACACATTAGGAAGGATCACAATAAAGGCATATGATGATGCAGAAAGAATTGCAAAGGGCATGATCACCTTACCTCTTCAAGTGGGTCCCATTACAATTGAAACCCCTTGCCAAGTACTAGATCTTGATCTCCCCTACAACATTCTCCTTGGGAGGCCATGGATTCATTCCTTGCAGGCCGTACCCTCCACCTATCACCAATGCATCAAATTCCCTTATAATGGAAGAGTGATCACTATCAAAGGTGATCCCCAACCTTTTCAATATTGCCAACTATTAGAGGGGAAGCATCTGTATCATTGCCCACTAAATAGACCTTCGCCAATGCTTCCATCTAACACATCAAATGTTGCCTCCACATCATCCCAACCAAATAATCAAATCAAGATCTTGGATAATGGCTGTGGAGAATACAAATTGGAGGACGTCTTATTAATAGGAAACCTCCCTCTCTCTCCTAAGTCATTTGGCAAACCAAAAGAGCTAAAAAAGGACCCGAAACTGGTCATGCAATGCCAAAGCACCACCTTCCAGCAATGGGGCCCACTTGATAACGAGAACCTCAAAGCAGATATCTCTTCATGGCTGTACCGGGAAGAGGACGATGATCCAACAAGAATATCCAAAGAAATGTATCCAAAAGCATTTGCCATAGTTGAAAAAATGGGTTACAAAGGACACGGTTTGGGACCAAAGGAGAAAGGAAGAAAAGCACCCATAAATCCTATCTCCTACAGATACAACAGAGGCTTGGGGTACACCCCGGTACCTAAGATTACTATCGCTGGTGCCCCTTCCAGTCTTTCTTTGGATATCGAAAGTGCTGACGAAGAGGAATTCCATGAAATGCCTTATGAATATGAGAAAGATACCTTCTTCGATGCTTACATCAATACCATCACCCCCGTAACCCCTCCCACTTCACATGAGCTACATCTTGTCCATCCTGAACTCATTGACTAGGGCCAATGAGACAAACCCAATTTAGATATCTGTGTCGATGATAATGCTCTCATTGCTCTCCTAACAACACAAAATATGGAAGATGGTAATAGAATTGAGGGTATTCAACTACACAAAAAGGGATACTTTGGTAGTCAAGTCAATACCCTTATCCACAAAAAAGATAATAAAAGAAAAAGATATGATTTCCTAGGTGAAAACCTCCCTGAGGTGCCTTTGGATGAACAAGAAATAAAAACAAAGAGCATATTTGAAAGTAAAAACCTAGAAAAGGCACTTGATGATGAGGGATTTGACCTCCCTACCATTGGTTACCTTCCATTGGACAAATCAAATTTGTTGATAGAAGAAACAGATAGCATCAACATGGGCACTGAAGTCATTCCAAAAAATGTGCTCATTGCCAAATCCCTCAGTGAAATCGAGAAACAAGACTTCATCAACTTCCTTACAGAGGTTAAAATCAATTTTGCATGGTCCTATTCCGATATGCCAGGGTTGGATCCTGCCTTGGTAGTTCACAATCTCGCCGTCCACCTAGATGCAAAACCTGTAAAACAAAAACTCCGCAAAATGCACCCGCATATCGCTCTCTTGGTCAAGGCAGAACTTCAAAAGTTGTTAGATGCAGAATTTATCAAACCCATAGACTACACTGAATGGGTCTCCAACATTGTGCCTGTCGGCAAACCTACTGGGGGCATCCGCATTTGCACAGATTTTCGAGATCTAAATATAGCTTGTCCTAAAGACGATTTCCCGCTCCCAAACATAGATATGATTGTGGATCTTACAACAGGACATGAAATGCTATCGCTAATGGATGGGTTTTCTGGATACAACCAAATCAGGATAGCAGATGAGGATCAGCATAAAACCGTATTCACAACACCATGGGGTACTTTCTGTTATCGGGTCATGCCTTTTGGCCTTAAAAATGCTAGAGCTACATATCAACGGGTAATGACAACAATTTTTCATGACCTCTTGCACAAAATTATGGAGGACTATGTGGATGATCTGCTAGGCAAATCCAAGACAAGACAAGAGCACATCCCTATTCTAAAACAGATCTTCGAAAGATTGGAAAAATACAAGCTGCGCCTAAATCCTAAAAAGTGTGTGTTTGGCGTCACATCGGGAAAACTACTAGGATTCATTGTTTCCCGCAGAGGTATTGAGGTTGATCCCGCAAAAGTAAAAGCTATTATGGAAATGCCTCCGCCAAAAACTCTCAGACAACTACGCAGTCTCCAGGGAAAACTCCAGTCTATCAGGCATTTCATTTCACAGCTAGCTGACAAGTGCCATCCATTTGCACATTTGTTACGTAAAGACACAAAATTCAAATGGGATTGTCTCTGTCAAAAGGCCTTTGAAAAATTAAAAGAATATTTAGCATCACCTCCAGTTTTGATGCCACCTACCCCTGGAAAACCCCTCATTTTGTACATATGTGCTACTACAGTGGCATTGGGGGCATTGCTAGCGCAAACAGATGATCAAGGGAAGGAACATGCCATTTACTACATCAGTCGGATGTTAGTAGGATATGAACTCAACTACACCCCCATTGAAAGAGCATGTTTGGCATTAGTATTCAGCACACAGAAACTATGACACTATATGCTAAACAACAAGACAAAATTAATTGCTAAAATTGATCCACTTAAATATCTCCTGTCAAAAGCTGCTCTCATTGGCAGAACGGCTAAATGGGTCATGCTCTTAAGTGAGTTTGACATTGAATATGTGGATAGAAAGGCAATCAAGGGACAAGTCATTACAGATCAACTGGCTGAAGCTCCACTTCCAGGCGACCATCCTCTTCTCACAGAATTACCAGATGAGTTCATTATGACTGTTACCACATCCTCCACATGGAAATTGTATTTTGATGGCTCCTACACTCAAAACGGATCGGGGGCAGGAATATTATTGGTCACACCTCAAGGAGATGGCATCCCCAAATCATACAAGATAGCCTTTGCATGTACTAATAACATAGCAGAATACGAAGCCCTCATCACAGGTTTATGCTTGGCTATCCATTGGAAAATAAAGGAATTACAAGTCTATGGCGATTCCCAGCTTGTCATAAAACAAGTCAATGATGAATACCAGACAAAAGATGATAAACTCCTTCCCTACCATACCATGGTTGAAGATCTTAAGCAACATTTCACGGCAATCAAGTTTGATCAAATCCCACGAACAAACAATAGGGCTGCAGATGCAATGGCCACCATTGTCTCCCTCCTTCAAATGCCAACACATAGTCAGAAGTGCGAGTTCTTGGTCGAGCAATTGTTTATATCAGCATACAACCTACCAGAATCTGAAATGGTGTGTGTTCTCGTTGGTCCAGAGTCCCCTTGGTACCAAGAAACCTTCGCTTTCCTCAAAGACAACACCATTCCCCCACATCTCACCAAAACCCAACAACAAACTTTCATCCGCCGATGTGCCCGTTACACCATCCTTGCAGACACCTTGTTCAGAAGGCATTTTGATGGTTCCCTCCTAAGGTGTTTAGATAAACAAGAAGCCGAATGGGCATTACGCGAAGTACATGAGGGCATCTGTGGGGCACACTCAAGTGGACTCACATTGGCTAAAAATTTTTTGAGAACAGGATACTATTGGCCTAAAATGGAAGAAGATGCATACAACTATGTGAAGAAATGCATCCCTTGCCAGCAACATGGTGACAAGATTCATGCATTGTCACAAGAATTGTAGCCATTCATTACACTATGGCCCTTCTCGCAGTGGGGGCTCGATCTCATTGGGAAAATCCACCCTTCATCTTCCAATGGACATAAATTCATTATCACCACCACCGAATACTTCACCAAGTGGGTAGAGGCTATCCCTCTTACTTTCACCACCGACAAGCAAATATCCAAATTCATCTTGAATTACCTAATCTGCTGATATGGCATCCCAAAAGTTATCATCACAAATAATGGTAAACAATTTAAAAACCAGGATGTCAAAGAACTCTGCCAAAAATTCAACATCCAACACTGCTTCTCCACTCCATATTATCCCCAAGGCAATGGCCAAGCTGAGGCTTCTAATAAAACCCTAATAAAAATCCTCAAAAAGACAGTCAATGAAGTGGGCCGTGATTGGCACCTCCAAATCCATCCTGCATTGTGGGCCTACCGCACCTCCATCCGCACCCCCATAGGCTCCACTCCTTATTCCCTAGTATTTGGTTTTGAAGCTATCCTTCCCCTTGAGATCGAGATCCCCTCTCTAAGGGTATCGCTACAAAACATCCTACCAGAGGAAGAATACAGAATTGCCCGCTTACAAGAGCTAGAATTGTTAGATGAAAGGCGCCTCAAGGCCTTGAATCATCTCTGAGTATATCAAAACCATCTACGCATGAGTTATCATAAAAAAGTTAGATCCCGAGAATTCCAAGTTGGTGATCTTGTCCTCATGGAGAATCAAAAAAATCTACAAGAACGAGAAAAGAAAGGCAAGTTCGAGCCTAACTGGCTTGGACCATATGTAATCACAGCGAAATATGGATCAGGAACTTATCAGTTGGCTACTCCTGAAGGCGATCCTTTGGATGATCCGATGAATATCATGCACCTCAAAAGGTTTTATGCTTAGTCCTCAGAAAGTCTTAAATTGTCAAAAAAAAAAATAAAAATAAAAAAAATAAAAAAGAAAGAAAAACAATTCATGGCGCTATGGGCAAGTATCTTGGTGAAAACCTCTGTGTGAGTGCCAAGGTAAATAACCAGATTCACTATCTATTAGGTCGATACTACAAATCATCTGCCATCTAGCCCACCCATGCACAACATTCCTTCTTTTCCGCCTCCCAATAAAGCATGCGTATGATGATGAGTCTTTGCCTAAGTCATGAACAAGAAATGTCCTAGTGCAACTGAGCTTTCATGCCTCTGTATAAACTTCAAGAAGTCTTGAGAAACAATCCCAAGTCCATCCTAGTTCTACTTTTGGCAAGAGGTATCATTTGGTCGCAAGGAAGAGACTTGTTAGATCTTGTTAGATTTTTTTTCATATAGGCTTGCATCTTTTGCCCTACAAATGCCACTATTTACGACTGCCTGGGTTCTTCCATATCCAGGTATGTTCTGATAGGTGCATACTGGGGCATATTTCATAGTATGGCATGTTTCGGATCCTTCTTGTATAAACTGACGACCTGGTACTAGTGTTTATCAACACTTACCTTCTCGTATACAAGAGGTATCGGTGTGTTTGAGGGTTTCCTTGCACAAACCCACAACTTTGTATTAGTGTTTCTTAACACTTGCATTGTTGTGTGCAAGAAATTCCCGTTTGTCTACAGAGTTAGTCCACGCCCTGGGTTTCTCATAGCATCCTGATTTCTATAAGCAGTGGTGCAAGTCACTCAGGGCAACATCAAACTAGGTTGTCTCTCCACATTTGTTGTGCACAAAATCTCACCATCATTCCATCAAATCCTAAACTCAATAATCTCATGGAGTTCTCAATTGCCCCCATTTTCCTCCGTGGTCTCGCATCTCTTATTCTTCTTTCCAAATACCTCATGACTACTTCATATATCTTCCTCATTTGTTCCTTCCACCCTAATTTTATTTTATTTTTTCTTTTCCTCACATAATCAATTCTGATTCTAATCATGTCTTATACAGAATGAATCCTTCCTGAAACTAGACGTTGTGATCTGATCATGTCTTATACAAGATGAATCCTTCCTGAAAATAGACATTGTGATCTGATCATGTCTTATATAGGATGAATCCTTCCTGAAACCAGATGTTGTGATCTGATCATGTCTTATACAGGATGAATCCTTCCTGAAACCAGACGTTGTGATCTGATCATGTCTTATACAGAATGAATCCTTCCTGAAACCAGACGTTGTGATCTGATCATGTCTTATACAGGATGAATCCTTCCTAAAACCAGATGAGCTGATCATGTCTTATACAGGATGAATCCTTCCTAAAACTAGACGCTCTGATCATGTCTTATACAGGATGAATCCTTCCTGAAACCAGACATTCGTTGTGATTGATCATGTCTTATACAAGATGAATCCTTCCTGAAACCAGACATTGTGATCAATCATGTCTTATACAGGATGAATCCTTCCTGAAACCAGACGCTCTTATCATGTCTTATATAGGATGAATCCTTTCTGAAACCAGACATTGTGATCAATCATGTCTTATACAGGATGAATCCTTCTTGAAACCAGACACTTTGATCATCTTTGTCTTATACAGGATGAATTCATCTTGAAACCAGACTGAATCTAGATCTTATCAAGCGAATCAAAACAAATCTATCGGGACATCAATTTCGCAAAACTCCAAAGATCAAATACCTCAATTGATCTCCCGCGGGGGCATCACCATACCGTAATTTATAAATCAAGAGCCGGGGCATCCTATCAAACCAATATCAACATCAAAAAAAGATTATTCTTTGAATCAATGCATCATAACACCTCGCTTCAAAGAGGGGCAAAATGTAGACACTTAAAAAATAATTATTTTAATTATTTTTTAATTCCTCACATAATTAATTAATTAATTATGTTAATTAAAATTCTTCTCAATATTAATTAAATATAATTAATATTGTCACTATAGTATATGATTGATTTATTTAATAAATCAATCCCTTTCTTTATTCTTCTAAAAAATCAAATCTTCACAAACCTTCCTCTTAGCTAATTAATTTCAATTAATTAGTTAACCTACATGATTCCTACAAATCATCTTCTTAATTCATCATTAACCTAATAAATTCTTCTAGAAACTCCCTAAACTCACTTAACATTATTCTTTTAGTCAAATTCTCCTACAAATATAAATCCCACCTAACATTTCCTCTAATTCCCCTCCTAATGAGTCGTTAATGGCTAATCATCATGATTAGCCACAAAGTCAACTCTTTGTCCTTTCATCCAACCACTAGCTTTAAATGCTCTTTTTCTAGATGAATGTAAGATTTTCAAAATTTTACATTCCTCTAAGCATTTCCCTCTCCCAAAGAATTTTTAATTCCTCTTTATTCTTATAATCCCCATAATATCCATTTTTGGAGAATTTTTAATTCCTCCAATGCATCTTGTAGAGTGTGGAGATACGAAATGCCTTTAAGGCATATTTCTTGGTCTCCACACCCTCTCTTGGACCTTGTGTGACCTCACAAGTAAATCTTAGCCCTTCATCTCGAATTCATCCTAGCCATCCGTTTTCCTCTCCTCTTCCTATAAAATAGGGTTTCATCCCTTCATTCAAAACATCTTGAAATCCAGTAAGCTTATGCTGCCCTTTTGAGCCCAGGAAATCATCTTGGCAACTTGATCATCTCATCCTTATCATTTGTGCACAATATTGGAGAGACATCCACATCCAGCAATCAAAGGAGCACATCAAGCGGAGCATTATCAAGGGGCGTCTTCACTTCATCAAGCTCAATCCGAAGGAGAAGGTAAAATAGCAAGGTGAAATGGTCTTTTTATGATATTTTAGCATTCTGCATGTTTCTTTCATTATGTTTTGATCAATTTACCTTTCAAATCTATTTTTCCCTCTTCACATGCATCCCAAAGCACTAGAACGTCGAGAGTCATACCCTACCGGTGAGATCTCTCAAGTGCCCTGAGTCCAAAAAATTGTCAAAATTTGACGAACTGTTTCTTCCAATCCACGACACATGTGGTCGATCTGTTTGATCCCATGGGGTCATGTGAGGCTCCTCTACAATGGCCTATCTCGATTTTCGATGACTCAAAGCCATTTTCAATTAGTAGCATTTTTTTGCCTACTCAAAAAACTATCAGTTGCTTGCAAGGAAAAGTTGCAAGATTGACTAGAATTGATTATGTTCCTCATGTGCACAAACCGACATCGTGAGCGCATCTAGGTGGGTATGTTTATGCTAGGCATGCCCCTGTCATGCATCCCAAAGAACCAGAATATAGAGAGTCATACCCTACCAGTGAGATCTCTCAAGTGCCCTAAGTCCAAAAAATTGTCAAAATTTGATGGACTATTTCTTCCAATCCACGACACATATAGTCGATCTATTTGATCCGATGGGGTCATGTGAGGCTCCTCTACAATGGCCTATCTTGGTTTTCGATGAATCAAAGCCATTTTCAATTAGTAGCATTTTTTCACCTGCTCAAAAAACTGTCAGTTGCTTGCAAGGAAAAGTTGCAAGATTGGCTAGAATTGATTATGTTCCTCGTGTGCACAAACTGACATCACGAGCGCATCTAGGTGGGAATTTTTATGCTGGGCATGCCCCTATCATGCATTCCAAAGCACCAGAACATCTAGAGTCTTACCCTACCGACGCAATGTAGAAGTTGCTTGACAACTTTTTTGACAATTTTTTTGACAACAATGACAATTTTTGCTCAAATTGTATCTAGTCTCAATCTATCACCCCTATGACCCGATAATGACTCAAATAATTATCCATGATTATACAAAAATCAAGAATTCTCATGATTGACTAGGGACACATCACATATACTCAAAACATAGTCACAAAACATTGCCACACAAAATAGTCACATATTATTCAAATCAGCTATTGGCTATTTGATTATACAAAAAATTGTCTTACAAATAATCTCATGGGCTTTTATACAAAATTTGGCATTACAATATATGTGATTCAGCTCATCACCATTTTAATATACAAATCATCTCATGGGCTTTTATACAAAATTTGACATTACAATATGTGTGATTTAGCTCATCGCCATTTTAATATACAAAATTTGGCATGTACATATGTACAAATCAGCTCATTTCCACTTAAATATACAAAATTATGCCCCTAAACATGTAAAAATTAGCTCATGGGCATTTATATATACAAAAAATGAATATAGAACAATTCATCGACGATTTATACAAAATTCTCAAAATCATTCTACTCTGAACCATAGAATCAATCAAGTGAGCCTTTAGGATTGGTTCTAACCTGTATTGTGTCAAGTATTGCCTCGTGGTCAGATTCATGAACTTTCCATAAAATCTTGTTATGAGGTCTACCACAATACTTCATCAAATGAATATTTGTTTCAACAACAAGGTTAGAGAAATGGAGAATATGTCTGTGTGTTTCAAAGTCCTCGAACAACCAAACATTAGAATTCTTGATAGGGTATCTTCGAAGCCATGTTCCTGTCATGACAACAAACCCTATTGGGTACTCAATACCCTCTTCATCAATGATTATGGTTGTCAATTTTCTTTTAGGCTCAACACAATGACACAAATAGTAATTTGTTCCTTCTTCATTGTTCTCTTTTGCAACAATTGCATACACATGACCTGCATTTTATAAAATGTTAATTAATACCAAAAATAAAGTATGATGTACAACAAAATGAACCAAAAAGAATACTTGCAAAAAAATTAACTCAAAAAATCACTTGAATCCACTAGGTCGGATACATGATCAAAATCCACTGATGTCTCCATCTGGCTCAATTGTAGTGCTTTGGGAATTTGATATGAATCAATGGGAACCAATGGTCTACAAGACCATTTGTCAACCCACTCTTCTGATTCACATTCTTCCCACAAACAATACATGCATGAAGAGCAAAAACATACCATCTGTCTTGTATAAATTACCAGTGAACTTGAATTTGAACTCATAAATGAGTGCATGTCACTTGATCCTACAACTGTACAACAATCTAGATAGTTTTCAATGTTAGATTTAGTAATCAACCAAAAATATCTATGAACCAATGACGTACCTGGATTACCTGGACCCATCATAGATTTACACCATCACATAATTATTTCTGCATCTACCAACTCAACACCACCTTCGTATTTCAATTCTTCCCTGGCTAGGGCTCTTTTCACACATGCTCCTGCACCATCATGCTCTCCCTTACCATGTCCAGCCTTAGTGAAATTCCAAAAATGTTCTACACCACTTGTCACATGCATCCTTGTCAGCCAATAAAACATCCTTGCATTCTTGAATTGTGCGGTGCAATTATCTGACCATATTAAGTGTCGGTTGTATCATATGTTCCTTTCCCTTAAACTATCATAGAAAACTTTAAAGCATCCTTTTACAAACTCTAATGAATGAGTATGATCATCACTTATGTAGAAGTGATACTCTCTTACAACCTTTCTATCCTCCTCTGTGCTATCATCTGCATGCATGAATGCTATGTGAACAAAAATAAAAACTTGTGTAGCATGATAATACATGGATTGCACTTCATTTTGAAGTTGTAGAGTATAATTTTTAGTGAAATCAATGATAGAGACAATGGCGCCAAGAGGAAATGTGTCCTTAGACAACTTGAATTGCTCATCTAACCATCGAGCTCTATGTGTATGCATTATGTACTCATAAACTAGTTTCTCTTGAAACATTTTCATAAATTGAGCTACACATATATCATTTTTCACTAGCTCACATCTCTTCAAATCTTTTCCATCTTTAACTTCATATGTGACTGTCTTGTGTTTTCCAAAAGAAACTAGTTTTGTACCAATTTCATGTGTGCTCTCCAAATGTATGCATCTTGGTAAATGTTGCAAACCACCACATATAGCACAAGAACCTTCCAAACAAGGCATCTTATAATAAATGCAACCATCATGTCTATTACATAACACACTTGAAATAAATTATCTTGCCAATTTAGGAGGTGCTTGTATATTACATTCCTGCAAAACATCGTTAGTGTGCAAAGTAGAACAAATATGATGAAAAATATCATAATGCATGGAAAATTCAATATGCATCCTACAACAACACGTGGTGCATACATGATTAATCTTAATATAAAAAGCTTTTGTCATTTCAAAAAATCTTTGAGAAATTTTTATTTGAGGAAACTTTTGAAGGAATCTTTCATAAAATTTAGTTTGAGTCATATCCAAATAGTGTTTCGCATGTGGCTCACTATTTTTAGACCCAATTTGCCTTCTAACAACATCTCTTTGGTTGGGTGATACTCTTGTGTTGTCATGCCAAAAAATTTCAATTAATGTTTTTAGTGCATCTACAACAACCTCGTCTTTGCGTGGTAGTCTACCCGAGAATGCCCAAAGAGAATTATTGTTAGGTTCCTCTATTTGTTCTCACCTCTTTAATGCTTTACTTAATGTTGTTCTACTAACATTCAATGACTTACTTGTTTTGCTTATCAAATGATCTTTTTTTATTTTCTTGCTCATTATGGTTGATGTAATGACATGTCGAGTAGCATTAGAATCTTTACTACGTGATTTTGAACCAATAGATTGATATGCATCAAATAGATTTCTGACAATAGTTCTTTTGCTGTTACTTTCAAATGATCTTAGGCCTAGAATTTTCATTGTCTGTCTAAAATTCAAATTTTTAATCATTTGAACAATTAATTGACATCTTGTAGTTTGATTTAAGTTTTTAAAATTGTTTTGCCATATTCTTTTAACCATTCTCCTACAAGTTCGTTCATTCATTTTATTGGGCATTGACTTCAATATATTCTCATCAACGTCAATTAGATACTTTGGTTTCCTACGAATGATTCTAGGAGGTGTTAACATCGGTGCATTATGTACATTCAATTCATCAAGTAGAGAAGGTGTAATATGTTCATCATTTAATTGATTATTCAATGCGGTATCTTCTTCAATTGCATTAGGTTCAAATGGTAAATTATCAAATGTTTCTTCTTCAATTGCATTAGGTGCATTATATTCATTTGGTAAATCAAATTGAGATGTTGAGGTTGACATACCTTCTTCTCCCATTGTTCTTATGTCACGCAATTTCTTCATATGCTGCATTTGTCTTTCCTTTTGAGCCTCTTTTTGTTCCATCGTTCCTCACTTGTTCTTTCCCATGGTTGAGATCAGTTGACCTAAATAGAATCATATTACATATATATGTAAAGAAAAGTTCAAAATTTTTTTTTTAACTAGGTGTATGCATCTTATCACTATTTTTTGGAATCAAACTATTAAATAATCACAATTTAATCATTTGAAACCATGAAAAAACAAAAAACTAATAAAAACAACAATTCAATCATTTGAAATCATGCAAAAAACAAAAAATTCACTTACTTTTATGTATACAACAGTGATAGAAGTGCAAACACAGTTCCAGTGGGGCCTTCAATGACCTCAAAAACTTCTTTTGAGGTCGTTGAGGCTCTTGGGCAACTAAAAATATGTCTATAAATCGTGTACGCGCTACATTGATAACTGTATATGCGCTGCTAGGCCATTAAATGTTGGCAAGCCCAACGGTATTATAAGCTTATGAGTAATAAGTACCCTGTACACGCTTATGAGTAAAAAGTACTGTGTACATGCTAATAAGCCTTAAAAAAGTTATGGAAGGGGTATGGAGGAAGGGAGAGGGAGAAAGGAAGAGAAGAGGGGGGGAAGGGAGAGAGAAGGAGAGGAGAGGGGAGAGGGAGAGAGAGGGAGAGAGAGGGAGAGGAGAGGGGAGAGGGAGAGAGAGGGAGAGGAGAGGGGAGAGGGAGAGAGAGGGAGAGAGGGAGAGAACATGGGGGAAGGGAGAGGTAGAGGGAGGGAGAGAGGGAGAGAAGAGGGGGTAGGGAAGGGAGAGAGGGAGAGAGAGAGAGATAGAGAGAGAGAGAGGGAAGGAGGGAGAGAGAGAGAGAGAGAGAGAGAGAGAGAGAGAGAGAAGAGGGGGGGTGGGAGAGGGAGAGAGAGGGAGAGGAGAGGGGAGAGGGAAAGAGAGGGAAAGAGGGAGAGGAGAGGGGAGAGGGAGAGAGAGGGAGAGAGGGAGAGAACATGGGGGGAAGGGAGAGAAGAGGGGGGAGGGAAGGGAGAGAGAGAGAGAGGGAGAGGAGAGGGGAGAGGGAGAGAGAGGGAGAGGAGAGGGGAGAGGGAGAGAGAGGGAGAGAGGGAGAGAACATGGGGGGAAGGGAGAGGTAGAGGGAGGGAGAGAGGGGAGAGAAGAGGGGGGAGGGAAGGGACAGAGAGAGAGAGAGAGAGAGAGAGAGAGAGAGAGAGAGAGAGAGAGAGAGAGAGAGAGAGAGAGAGATGGAGAGAGGTAGATGGAGGGAGAGAGAGGGAGAGAGGGAGAGGAGAGGGGAGAGGGAGAGAGAGATAAAGGGAAGGAGGGAGAGGGAGAGAGAGAGAGAGAGAGAGAGAGAGAGAGAGAGAGAGAGAGAGAGAGAGAGAGAGAAGAGGGGAGAGAGAGGGGGAGGAGGGAGAGGGAGAGAGACGGAGATAGAGACGGAGATAGAGACAGAGAGAGAGAGAAGAGGGGTGGTGAGAGAGGGAGGGAGAGGGAGAGGAGAGGGGAGAGGGAAAGAGAGGGAGAGAGGGAGAGGAGACGGGAGAGAGAGAGAGAGGGAGAGGAGAGGGTGTTACAAGCTAGGGTTGTCATTGCACCAAAATATCGACCTGTCAATGCTCGATACAACCACTAGACTTATAGAATCCATAGGAGGCTGTTAAACCATGTCTCGAATCTCCACGAGGGATGCTGGCCCATTGCGAACAATCCCCCTCCTAGCATCACTCACCGTGGCCTACGTGATTCGAACCTATGACCAAGCTCTGATACCACTTGTTACAAGCTAGGGTTGTTGTTGCACCAAAAGATTGACCTGTCAATGCCTGATACAACCACTAGACTTATAGAATCCATAGG